>NC_081444.1:4145335-4223551 GCF_007210705.1 Tigriopus californicus
AAGTGGTTGCAATTACACCCTTAGAAGATTGGCATAGTCTCTCAGTATTGGTAGTGCATTTATGGTACTAGAATAGATCAGCCATTAAATATTTGGCCGAAATAACCTGGTCAAAGTCCGTTATTTTCAAACGTATTCTGTTATTTCTCCTTTGTTTGTGTGCAAAGAGAGAAGAAGCAAGAGGAGAATGAAAGGACTCTAAAATCTGATTTTATTTTGCTCATTTAAATCGCGAATCGCGAAGATTTGATGGAAAAAAATGTTCACCACCGACTTGTGGGCGATTCTTAATTTTTAAACTTAACCTTGACCTGAAACGTGATATATTATGATTTTATAAATGCATCTCAGCCCGGTCAGCTTTTGCCGTGGAGTGCAACGATTTCGGATATTCTAAATGGACTAAAAACATGAATTGTGATAGAAGCATGATGGTTATTCTCTTTATTATCGACCCTATCTGGGTTATCATTATTTGATGTCTGATACCCAAGGCAAATCTGATCGGACTTGATTTTTTTACATTTGACCCGTTGGAATGCCATGAAACGCATGGACTTACGGTGAATGGATTATTTCAGGTTTTGGTGGATTTGGCGGGCCGATATTTACGGGATCTCGGCTCACATTGTCAAAGTCAAGCCGAGCTTTCGAACCGATCTCAAGCCAATATTTTGGATGTAGCCCGCACTCTGGCCGACTTCCGAATTCAAACCGCAGATTTGGCCGATTACGCCGATTGCCTGCCCCGCGGATCGGGCCCGACCGCGGGTGGCATCCCTTATTTTCCACGGCCCAGTGTCACACAATTGAACTTTCTCAAACCCGGTAGTCGGGAGGTGCTACATCGCAAGGTCTACGTCAATGATTATTTCCCGCCCATGTACCCGAATCTGGAGGAGAGGAAGGGGAGGGGAGTGAACGAGATGTAGCCACCATGGATACAGACGCGCCCACGCCCTCTGGCGAGATTGTCGGACAAGTGGGTGGACCTGGTCCAGAGAGTCTGCCTGTGCGGGAGATCGCGAGTGTGATGATGACATCGGCCGGATTCATTTCGCCGGCCCGTGAAGGAAAATTGCCCGAATCTCGAACGCCTTATGTACACGAAATGGTGCGTGAGCGCGAGTCAGAGGCTCATAAGGTCGTGCAAGCGGAAGGGAAACCCATTTCAAGGCCAAGATGAAGGCCAAGAATGCTGGTTCCATGGACAAGAAACTCAAGGTGTTCCAGATTGACATCCAAATAGAGATAAACAGAGAGCTATATATTGCATACTTGCAGTATGCCAGCCACTTCTTATCATCTTTTTCCATTAGTTTCTGCGAAAAAAGCTAATGGTACGTTAAAAAAGGGATGTTTTTAAAGTTCGTCACCAGAACTTGTGAAAAGCCCTCTTCCTTTGTTTAACGAAAAGGACAATAATTAAGGGTAAACGTAGTCATGCCGGTTCTTTGATGAAGCTGGACCTCCGCTGTCTAGTTTGGACCATAAACGAGATTTAAAATGGATGGAAGGGTTAACATTCTTTTCTTATGGCCGGATCGCCAGTTAGGGCTAGATGGCGGCCCATCGGAGGGCAGGCTACGTTTTAGGGAACCCTAATTGCGGTCACTTGTTAATTTGGGGGCCCGGACACAGCGTTAATCCAATGCCCATTGAGAGCTATCTTAGGTCGAAAATAAGGGGTGGTCTCTGGACTCTGGTCAATGTGTTTTCTCTCGGGCGTTGTTAATGGAATACTACTGACTGGCTATGACAAATGGCGGGCACTCTTTCACTTTGGATGTGTATGAATTTTGTGTCGTCTTGGGCACCAAAATGAAATGATGACATGATGAAAGCGACATTACAAAAATGAACTGACCAACCCCCCCCAAGGATCAGAATTAATCACTGATGGTGTATCCCTTGAGTAACCTCTCGGTTCATGCTTGGTCATCTCTGAACACGCCTTCCGGCGGACGTGTGTCAATCCGGTCCTCCGAAACCCATGGATGGATGATTTTTTTCTACCCACCCGCTAGATCTTGTTCTTACATTGAGCGATGAATTGTGAGCGCTTTGCCATCCCATTTGCAGGAGGAGGGTCCCGAGACGTTGGCGGAGCACTTGATTGGCATAATCGTCCACATCGGGTTTGGGCGTGCACCCAGGCCAGGTCGAGCCGCTCAAGGATAGGCCCGAGGCGCCCGAGGCCATCGAACCCGAGGCTGAAGCCGAGGCCGAGTCCTTCTTGCCCGAATGCACCATGACGGTCCCAGGGTCTTTGATTGCCAGTTTCCAGCGAAATGGACTGATTTGTTTGGAAACAATGGGATTGATCATCAGGGTGGCCGTTTGAGTCGTCCAACCTCAGCCTGACTCAGGTTGAGCTGGGTAGGGATGAGCGATTTGAGACTGTCACGAATGAAGAAAATAAAAGTGCTACGATTGGATTGATTGGTGAGTGTGTGGGCACTGGGCCAGAGGATCAAACAGGATATTTTTCGGCCCTAGCTCATCTAATTTGGACGGACGTAAGGCCCAGGAGTCACCCTACACTAGGATGAAAGACGACTCTAGCCTCAGCTGTGTTATTACTGGCCGTACCAGCCGGTTCAAAGGCAGGCTGGACCTCAGGCAACTTGGCCATGGATATGAAGGGTGACCAGGACTCTGGCTGGAAGAAAAGGTTCCGTTGGTTCCGATGTCTTGTTGACCACATAAAAGCTAAAATACATAGCTAACTAACATTGGTTGTTGATTTTGTTTAACATGAAAGGACGGAAATGGGTATGACGTAAGGGGTCTAGAGCCAGCCTGAGCTTGGGTGCGATCGAACCCAAAAGAGTGGGTAGTCATTGAAGATAAATAGGGGGAAGCTTGATATGTTGAAGCACGGCTGAAAAGGAAGAATGAATTAATGAATTACGCCTGCGTATATACGTGGTGAAGAAAAAGGAGAAACTGAAATTTGAACTTTCCAATCGTATCCTGCTGAAGTCCTGAAGAGGAAAAGCCAAAAGGCACATCTCAACTAACGCTCACCGTGAGATAACCAGGACTTGAACCGTTACCGAACAAAAGTAACGCGTTACCGTTACCATGACAATTTGGAAAAAAGTATGCGTTACCGATACTTTTTAGAAAAAGAAACAAGTTACAATTATCAATACTTTCAGAAAAAGTAACGCGCTACCCGATACTTTTGCAAAAAAAAAAGAGGACCTAAAACTGCTAAAAACGCTGAAGTGATTTTTTTACGTTTAGTAAATATGACGTGAAACGAATGACCCCTGGGATTATGTATTTCTATCCCATTACTAGCAAGTAAGTCATTGCATTTGAGAGGGGATTTAAAAAGTCGCTCTTTAAGTAGAGAAGAAAGTAACGATAACGGGAAGGCTAACAACACCCGTTCCGTTACCGTTACTTTTTCAGAAAAGTAACTTGTCACCGGTAGCGATACTCAAAAAGTAACGCGTTACTTCAAGCCCTAGAAATAACTAAGTATTCAATAATTGGAACAATTGCTTTATAGAATTCAATCCAATGACATTTTCGATGTGGCTTTGATACCGCATTGCCATCAGGTGTGAGTGCTTCTTGCTCAAAGAAGCCAGTAATTTGAAATAATCAACTAATTCTATTCAAGCATGGAGTCATTGACAAGAAAACAAAATGCAACAGAACAAATAACGAGTAGGTTTTCGCTTTTTATTGGTAATGTAAGATGAAGGAAGATCAAGGGAAAATGTAGTGTGGCGCTCTCATTTTGAACATTTTGTGGAGAGATGATTTGCACGAACATTGTAATAACCTTGATTATTGATCTCATCGAATTTTCAACTGTTGAGTGATTTGTACAATAGGGCATGTCAAGTGAAAGAAAATTCAAGGAAAAATGTGGTCCGGCAGTCTGATTGTGGGCATTTGGGGGAGGGAGAACTGAAACAAACGTTTAGTCAACTCGCACCACCGCCCATTGAATTTTCAATAATTGAGTGATTTTGAGTGAACTGTGTTACGAAACCAAATAAAATGAACATGTTATTTGGTATAACTCGGTGAACGCACTATGAAACTGGCTCAATACCTTAATGCAATTTTTTTGGACGAGCTGTAAAATGAAATAAATGTTCCTCAATAAATTGAACGAATTACAGTTACATTTACTTTGGTCAAAAATAGTCATTCGTTACACAACCATTAATCAAAAAAAGATGTAATGGCGTCACTCATTTTTATCACTCTTACTAAAATTTGAGGTGACCAATATCTTATGGTTTTTTTGCCCCATCAAGACTATATTTCACTAAAGCAATTGTGTGTTTGGCTTCAAGCAGTCCAAATGCATAAAATTTGAAGACTTCGTGTCAGCTGTTTTCAAAAATGACCATTGGCATCTAATTTTGGCATAGTTGTTCAAAATGTACTTCATTATAATGCTTTGAAGAGTCAAGATTGGGACCCTAGATGTGGAAGTGATTGTTGAGGGTTGAAACAATGTCGCAAACGTCATGATGGAAAAACAGTGTTAGCCATTGTCAAGTCAGAGATGCTTCCTTGTTTGATGGCGTAAGTCATGGAAATGTGGAGTCTTGGGAATTTTGATGCATCATGCTCAAACCAAAGAAAGAATTTCCTTGCTGCCCTGAATTAGGTCTTCAGCTCAACGGAATCTGATTGATAATATGTGAACATTAAAGTAGCAAATGCAACAAGATTTAATTTCTAAGATCACCCTCAGAGGAGTTAAGAGCCACCACAATTTTCAACCCTTACTTCCATTGATTATAAGATGCTAGTTGGATGGAGGCCCTGTTGAGCCTTAAGTTTCCTCAACTGTCATGAGATGAACGAAAAATTAAAGGCCCCTTTGGAAGGTAAAAAAGGAACGAGTAACGAGTAATTATTTTAGTTTCGGGCTCGGTACAATTACACCATTTGAAAATGTAACCGAATTACAGTTTACAAAAAAAAGGAACGAATTACTGTAATTTCGTTACTTGTAAGTTCGTTACTAAAGGCCTGCAATTTTCTCTTAAAGTTTTGAAGGTGAAAAGGCGAATGTACGGCCAATCGTCGTAACAAGGTTTGGCAAGTCATAGTTAAAGTCATTACGATATTCTTGAGCAATTCGGAGTTTGACAAGTCATACTATTTTGGATTTCACAAATGTCATCATCATCAGAGCTTTTAAAAAAATGCAACCGCTTTTTTCCACTTTTTCTAATCTTTTTGCATTATTTTGTGTTTTCCATGTTTTTTTGCATTTTTCACCCTTTTGGCTAATACAGCGAATTTTGCGATTGACTTTGCCCTTGTGCTTGAAATTATAGAAAAAATGAAAACCAAATTATCTTCTACCATTTCAAGATTTTTGGTTTTTTTGGGAAATGACTCTTTTAGATGCCGTGATTATCTGGCTTTTGGATAGTAGAACCATTCAAGATTTTATCTCTTTAGCATTCAAAAAGAAACTTCTCCAAATGTTTCATTTTTTTCAGTACACGGCCAAAGCATCTTGTTAAAGAAATGTTTTTTTCGTTCCTATGGTATGCTTGCTTGCAACCACAATGCAGTTGATTCACAACTGAAGTACAAATGTTTTGCCATGGCTTAAACTGCTTTAAGTCAAAGCAAATACAGTATCAAGAGTTTATTTAGTAGCCTGGCATTCTTCCATTCTTTTGGCTGTGACTGGTTGGCAACTTTAAGTGAGAAATCAGACCTGCCATAACTGTTAATTAATGTGCTTATAATAAACGACTGTGCATGTTTTATTGACATTATCTTGAATTTTAGCCTACCATGGCCTTTTTTTGTTGCTTTTTTTTGTTCATTCTTATTCTAAAAAGAGTAAATTGAACTTGACCTGCGTGCTTCTTTTGGTTTGATTTGCATTTTTCTGTTACATTATTGCCCTTTTCGTTGTATTTTGAAATTTTTTTTCCTCCAATTTGGTTTGCATTATTTGAAAAGCACTGGTGATCATGGTCAACGTCTTAACCATTTGAAGACAAGTTACAGCTAACCTTTCCACGGACATCTAGAGATATGGACTGCAAACGGAATCAAAAATATCCTATCTCCTAAACCGCCCATCTTATTCCAAATAAGCACTTCATACGACCACAAGGTCTTGTTGAATAGATGAAGTCAGCCAAGTTTGAACCCAAACCTATGCTTAGGGAACTCAGGAGACATGTTCAAAGTTACGTAGTAAACACTACATAAAATTTGAATTTTCGGCCTGCTCTTGGTCAGCTACATAAGCTTTTGACAACATAACTTTGAAACGATCGACTTTGCATGTAAATGATATAATATTGACCTACCGTTAATTGAAGAGATCTACGTTTCTTATTTCATTACTTTAATTCGGAAAGTGGCTCAGAGTGGCTATGACCAAGAGCAGGCCGATTTGCCGGGAAGCTCGTTCGCAGTCCATATTTCTAGAAGTCCGTGACCTTTCCCTCTCTGATTGGAACTCACATGAAGACAAATTGTCAAGGGTATCTTCCTTAATTTTCCGCCCTATTCTTCTATACTTCACATAAAGAAGTCAACAGTTATTGATTAAACAGTTATTCCACCGGTTATGACAGTATCTTGATTTAGTCTTGGCCCACTTTCAACACTATTTGAGCGTCTCGCCAGAGTAATTCAAGCGTTATATAAAGCTCAAGCCTTATTCTAACGATTCGCCTGTAGATCCTTCTTCGAACCAATGCTGTTCTAATCTTAAGTTTCCTGCCGCTCTTTATTCAGACCACTTCACATTTCTTTTTATTTTCCAGCACTGCTTTTTTCATATCCATATCACGGGAAATGCAAACAATGAGCAATAACTTCAATAAGACACGGGTCAGTTTTCTTTGAGAATTTAAAACGTCCATCAATATTTTATTTCAATTTGCATGGCCCAAACATTCAAATGCGGGTTGACCCTTAAACCTTAGCAAATCCAATGATACCACAAGCTTGTCGGGCTCCAGCATTGCCCGTGGACTTGCTCAACTCATGTCCCCCTTGTCCCAAATCATCGGGATCGGCATGGACGACCAAGGATCGTCCAACAATGCTATTCATGCCTTGTAGGGAGATGAAGGTATCTTTCAAGTCGATGGTGGCCACGCCCTCGGCATTGGCCTCCACATTGCCCAAATCGCCTGTGTGACGACTGCCCTTGTTGTTAGCCGGAGCACCGTGCTCGCAACCGTCCAAGTTGAAATGCGGACCAGCGGACACACATCCGTTGGTGGTATCCCCGAATTCGTGGACATGAAAACCGTGAGAACCGGGCTTCAAACCGGACACCTCGCCCGTAATGCTCACCGGACCATTACCCTTAAAAGAACACAGAATTTGTTCAGTTAGAAATCAATACACTACATGTTGCACGTGACTCCATTTTGGATAAAAGGATGGTCAAACTTGTAGTGTGTGTATACCTCTTGAGTGAATGTAAGGGTTCCCTTGGCCTCGCCCACCAATACGCAGATAGCCTTTTTCGCCATGATGATGGTAGTAGTCGGTTAGGTTGTAAGAACGGATTGAAATTGAGACTCAAACGTTGCGGAGGAACAAACAGTTTGCTATTAATGCCAAGATTGGAGAGAGTCAGTCACAAGCCGAACGAACCGCATGAATCGAGGCAGAGCGAATTGCAATGGCTTCGACGGTCGCTCTGAACGTTACCAAAAGCCGAAACAAAACAAATTGCTGAAAATCATTGTCAACTGATAGGGAGAGGGTTGTTTAGAATATGAAATTCGTCCATTGCTATTAAGCAGTGGGACGATGATATTGATTGAGGGTCAAGTGGGTTGGATTACTTGGGACACACTGATCGGATGGTGCGATCTGCGTCTACGGCCCGTGGTAAATGTGCGTCGTGTGCTCTTACGTGTGGAGCTGATTGGAAACTCGACAGCTGTAATTGAGGTGTATTTTCCGGGAGGTTGAAGGTGAAACAAGATTCAACCTAAAACTCGTTTAGCATTACAACTTTGGGCCAGGTTACAGGCAAACAAGAAATTTTGGGATGCATTTTTCGCTTCAGTATCAAGGCCTGGTTTGACTATTGTTTTCTTGACATTCTTTCCAATTTTCTTAAGTAAAGTTAGTCATTTTTAGGTGGCATATGCATATATTTGCCAAAGCCGTAATTTTTGTCGAAGAGAGTTTGATTAGGCCCTAATCAGAGTCACCTGGTTGCAAAAGAATCTTATTTCTGTACTTTTCGTAAGTCCATCTTACATAACAAAAAATACAGATTAGAGCTGCGCATTCGATCGGAATCCAATCGGATTCGGATCGGATTGACCAACAATTTTCGGATTCGGATTCGGAAAAAAAAATCGGATTCGGATGCGGTCGGATTGGAGAATGGAAAACGTAGGATTGGGTTCGGATCCAAACCAAATCCAAAATTGCAAGATAAACTAAACGAATGTAAATTTGTTTTGAGAATGGCTTCTTTCACAACTCTAAAAATGTGAGGGAAATCAAAGAACATAAAAGTTACCATCTGTGGATGGGCCAACTATGTTAAAAGTTATCACCATTATGTGGCAATCCCACACAAATAAAGCAACCATAAATTTCAGAAAATAAGAAAAGAATCATTTCTTTTATTTGCGGTCCATACAGTCAACGTTAGGAAAAAGGAAATTATAATACCCCAGCATATCAAGCCTGATAATGAACAACTTTGCACCATTTTGATAGCAGAATTATATTGAATAGGAATACTATTGAAGGACATAACTTGAAGACAAGCTTTGCTATTCTAATATTGTTACAAAAATGACATTATTGCAACAGGAAGATTATATTTTGACAAAGGCAACTCCACTCAATGTCTTCATTTTAAAACGTGTAAGTGGCTAAAAGGCACATCTAGTTAAAATTGAATAAGTTCTTTTATAGTCGGATGGGTGAAAAAATAAGAATTGGATCAGATTTTTCAAAATATTTCGAATTATAGTCGGATTAAGTAAATATATCTCGCATTCGGATTCAGATTCGGATCCAAAAAAACCTCGGATTCGGATTCGGATTGAGCAGAAAGTTTCGGTTTTGGATTCGGTCGGATTGCGAAAAAATTCTCGGATTCGGATTACAAAAAATCACTTCGGATCCGATTGATACTATTTTGTTTCAGTATGATAGTAGTTTAGTTTAATGTGATTAAGTTCCAATGAAATTACGCCCTCAACAGTTTTGCTAGCGTTTTTAACACAATGTATTAGAGCCTTTCAGATCAATGTCGGTGCGTTGTAAAGTGGCTCTTGCTCCAAAAAGTATTATTTGAATCTGAATGGAGTGAAAAATGAAAACTAGTAAAAATATAAGTTCGCACAATCTTAGCTGCAATAAAGGGTCACACTTTAGTGCAACGATTTAGTTATCAATTGACGAACATTTTTTTGTTTGATTCAGTTATCAGTCATTGATTGAATGTTTAAATGTTTTTTACTTGGTTGTCTCTTTTCAATGAAGGTATTTTTTGTTGAGTGTTCCTGCAACCATTGTTTTTGTGAATGTAAGACAACGGTGAACTTCAATTCTTGAAATAAATTTCTTCTTCATGTCCATTGAATATCAATGAGCAAATAATGTGCTATTTTCGCGCTATATTTTCTTTAATTGTCATGGTTAGTGATGATTCCGAGGGATAAGCCTCGTTTGATGAAAGATGGGGTTTATCTAATTTCGTTTAATGTTTCCTTTCCGATAGACAGTGTCTTGTTCGGGATCATGAGGGCTTGAACCGTTACCGAAAAAAGTAACACGTTACCGTTACTTTTCAGATAATGTACAGGTAACCATTGCCGTTGCTTTTTGCCAAAAGTAACACGTTTCCGTGACCCTTACCGATACCATCACTTTTACAGAAAAAGATGGTCAAAAACTATTTTTAAACAGTTTTAGACGTATTTTTAACGTTTAGGAAAAATGACCTGAAACCGATTACAAATATGCGAGGGTGTAAGGATACAAGAATACAAGGGCTCGAGGATTAAATGTTGTTTGGCTTTTGCCTTTTTTCACCTTTACTAAAGATTTTCACAAGTATTTTTCACTTTACTTTTTATGGTTTGAAAAAAGTTAATATGATGCAATTGGTTTGACGCATGGAAAATCAGGATTACATTTTAAGGTTAACTTGCGGGTTTCCGTTATACAACTATGTACGTATAAATGTCATACGTCACAGAAAATGTAAATTGATAACTCTAGTTGCAGTCTCCCGTGATCCCATCTGTTGCAAATAAGCCACTGCATTTCAGGTGGAACTTTTAAGAAACCTGGGGGATATAATCTTTATACATTATTTATTTCCCTTGTTTAAAAATGTATGGGTAACGGACAAGCTTAAAATCTCGTTCCGTTACTAATGCCATTACTTTTGCAGAAAAGTGACGTGTCACTGTTAGCGTTGCTCAAAGATTAACATCAGCACACTAACACGATGACCGGACATCTCGACCCAGTACAATTACTGAACGCAGCATATTGGGTTAAGAAAAGTATTATGGAGCAAAACTGATGCTTGATAAATTAGCATCCAATTTGCCTGCAAAGATGTTGGCATCAGTAAGGCATTAGAAAAAAATCATATTGTTGATTGAAACATTATCACTTTTTATTTTTCCACCTAGATTGAAATAACTTGCCTTGAACAAATCATCTGGCGTTTTGTAGGGCCCTGAATTTAGATGAGTTCGACAATGAGTTCAGAGCCCCATAGCTGTTGAATTTTGAACTTTCAATTCCGATCCAAAACAATTTGTTCATATGGGTCCCAGATCCAAACCAAACACATTTGAATACAAAGCACCCTTAAACGTTCTTTGAACGGTTTAAACACCACTGTGCAAGCCTTTTTTTATAAGGCATAATTTAAATCTACTCTTGCTGTGATTGCAGTTAATGATACTTGAAGAGTAACTTAAGCCTTTGAACTAACTCTTAAGGCACAAACATTTATAAATGAGTGTTTGGTTTGGATCTCATGTAAACTCATTGTTTTGGAATGGAATTGAAGTTTCAAAATTCAGCTGCAACGGTGCGCTGACCTCACTATTGTACTCTTCTAATACAGGGAGGGCACTAGTGTATTGTGTAATGTCTTATACATTTTGACATGTTGTACATCAAAGTTTCAATTTTGCATCCATTTCTTGGCCAACATAATACGTCTTATCCTCTTGGTAGGGTTGTCCGCTGGGTCGAATTGTCCTTTGAGTTGAGTTGTCCGCTGGGACGAACTGTCCGCTGGGTCGAATTGTCCCTTGGGTCAAATTGCCTATTGAGCCGAGTTGTCCTAGGTTGAGTTGTCCGCTGAATCGAGTGGTCCTGGAACCCTTTAAGACATACTATGGCCACTCATATTTTAGCTTTGGAGTGTCTAGCTTTAGTCATTTGGGTCGTAAAATGCCTTGGTTGAGTCTTAACTCCACTTTCTATCTATCAATAGTATCAGTTCCTGTATTTGCCTGAATTGTCTCGGAAATCTGATCTTGTCTAAATAAGGAGGAAAAATCTCAGGGAAACCTTAAGCAGTTTGAGCAATCGTACCCGAAAGTGCAGAATGCTACCCCTTTAGGCTGACCAAGAAAAGGGATGTGCATCCCATCATCCTCTGATTTGAATTCGCTACTCCATGCTTTTTAGCTTTTGGAATTGCTTTGGATTATGTCGGTATGTAAACTTTGAGTAGTGTTAACGCCTAAGGAAGGACAAATTGTACAAAACAGCAAAGCTTTTCAAAGACAAAAAATACAAGAAAACTAACCAAGTAGGCGGAACATGTGCAAAACGGGTAAATTGTTAACAAAAAGTGCAAATAAACTCAAAACAGTAAAGAAGTATTGCAATCTACAGTTCAAGCTATTTTCTTTTCAATAGCAAACATTGGTTTAATTCTTTGGCAAAATTTACATAAATTTACTTTGAATGTACCAAGGAATTTTCATCAGAACTTCCATTTTTTTTCAGCTTTCGATCAGCTCCAGTGATCCAAACAAGAAAACAGTTGAATTTTCTTTGTTAAAGAAAGATAAATGTGTTACCTTGGAGAAAAAAGTGGTGAGAAATTTAGGTGCATATCTTGGACTTTCGAACTACGTAAACACCTTGTCTAGCTCGTAATTTTGGATTTGGAACTGGTATTTTTCACAAAAAAACACGTTCAAATCTTGCCGTCGTGATTCTCCTTCCTGACCTTTCGTGGCAAAACTTGTAGAGGCTAATCCGACCAATATAATACCGGACAAGTCAATTGACTGTTGGAATAATGTAACGTCTGACTTCCTTTGACGGCAAGGCTCACCCTCTAATTAACCCTTGCACAAACAAATAAAGAAATGTGAAAATGTCAAGAAATTTTTGAATTTTTGAATTTTTAATAAAATATTTTTGAAGACCAAAATATCACCTAAGAGATAATCAAAACCAGGAAAAGATTTTTTTCAAAACCAAAAAACATCCCCAAAGCCCTTGAAATTATTGCCGTTGAAATGGGGCACCCCCGCATGGTTTCGTGAGGGCATATTTTGAGATGCGATATGTACCCAGTTGCACCTACTGCGAGTATCAGATAGTTTCGTGAACGCACATCTTGAAATGCGACTAGGTAAAATTTAGTACTGCCGCATTTCAAAATTTGCGTTCACTAAACCACGTGGGGGTGCCCCATTAAAATTCCAGATAAAAGGTGTATCCTAATCTATGCAGTATTTGGTGAAAAAAATGGTTTCTCGGTGGGTGTTTTTCTCAAATTTTTAAACAACTGATCCAGTTTTTCATTGTTCCGAAGCCAAAGGTATACATTATAAATGACTGAAGAATACGTAAGTATGCAGCTTTTTCGAACTATTTTCGAACAACCTATACAAAGTGTATTTGATACGTCAATTCAAGCAGAATTTATAGGGTCCAAAATTTTAAATGAATATGTTTTGTACTAAAATGCTAAAGTTGTACTCGCAGAACAATGATATTTTATTTGATCCCAAAAGCGAAGTTCACAAAGAAAATTTAGGTCCAACAATGAAAGAGTTTAGAAAAAGTGCCTTGTTAGACTAATACTTCCTAAAAGTACAGTAAATAAAACGGCACATAACGAATGTTTTAGCCCTCTTCTGGTCATCAATTAACACGAAAAGGCTCATTCAGAGTGATTTGTTGAGATTTGAAAGGATGTGACTTAATGTTTGATCCCATGGTTCAACCAAGCTAAAAATTGAAATGCGTAGTCGAGGGTTGAATCTCATTTGAAGAGTGATATTATTTGACCCCGACTTGTCAGTTATCAGTTCTGACGTCTGCGTCCATATTCTAGTGGTTCATGAATGAATACATTATCCATTTTTATTTTATTGGCACATCTTAGTTAAAAATTTGCGACCAACTCTTGAGCTCAAACATTGCCAATTATAATCCAAAACTTGTTTGTTCTGAGGTGCAAAAGGTGCAAAATAAAGGTAAAAAAGTGAAATGTTCTAATTTGCAAAAAGAGGCAAAAGCGACAAAATATTTTTACACAGTACGCTATACCTTAATCATGACTACCATGTATTATATTTTGTCTAACCATTGGAGGTTACTACCACGCAAGCGCTAAATATCGTTATCCTGTTACTGAGGAGCATTTAGAGCCCTTACTTTGGCATTGGATTGCGTACCTGTTTCTCATCAACTTTGGAATGAGCTATTTCATTTTGCGTGTTTTTTCTGGCCTAATATTGTCAAATAACCTCATGCTAGATTGAGAACAGATGCTCAAATCTTTAGTACCATTTATTTATTGACTATATTTTTAATTATACTCTAGTAGCAAGCCTCGCATTAGCCCTGATTTATCCTCATCAGAGGGCGAGGGCTTTGCCTCTTCCGTCGGCACCCGGTTATTGAAATCCTCCGAATTGGTCACGTGACGCTCATTGTCTCCCATGAGAGCTTGTCCACAAGCGGGCCTAACTCTCATTCTGCCGCTATTGTAAGGGGCCGACACTGGTTCTAATGAAGTAAGCATTGGACCTCCTAATGGTCCACTGGGCTCTTGATCCGATGAACCTGTGCTATATATTGATCCCCTAGAATTAGACCTTTCATTCACGAGAATCTCTTTCCAAGGTAATGAAGCCAGAAAGGTCCCAGAATTCGATGTGGAATGAGGTCCCAAGTTCACTAAGTGGGGACCCTGACTAGGATCAGGATTGGAACCAGAGGCAAATTCCGCTTCTGATGTCGTGGAAGCACCACCCGAACTTTGATTGGCAATTTGAAGTGGAACATGGCCTTGAGCATGATTTTGGAACAAGACATTGGCTGAGGACCAGAGTGGGGATTCGTTGGTAACCTCCAAAGGGTATTGGCGGCTTTGGTATTGAGGAGAATAATTATCCTCCCCTCTGGCAGGTGGAAACCAGTTAGGATCACTATGAGTTAACGAATTATAATCCGTATATTCTGCCGTTCCAGCCCCATAGGCCATACTCGAATTGGAATGCCGGTAGTAAGGGTCAGGGGTGCCATCTTGAGTAGGGGTTGGTCTTGACTTGGATCCAGAGGGACATGTGCTACTAGGTGATTCAGATTCTGTCCAAGGGTCTATAGACGGAGTTACTGTCGAAAACACCCTGGCAGCTTGTGGAAGTTGCTCACCATTCAGAATTAGATCTTGTTGTTGTCTATCACTAAGGAGACAAATGTTAGTTACATCCAGAGTCAGATTTTTGTTGTAACTTACTGGTTTACCTTAGGGTGTAATTCACGCTAACAATGCAATGGGGTCGGGATGACCGTGAGTTGTGAACGATGGTCATATAGCTCTGCATCCAGACCCATCCTCCTGACTTGGTCATAAAGCGAAAATATTTGGTACTAGCTTGGCCTTTGCTAAGTAACGTGACATGCGTGTTTCTCAACGGAAGCATATCCTCAGTGTGAATATATTGGTAGAGTGTTTTCTCAATCAAATCTTGAGGTTCGAAGCCAGTTAATGGAGCCACCTGTTGGTCGAGGAAGATCAGTTTCAGATCCAGACTGGCCCTGAACATGAACACATTGGAGAACATCTTGACTTCGGTTATAGAACTGGGCGGTAGGGAATGAGCCACGGCCACAAACCCAATATTTTGATAGGCCAACTCGAAAGATCCGGGCAGTTCACTCCCCACATTTTGGCGCTTTATCTTCAAGTAGCCACGGCAATGAATGACCTGCAATAAAGCCAATTTGATTGTGATAAAGTTCTATGGTTGAATGCATGCAAAAGTTGTGACCAAGTGTTTCATTGTCGTTAGCCTCTTCCTGGCTTCTGGTACTACTTATCGCACCGTGAACAATCTTTTCCGGATAATTTTGCCATTTCGTTCTTTTTGGAACGGACCGATGACTTGGTCGGATCGCAACAATTTCCTCCGTGCTCACAATGCACATGTAATATGGTTCTGTGTTATGTTACAGTTGCTCTCAATTGCATAGTTTAAAGCAATACAATATATGCTTAAACACTAATTACACAAAAAAGCAAAAAAGCAAGATTCTTCAAACTCCATGAAAGAGCTTCATGCATCAAGCCATGCACGTCAGAACATTGCTAATTAAGATGTACGTATAAGATCGGAATTCAAATGAAAACACTCAAAGGTAGAAATGAAGCATGATCTTGTTGCCACTGAGTGCTTGGAGAGGCGACTTTATGCCAAGGTACTAACGTGCATATCTCCGCTCCCAAAACTTAACTCGCTCAATTTCTCTTACACGTGTTGTTTCTAAAGACTTCCTTCCCGCCGCCGACAAAAAGGCAGAAGAAGCTGACCTTGCTTGTGGAGGTGGTGGTCGTTTGAAATGCATCCATGGTAACTTCAATTCTTATACAACTAGAGTGAGTGTCTACAGGGTTGGGCATGAAGGGCGAATGCATCCAGTTCAACATGGAAATAGTTGTAATTGTGAAGCTTATGCATGTAATTAGTTACGCCTCACTGTTAAGTACGTATACCTGTTGCTGCATGGTTTTCGAGGGTATAGGGCATGTCAAGTAAAGGTAATTCAAGGAAAAATGTGGTCCAGCACCCTGATTTTGGGCATTTTGGGGAGGGATAACTCTGACAAACATCACAGCCTACTCTCACCATCCGCCCATTGAATTTGCAATAATCGAGTGATTTTGAGTGAGCTGTGTTACAAAACCCAACAAGATGAGCATGTTTGGTATAATTCGGTGAACCCAGTATCAAATTGGCTCAATACCTTAATGCTATTTTTTTAGACGAGCAGGTAAAATGAAATAAATGTCAAAAGTCAATGCATGCACAGTGCCGTTTGGTTTTACGCCATGGAATTGGCGTTCACTTGACAAGCCTTATTGGTTGGCAGTTTGTGTCATTATTCCTTGCAAATTCTGGTGTGGTGTAAAAATAGGATCACTCGCTTTTGCATATGAAACTCACGCATCTAACAAAGCATAGGGACGTTTCAAAAAATGTGTTTCAGACGGTTAGTATTTCCTCATCAAAAGCGTACGCGCTCGAGTGCTCGACCCTGTATGTTGGATTAACCCTTCCTCTAAAAACGCAAACCATCCTTATCAAGGTCAAAATGTGGGAAATTTCTTATTGATTTGCAAACCGACGTCATGATACGTATATACAGTAGGTAGATGTATGTTTGCGCCTAAATAAGCACGTACGACTGAAGTGGATCTTGACAGCTGGACCAAGCACTTATCAAGCTCCGAGACTTTTAAGTGGTGGTCACGGTTTGGTTTGCGATCATAAAGAGTGTGTGATATTAGTAATAAAACAAAGAACAGGCTCTCAAAGAATAATTCATGAACAAACTTTACTTTTTGGTATCTATGTTATTTACTCTTTCTATCCCCTTTACCTCTAAATGTGTTCTTAATCTGATTTCCCTAGTTAACAAGGAAGTCGAGCATTTAGTAACATTAGGACACTTTTTGTGCCCTGTTTAGACCTGCTTTTGAGCGGGGAAGTAGATCAAAAATCACCAGTTCGCCCAGTTTATACCTGTCCTGGTTGAAGAAATGCACCCGAAACTCTTTGCCAATCCATGCATGCAAAATGTACCAAAACCAAGTTGGTCGGACGAGCTCTGATCACACAAAAACAAAACTCCGACGAGCGCTTCCTCGGGGGAACTAGATCTCCCGTGTAGGCACAGTACAGAAGAAGGCATATAAATATGGTCTGCATCCTAACACACCAATCAAGTCAGTCTTCGAGCTTTGCTCTGAAGACATCGCGGCCAAAGAAGCAAGCAAGACAATGAGCAGCAAGGTAAAATCGTCATCAACTTCAAAGAACAAACTTGGTTCTCCATATCCCTCACGTTCCTTTTTCCAGTTTGTCGTAGTTCTGTGCGTCACTTTGCTTGGCTTGGCGACTTCAGACCGCCGACCACCGCCACACCAACCGCGGTATCCGCCACGTCCTTCGTATTCCCAACCACCCAAATACCCGCAATATGAAGAGGTGTGCAAATTGAAGGAGTGGAGCTCGGACACAGAGCTTTGCAAGCCCGCTTTGACCAACATTTGCGAGCAAGACAAGGCCAAGGTGTTCAAGATCGCCAGAGGCCAACCTCGATGTCTCAAGATCAAAGTGCCCAAGTGCAAAGTGATTGATGAGGCTGAGGAGATCGAGTTGTGCAAGATCAAGGTCGAGAAGAAGAAGCAAGAGCTGTACTCGACCATGTTCGAGCAAGAGATGAAGAAGAAGTGCGATACCCACTACTCAACGGAATGCAAGCCTTCGTATGGATCCTACCCAAAGTGCGAGTCGGTCCCTTCTCAGATCTGCTATGACGTGCCAAAGCTCCAGAGGGTGCATGTGCCCATCAACATTGAGGCCTCCACCATCGAGATGGATTGCTCTACCTCTCTGGTACCCACCCCTAAATCCAAATGCTGGGAAGAGGAATTGGAGTTCTGTGTGGACATCCCGGAGTTGAAGGAGAAGGAGGAACATCTGAGTCGATGCGCTCCGGATATCGGTGAGGAGGAATGCGAAAAGGTCCGACTGACGATTCCACGAGAATTCTGCTTCCATGTCCAGAAGCAGTACCCACACTAATGTTTTAATGATGTTTTATTTTGTTATTTTGAGCAATCCATTTACATACCAAGTTGTCAGAAGTCTGGAAATTATGCTGTGATATTAGTGTTTAAGTGATCATATCCTGTTGTTGATTTATGATAATAAATGTCCCCCCCACCCTTCAAATGCACATTCAACTAAATTGCAATACAAATTCCAGCGTTATTAGATCGAGCAAAAGCCGACAAACAGGAAATAGCGTTCAAGGTTGTTCTGATTCGCAAAGAAACCTCAGCTCAACGAGCGGGTTAATTTCAGTAAGGAAATCTCAAGGTGCAATCATTGTTTCTGGTAGCATTCTAGGGAACCCAGAAGGCAAGCCTCAAATGCACTTTTTGTCGGTGGACACCACAAAGATGCTTTAACGAAGGTTTGAAACAGATACGTACAATGACTGATCAAGGCGCTCGACAAACTCTGATTATTTGAGAGGGACCTGCTAATTTTTTTTGTTGTACCTATGCCTCATTATTAAAATCTGATAAAATATGCTGGTTGTTTTCACCTCGAGCAGAAATTGCAGAAGTTTGAAGGTTCGGATGTGCGAAAGAGCTGAACCGAAGCAGGGGGGAAGAAAATCGGTTAACTAGTGCAAGCCTCTCGAATTTCTGCTCGACATATCAACAGAACTTTTTGTCGGACTCTGAGCATGCTCCTTTGTGCTTTGTAATCCTTAGGTGAAGTTAGGCTCGAATTTAATCCTCAAGATCATAGTTATGTAGCCCAGGAATCATTTACTTAACACATTGATTAAATTTCATGCTAAACTAGGCAAAAGTTATATTGTTTGTGCTCTTATGAGACGCGTTAGAAGGAGGCTTTAAATTTAAAAAAAAATATTTTCGCCAATTAACAAGAAAGGCAGCGTGGCCGAGTGGTCTAAGGCGCTGGTTTTAGGCACCAGTTCGAAAGAGCGTGGGTTCGAATCCCACCGCTGTCAAAATACTTTTCTCAAAATCTGTAGCTTTTCTCTCCCTCACTTATAGCGTCACATGACCCCAAGAAAATGGGAAGAGGCACGGTAGATTGATAAATAAACTGCTCTTGCCTTGCCTTGAACGCAAGTTCTTTACTGGACATTATGCTAACCGGGGCACTTACTATAAATAAGACTTCGATAGAATTAGCCAAAAACAACCCAAACGCACTATAATTCAATAAAAAGGAATTGGCCCAATCGGCCCTTTATTTGGTAGAGGTTGAATCACAAAGCGCCCTCTGAAGTGCAGAACGTAAAACATATTTCGAGCAGCGTAAGGGGGCTATTAAAAGGAAAGCAAGGTCTAGGGAGTGCAAAGTGAGCACCGGTCCGATTAGTGACGGTAGAGGGCGCAGCCATCAATCCGCTGGAGTGAGTTGTAAATGTAAAAAAGCAGAAAGGACGGAGTGAAACTCGAACATCTAGAAATATTTACCGAAGGACATGTATCATGCCTTGTTTTCGCATCACAGTTCAGTCACGGAGCAGAATTTCGCGAGACAGTTCAAGGGTCTCTTGACAATCTTCTTGCGAGGGTTGCAGCATTTCCGAAACAAATATTCCGAAAATATATATTGCATATGGTAAAACATGAACAAAACTAACGAAAAATAATCCTTCTGGAAGCCTGCGTTAGGGGCAAGTTCAGATTCTGCCGGCCAAAAGGCCTAGATTAGACACCAACTGATAATGCAAATGTTGTAGGCTATAAATGTAATGAAGTGCACAAAAAAAGAAGCTTACACTTTGGACCACAGACATGAAGATGTTTTAATAATTATTAGATAAGATAATTTAATAACTATCCAATGATTATTAGTAGGGAAAGTGCCTAAGCCGCAGGTGTTTATCTATCACGATTCGGCGGCATTACAAAAGGAAAGCTAAATGTAAGCAAAGTTTGCCATCGGTTGAAAGTGAAGAAAAACAAAGTCAAGCGAGTAATGATGGGTTTCGATCCGGAAAATCAGCTATTTAGCTTGAAGAACCACCTCTGGTAGGTAACGAAAAAGGTTAGAGAAATGAAGACTCGAGATTAGGAATGAGTTTTAAAGCAGCCCTGGTGCTCCGAGACCTAGAACGGCAGGGTCGTGTTTTGCCACTCATTTAAGGAGCTTTTATTTTGACATTATACTCTCTTTAGCTTGTGATGGGAGCCCTAACCGAGGAACTTTAAGCTAAAAAAATGACCTTCCGGATCGAAAGAAATCACTACAAGCGAGTAAGCAATCCGTATCAAAGTAAAGAGGAGAAAGAGGCAGGAAAGTCAAACTGAACGGAAATTGTCATTTCAAGGTCAAAGTTTTGGATGTTCGGGTCAAAAAATTTGTCCAAAAATGTTAATCCCATATGGCATTTTGTTGGCAGATTCAGAGTCAATCTCAATTAGAAACATACTTGTATCGTACTCTGGGTAACAGGGAAAAATCGTTCAGACCTGTACATATATAAATTTCGAATCAATGCCAGGATTTCGTATAGGCCGTAAACTTAACGACTGCACGAATTTCAAAAACTCCAAATTGCCACTAAGATCGATTTCATGGGAGATTTTGGCTTCCTTTAATTGAATCATCTTTTATCAATTGAAAATAAGTTGCTAAGATTAAACGAGACCAATATTTCGCCAAACTTAATTCCGCTAAAGAATTGCGCAAAAGCAAAATTAGTAACCCTTAGAATATGATTTCGAAGGCGCCAAGCCCCTACAAAGAGGGTTGCATTGTCCCAAATGCTTCTTTTGGGATCCCTCACGAAATAAATACAAATTGTTGATCATTTGATTGTCAAAATGAAAAATTTCAACTTTTATTTAAGACGCTTTTCTTTCTTCACCGGTTTGAATTGGCAACCGTAGTCTATTGGTAGAACATATAAGTCGTATTTTGCTACCCTTGGTTCGATTCCTGACTATCCGAGTCCAGGCTTATTCAGGCATTTCAATGTTAACATGAGTGGTTGAAACGCAAGAACCTGCTGTCATTCCCGAGTGCGAGGTAAGAACTAATGATGGCTGTGTGATAAAATGTGTGTCATTTTGACACTCATCATCGGAGGGCAGGCCTTAAGAACAAGAGAGAGCTGACAAATGCTTCCGTGACACAAAGTAAACTTAACTAGGTTTTATCAAATGCATAGGGTTGCCATATTGGAGCAATGATTGTAATAATATAGTTTATTTATCAAATATGCCCTAACGAAAATTTTCATCGCTAGTTTAACAGCTTAGAATGCATTGATTGAAATATGGCGCGGCATATTTTGAGCAGTTTTTGAAACATTCAATACTTCTGAAACAGGTTTAAGCTATTTTAATTTTGCCAGAACATGTTGACGCGCCACCCGTGCCTAGTTTAAACTGATGATGTTTTTGACCTAGCCAAGGCAGGGACGAAAGGCATAGAAAATCAAAACGATGCCAATTCATCCTATCCTTCAAGCAGTCCTTAAAAATTAATGCCATCTTGAACATTGGCTGCATCCGGAAGCTTTTTGATTGGAATGTCTTAGAATTATGGCCAACCGTAGCAGACATCGAATTGAGCAAAAGTTGCTCAAAGTAGGTTGCGCCATATTTCAATTCAAGCACCCCAAACTGATAAACCAATTATTGAAAATATATGATGCGAATTCATTTTGATTTTGAAATCATCTCGTACATCTTTTAGTCCCAGTTTTGCTGAAGCTTGCTTAGAAACCAACAAATATGTTTTTTTTCCGACCTACCTTGAACCCTCCGGTGGTCAAGCCGGCGTTTCTCTTGGCCAAAACACATTTCATCCGAATCACAAAAGCCCGTTCAATTTCCAGCTCTTCGGCTTGGAACTCGGTGGTCACAGGTGGATGGACGGAAAGTAAAGCAATCAGTTCCTCGTGATCCAAAGGGTGGATATAGTCGTAAATCGAGTTCCCGGTGAGTTCCACTTGCGACAAGCCCAAATGAACAGAGGCAGTCTCAGAGATGTACATGATCTTTCCTTCGGCCGACAGAACAAAGATGAAGCCATCCAGAGTCTGTAGCAAGTGGGACCCAAGCTCCTTGAGGATTTCCGGCCTCTTCGTGACCGCTGGTTTCATACCCCAACCATCGCCTAATCCTGACAGAGTTCCAATCATTATCAAAGCAATTCGAGGTATTCAAAGGAGAAGATAACATGAATTACCATCGGGAAACACTTGTCTCATGCGAAGATAGCTGGTGGTGAGCCTGATCACGGATGCCTTGTCCAATTGAGAGGTGATGGCTGCCGGGAGCGGCAAGAGTTTGCCTAGCTCCAAGAACTCGCTGTTCTCCTTCTCTCGGCGGTTCCTGGCGGCATTTTTGCTTTTGTGCTCTTTCGTCATAATGAAGCTGAAATTAAGGATTGAAATCAAGCCTTGCGTTATAAGTTGCACAAATCATGCCTTAAACTTAATGTCGAATTCATAAATCATTATAAATCACAAACACTAATATTATAAATTTTTACTTCGCCCTTGGGAAGGACAGTATATCCGTTCATTTCAGGCTTTAAAGAAGTAACTTATTTTGTAAACAAATACAACAAAGACGTTTGAATTTGGCTAACCCAAGATTGTGAAATGGGGAGCAGGAGCTCTATCAATATTATAGGCTGTAGAATTTGTGTTCTGAAATCCTTAAATATGGGAATCATTACTTGTAGAACTGATTCCTTACATTTAAGGAAAGGAAAATTACTGAGTTTGGTTCTTAGAGAAAATGCAAAAGATCTGGCAAAATATTCTTGACTTGCTACTTTTTAAAGAATTAATCATAACTACAATACTCCATTAACTTGAAACTTGACACTTATTCAAAGACGATAGCAGACATATTATTCTTGTTCGTATTCATAAAGTCTTTCTCTAATTGATTCCCTTCAACTATTATAAATGTACTTTTTCATCGTTTCGTTTCAGAATGTAATACTTTAGATGCGTTTGCTTTACCACTAGATCTTTAACGTGGAATTTTACGAGCACAAGCTACAATAGCATATAATCATTCTGTTTGTGCATATATCAATTCTAAGGTGGTATGTCAAGAATTTGATGTTTATTTCACAATCGTACAAGTGAGATACGTATCCAAAATTCCCATCAATAACTAGCGGTCAATAGATTTAAAACATACGTTACATCAAAATTGGACTTGTATGCAGCAGTAACATTGCATTCAAACTCAGGTTTTCGCATGATTGGCCGAAATCTGTTCAACTGACATATTAAATCTAAACCAAAACGAGGGCTTAACCGAAACCAAAACCTTTTGAAACTGAAATTGAAATGCAAGGGACGACACACTGTAACAGAAATTTCCTTGCCACCTTGAAGGCGTTTTATTTTGTCATTTTGTCTCTCAGGTATTAGTGTTCCTTAGAAATAAGGATCAAAATTGCCATTTCCAATAACAAACAAATCACAAAATCTTGAATAAATATTTACTTTAAAGAATATTTTTTCAAAGAGACAGCTTTAAGATGAATTCCATGAACAGGATCCAAGACCCAAAAAGAGGGCTTTTAGTTGTTTTGCTTTCTTTTATTGTCCATTATACTTAACGTTCCATGGACATTAAATTTAACATTTTCTAAATCAAATTTTGTATCAGCACACCATCCTGGGAGAGCGATACTAAGTCAAACAGTCAAAGTTAGCAGCATGTATTGTGAGAACACTCCCAATCACAAGGGGAAAAATTTCGATCATCCGGATCTACAGCCTGTGGTCCAAAGTTATTCATGGTAAAATATTCGACTCTAGTTATTGTATTCTTACTTGCGTCGACCTTTTTTTGCACCAAGGCGATGATTCTTACCAAGCTTGGAGTCTCTTAACCAAGAGGTCGACATTGGACCAAGTTTGTTTGGACACAACCAAATCAAAGTCACTGCTCATGATCCCTAACGATATAATTCGATCTCGAATGCCACAAAAACCTTCAAGAGAACACCCACTAAAGCATAGGCCAGTGCTCTCTAATCAGTTTCATGCTCGCTCACCTACTGACAATGATTCAAATCTTGTCTCGGCCAAGACAAGTGAGTCAGAGATACACACGTGTCAAAACCAAAATCTTAAGTCTTTACATTGATAAGCAAGGAGAAGCTTGAATTCCGCACAGAAGACACAACACAGGGAAGACACGAGATAGATGTTATTAGCCACACTTATGAATCGTGAGATGTATCAACTTACCAAGATTTACGCCACTCTCCTCACACCAACCAGCCAAATGGTTCGAAGATAAGAGGGAGGGAGAGAAAAAAAGAGAGGGGGGGAAACTTAAATTTCCTCACCATCCACTATGACACGAACACTTGAATCACACTGACGACGACTACTCACAGAGTTTGGGTTCACACTTATGATGCATGAGAAAAGTGGTCCAAGGGATGGTGATGATTGTGAGTATGGGCGCTCAAGTCTCCTCGCCTCCTTTGCGTTCGTTGGACTCCACCGCTCTTCTTTCAAATCTGTGAGCTAGTTCTCTTTTTCGCTCTCTCTCTCGCTGGGCGAGTCAGTGGAAGTAAGGGATTTTCTCTGGTGAGTAACCACGGAATTGGGACTAAATAAGGGTGAGGATGGGCCAATCAGAGGCCCCCTCGTCGGCAAAGGCTCCTCCCAAAAAACGAGACCAAAGACTTAAAGATGACGCGGAAAAACGAAACGAAAATGGGATAAACACGAAGAGCTAAACTTGTGCGTGAGACACATGTTTAGGTATCGTCTAGATTGTTTTCAAAGAAAAAAAGCATTATCAATAATGACGACGAATTGAAAACGCCACATGTTACAAGACATTTTTTAAACTTGGACGATAAGACCCTTCATATTTAACTGTCCTACAAGACAATGGAGTAAAACGGGCACGGGAAATGTGTCTTAATACAATTCAAGCTTTATCCTTCAATTTAGAATCAGTTTCAAGTTCTTCAGCGTACAATGTGTGCAAGACATGGCTACGTTTAATAAAGAGTTTAAATGACCACGTACTTCAATGGTTCACATATGGTATATTTGATTTCGCCTTCGCATACTGAAGGAAATTACTTTAGGTGAATTTTCCACCCATTTTCATGATTTGTTGTTTATTGTTTGAACCACTCATACATCAGATTTGATGATAAAGAGTGTGAGTTAAAAGATGAAATTGCATAATTTCACATTGATTCTCTAAGGTTGTGTCGTAAGGCTCTCTCAATATCATCTTTCTTATTGTGTTACGGATTTGCATTGATATTTCAGATGGGAAGGCCTCGTGGCCATTAAATGTGGGAAATTCATTTTCTCAAATGACGATGGTCCAAGATTTTATATCTATATTATATATAGATTTTACATAGTCTGTCGTTTTCTATCTGCGAAACATGGTAGAGAGCCCAATATACCTTGTGTGCCTGGGGTCCAAAACACATTATTCACAATATCCCAATTATTTTCATGTTACCCAAAATAGATCCTGGGATCACATAGTAACTCCCACCTTCCATTCCATGAATCTATGTTCTGTTTTATGCAATGATCGGCATCGTTACACGCCCACAATGTATAGTGCTTATTCCTTTGTCGTCAAGTCGTAAATTTGACTGTCAAAATTGTTTGAAAGCAGGGCATTTCTCCATTCAAGATTGATTTAATGATTGGAGAAAGGCCTAGAGTGTCCAGTTCCTCGGTGCAATCATTGCTTGCCTGACCGTGGAAAGAATTCTGGTCGTTCCCAAACATCTTCCACCTACCTACAAACGCCTCGGATATCCGGATCTAAAACAATGACCAACATCCGTGCACGAAGAACAGGAACACTTTCTCTCAACTATTTTGGACATGTTCCAAATTCTCGCACTAGCTGCCACCCGGATTACACACTCACTCTCCGAACTCTCTGGGACGAATCGGGTGTAGTACCTGAGCCGTGCTAACGAAAAATGGAACAGATTTCTGTCTGAAGGTCTGGATTTTCCAATTGTGATTCAAAATGCAACATTTCGGGCTTCTGGTCGTGTTGTTTTTGGGCGTGATCCCCTCATCTTCCAGCCGACGACGATCGGTCGAAGACGTGGCTCGAAAACAACTGGATACTCTCATTCAAACCGAGGACTACTTGGTTGTGTTTTGGTGTAAGTAACGAACGAGACATAGTTTAAAAGAGAAACCCAGGTTTATTTAACCGTCCGTTTCCTTCCTTGACGTGGGTTTCGTAATTGACATCTTTTGGGCATTGACGGGCCACTTTTAAGAACGTAGCAATGATTCATAAAGTAAGACAATGGAAAAACATGAGTTAGTGACAGTTGATATGATTATGGACTTTTTAAACGTAGCTTTTTTTATTATTTTACAGATATTGTATTTGTTCTAAAAAAATAAAATTACCTGCTTCACTCTGGCCCTAGAATTAACTCGCACCGTAAACACAGATTCAATTTCAATAATGATGATGAATCAGTTCAGTGCTTGTTTGGCATGGAAATACCTTTGTTTCGCATTCACTCTCAATCCTGTTAAACTTCCCCTCATACCACGCCATTGAACCCTAATCAAGATCGAGCCAACCATCAGATTGTTAGTAGGTGTCACTTATTGATACAAATTATCGCTCCGTAAGCCCTTCAGGGCCAACGTGTCCCTTTCTCTCACCATCCACCCCAATAACAAGGATCTCTGATCAGCAAAACGTGTGAAACTCGTGATCGCTATCTTCGTTTGAGTTTTCCCCTTGTAAGCACATATTGGTCCTTTGCTCCAACCATGCAATAGAAAATAAGGAGATGGTTCTTGCCTCTCTTCGTTTGGATATCTAGACCATCATGTTACACTTATGCTTTAAAAATAAGTTTAATTCCTGCCTTTGAAATACTGAAAAAGAGAGCTTCCTCTCCCCTCAAAGGGTTAAAAGGTACTTGCAGTACAAATCTTATCATAGAATGAAAAGGAACTCTGCAAAGGGAAAACACTTTAGATATTCAATACTGTGATCTCAGCTGGAGACAAGCGTAAATGAGGGGGAAATTCTTTTTGAGCTTGCTCAAGCTCATCATCGCTGAGATCATAAGTGGGAACAAGAGGGACAAAAGGGAATGGTATTTCGGGTGGTGAGAGCAGCTTTCCCTTTAAATTCAATCACCTTATGAACAAGACCATTCTCCATTGGGGTTTGTTGTCTTGAGCTTAGGACAAAGATCCGGATTATGTGGCTGTTTGCTCATGATCTTAAGAATGTGAAAGAAGAAAGGATTATGGGAGATTTACCAATGTTTAGAATTGTTCCATGGCTCCACATTGTTCCAGATGGAAAAAATTGCAAAACTTGCGACAGGACGCTCTCTTTGCTTGAGTCCAAATTCACGGAATTGGAAGAAGCTGGTGTTGAGGTGACCAAGATGAATGACAAGAAAACGGCCAAACTCTACGGTGTGGTCACCTTTCCTGGGCTAACATTCTTTAAAGCCGGCAAAGCGGTCCCATTTGAGGGTGATCTCAGCAATGGAGAGGCCATTCTTGATTTCCTGATCAGTCAAGAGTCTTTGGACATTCCGGATCGAATTGAGCAAGTCAATGCCAAACAATTGGAGAAACTCATCGAATGGAAAGACTTCATTGCCATCTTTTTCTGTAAGCTGATCCATGGTCTCAAAAGTGTTTCCAGGGACGGGTTCTTAACAAATTGAGCTGATATTTCTTAGACAATGGCCAAGACGAGAGTTCGGAAGCATTGAGACACTTGGAAAACATCGATTCCAAAGCCGACAAAATGGGGATTGCTTTTGTCAAAATCAACGATTTGGAATTGGTGGATGAATATGGTTTGCCAGGCCTACCCTCATTGGTTTACTACCGACGTCAGGCACCCATATTATACGAAGGTAGGTCCTAAGACTCTTGGAACCAAAGCACGAATGTTTCTGATCTTTCATTTGGCTCCTTGCAGGAGATCTGGCACAAGAAACCGAGATCTTGGAATGGCTCATTCACACTCGAACAACTGGAGACGACGAAGACGTCATTGAAGAGGTCTCATCCACGGAATTGGAGACTCTAATATCGTCCGTCGAGAATTTAGCCGTTCTTTATTGTAAGTGTTCAATACATAAGGCTTCATAGATTTTGTGGCCTTTGCTATTGCTCTTGAAAACGTTTAAAGAATATTTTCATATTTTTGATTGTTGGTTAGTTTTGCTTCAAAATGATGAAAAAGTTGATTGGCGTGATACTTTCAGATGACGACGAATCCAGGAAAGCAGATTTGTTACTAGAGAGCCTGGAAAAAATCGATGATGAGTGCGACCAGAAGGATATCCAATTCGTCAAGATAAGCCAGGACAAGGCCGGAGAAAAATACGGCATCACTCAACTACCCAAATTAGTTTTCTTTAAAAGCGATCTGCCGAACATTTTCGAAGGTTCGTATTTTGGTCGGAAACAACCCTCTGACGACGTGAGACATTGTTCAAAGAGACTTAAGGGTGTTTCCGAAATTGCATTCCTTCATCATCTTCAAGCCCTCCACTTGGGCTTAAGAAGCTCAAACTCTGGCCACTTCCATTTCATGTCATGACTTCCAAGTGACTTGTAATCTCGTTGACGAATATCCGGGCGTTGTGAGGAGTAAGAAATCACGCAAAAGCATCCCTCTCACTGTCAAAATCCTGATTTATTGAGGAACAAAAGGCAGATTACCCTCGAAAGCCAATACCACTATTGCCATAACTCCTGCACCCACTGAGTGGTGAACGGATCTGTTCGACGACATTCCTTCTTGTTCTTGCTTGTATGTACAGTGAGCTTTTTGGCCGGAATATATGTTAAGAGGACAACTCGTCGTCACTCCTGGCACTCCAGTTTCGAGCCGTGTTCATGGTACCAGTCGAAACTCCATTCATTTTATGGCGTGCTTGTTGTTTATGACCGCACAAGCCGGGCCATCCATGGCTATGGGATCTGATCCTTCTCATTCATTGCAGGCAATCTGATTGATGAAAACGAGGTGTTGGATTGGCTTTTGGGTCAGGTGCATTCGGACTCCATTGAAGAGATCACGGGGACCATGCTGGATCGACTGATTCAAGAGTCGCGCCATCTGGTGGTGCTCTTCTGTAAGTACATTGGCTACATTATCATCGCACTCACTCACACGTGCTATCTCCTTCGGCATTACGCTCCCCCGAATGCCGTTTTGCAAAGCACCCAATCCCAATCAAAGGATTTTCTGCCCCTAAATGCCGTTAAAGGCTTGGCCAATGAATCTTAAGCCGATTTTGTTTTGACCAAGATATCCATCCCATGCTTGAAATTGGTGAGAAAAGAAAGTCAAGGGAGGGGATTTTGTCCATGACCTATGACCATGCGTTCATTGCTACGACTGCTACTTGCGTACTCACTGACTGATTTGAACTTGCTTGAACGGAAATAAATGTGAAAACCAACACCGAGCCGAATGCGTTTTATTTCTCACCCCTTGGAAACGCTTCGCAATTGAGGAAGGAGAACAAAAATCAATTTCCACACCTCCACCCTTCCAGGGTGTTCTTGGGGTTCTTGAGGCTTTTCTTGCTTGAAAAGAGCTGTGAAATCGCAACCTAGCAGTTGGTCCTTCCGCTAACGTTATTGAGGGAAGCCAATTCACAAATTGGCTATGGTCATTACCGGGGTGGAAACAAATGGATGTTGAATTTAAATGTGCGGTTTGGCTAGAGAGTCGTAAATCAAGTTGATGTTTTTCCTCTCTTAGATGATCGGGACGAGGCGGAATCCATAAACTTGATCGATATTCTCGAGACTGTTGATGACGAGTTGGACAAACAAGACATCTTGATGGTCAAGCTCAGCGATCACCGAGAAGCCAAGGAATGGGGCATAGATGACACGCCCGCCATTGTGTACTTTGAAAATGGAATCCCATTTCTGTTTGAAGGTAAACCAGACAACCAAAACAAAAATCTGAACAGTCTTATACTTGATAAGCGTCTCAGATCGAGTGACTTGGTAATAGACGGTTTTCCTTATCCAATTAAGCAATCTCTGTTAAAGGGTCATGTCTCTTGAATTGTGTTTCCCTGCAAAAGTATTCTAGATGTTTATTTAGACGGCCAATGCTTAAAGGTGCAGAACGAAGTCAGATTGCTAAATAAACGTCCTATCCTGTGACATGCCATCAACGGAAAAGTAATTGGCCCATTGTGCTATAGTGGATAATAATTAAACATAAGATTTTAAACTATTTCGCCTAAAAAGTTCTCGAGTGCAAAAACAAACCTGTCGGGGAACAATCGGCCATAACAGCCCAAGATTGGCCAAATAAATAAAAGGACCCGCGGACAGTAAATCAATTTTCACTCTTGTATAACATCTTTTGACACAAACTGATTTTACCCCAATTATCTAATTATTTGCTTGTCCGACTATTTCAACTCATTTCGAGGAACAATCTGTCAATATTTTTTTGCCATTCAACACATTGAGTTTTTTCATTTTTGTTTCCATTTGCCATAGGGAGGAAACTTGGGTTTAAAATGCAAATGGATAGCTTTGCGGTTCCATTGACAATCAAACCCAAGGTCATGCAGGGGTAAATGAGCTTTAAAATATCCCCCATTATGGAGATGCTTTGCATTTCGATTTCGCTTAATCGTGCAACTGAATCATCATTTCAGGAGGTCTGACCTCGGCGGAAGTAATTCTCGAGTGGTTCTTGGACCAGATTAAAGGTGACCAAATTGAGAAGGTGACGGACGAGATGTTGGCCAAAATGATAGACGGCCAACAGTCTACTGTGGGGGCCATTTTCTGTGAGTAGATCTATAGTATTTTATGACAGTAGGAATGCTCTCTTGGTTGGTTGTCATGAGGCCAAAGTGGCTGTTTGTAAATTATTCTTGCCTGCTTGAGCTGGATCCGAGTTAATCCGGTCTGCATTGAGCGTGGTCATGCCTCTGCCACATTTTGTTTGAAGTGAGGAAGCATTAATTTCTCATGCTCACGATTTTTGGCCATTCCCTCCAGGAGAAAAAAATATCAGGGTACTCGTTACGAAGCAAGAGCATTTGAAATGTTCGACAATCTTGATAATGCTAAGCTTAATAATGCGCATGTCTTTTATTTCCCCATTTAGCGAGCCATAATGATGTGGGTGTGCTATTTTGTAAGTAATTTTGAGAGCTTAGTAAGTCGCGTCCAATAACTCGGACTCGGAACTCCGATTTTGAAAAGTTTTCCAATATGTTAAGCAACGAAGCATCGTCAAGTAGAAGTTAACTTGGTTTCAACAAGCCTGAAAGAAAAAATAGATGTTAATAGCTAGGGTGTATAGATGAGAGGGTATGGTTTCTATTTGTAGAGGCGCTGCTTTTATCGGCAGAAGATGCACTGTTCTAGTTACCGATTCAGCTGCAGTAAAAAACCACAACAAACATAATTTATACCCTTCTATGTTTTTCTTCTATGGTTTGCATTGCGAGCAAGTCAAACCAACCAATTTTTAAAGCGGATGAGTAACACCTGAAAGGAAGTCAGGACGAAGTTTCTGATTTTAAGGGCGCTGCCTTCAAACTCCTATGGTAGCTTGTTCAATGAGGAATGATATTTAAAGGTTAGGTGATTCCTTTTTTCTTACCGCGGGGAGAAAAAATAGTGTCACAGGGCCGGTTGGGCACTCTTAAGCGGCCTGAACTACCTTTAGCAGTTATACGTATTTTTTTTTTTTGCCCTACCCTGGCTTTAACCATGAATATCATCGTTTTGAATCAAAAGATAGGCTCTTTGGCACACTTTTCATCCAAAACAAATATTGATTACTTGCCTGAAAAATGATGAGCGTCATGTACGATAAACGTGTAAAATCGACTGAACTGATTATCAGAGCGAGTTAGGCCCGAACGGCCCTGTGACATTATATTTTCTCCCAACGGTAAGCGAAAAATGGAATCACCTAACCTTTGAAGATCATTCCTCATTGTTGACGATTAAGCTGCATTCGAAAATCACATCAAACCTTGTATCACATTTCTTTGCTTCCTTGTGTCAGTCTTGAGCACCGGACGAGACACTTTTTCTAGGTTTAGTGACTTTAATCTTTGCTGTTGCGTTCAATCTCTGCCGAATACCATTCAATACCAGTTTGCCACACCTTAAAATGAACTTTTATTGTCGAACTTGCCATTTCGCGTTGAATCATTTTCATGTCGCTTATAAATCCTAAGCAATTTGTATTGCTGTCTGTTTTCTACTGACTTACATAAAAGAAGTGAGTTTTGGCCTTGAAAATGTCTTCAAATATATCTATCTATCTAGCCAATAACGAAAACTCTCTTTGCATCGTATTACATTTCCTCTCACTTGCAAGTGATTCATCTTCAGTCGCACCAGGTTCAAGCTACGTTGAAAGTGCCGCTGGAAACACATTCAAATGAGTGTGGTGAGAGTGCATCCGAGATAAGGGCTAGAGGCCATCATCCACGGGTTTGCTTTTTTCATACACCTACTCCTCCAGCCACACTTTGGAGACGATCATCCGCTTATCTCACATGTCAGGAACTCATTGCCTATGTCAGACTACTAAATAAACATGAAGTGGTGTGGCTGAATCAAAGACGACCTACACTGGGAATAATAGCAGGATGAGGACTGTGATGTGGGGGGTGTCGTCCTTTTCAATTCAATCGAGGTGTGCTGTCGAATGTACGTCTCGAAGACGAAAAGTGCCACAAAATGCCGCCTTATCATTCTAGTGTCCCGTTCAATGATCAGAAAGTCATCTCGAATATCCCTCTTCTACCCCTAAAAGTGACAACCAAAGGCACTGGAACACGTGGTCCCGCTCCTGTGGTGGCCAACAATACTGACCGGGATATCGTGGATGAGAGTTTGGAGCTCTTCAAGGCGAACATTTTCTTCAGTTCCTTCGAGATCAAAGATCGATCAGACCAGTTGCTGGTGTATTGCATTTTATACATTGTCTTGTGCTTGAGGATGATCCAGAAGTGTGCCACCAAGGAACGAGCGGTTAAGGAGATGTTCACCTTGGCATTGGAGAAATTTGACCTGCCGGGGGACGCTGGGTTTCCGCTCAATTGTTATTATGAACCGGCTAAATCACAACAAGACAGAGATACCCTCCACAAGTATTTGACCCAAATCCGAAGCGAGATCGGAGCTCGATTACTGGAACGTGTTTTCGATCCCAAGATCAGTGTGGATGGAAAACCAAGTAAATGGTGGATGTGCTTTGCCCGCAAGAGGTTCTTGAACGTCGAATTGTCGAAATGAGTGGCGTGTCCGTCAAAAATCGAAATTAGCTTTATGGAATTCATTATCGAATGATTTATTGTTGGCAAATATAATGGAGCATTGTGATATAAATCTAATCTTAGTGTTTTGACTTGCTTGGGCGCAATAAAGGTGGTATGTATTAGATACAAGGTTGACGCTCTGTATTCCGTAGTCTGCTTCCTCTAAAATCTGCACAAAAAGTAATATGATAAAAGGATTGGATATTGGTCAAAATGCGTTTCTTATTGAGTTTTGGAACGATTTCATGACTCAAAAATTCACCAAATGATAGACGAAAGGTTGCGTGAGAACCATGCTTTGAATATACGTATATCTTCTTTGCATCATAAGAATGGATTGAACTAGTAATACGTTAGTTTAGTAATTGAGCGGAGAAAACTCGATAACTTTCACGGCACATTATCAAGACCTGGCGGTGAATCTCAACTCGGACATTTCAATTTATTTTTTTCAAAGAAGCAACCCAACTTCGAATCCTAATAGAAGGGCGCGAATCTGAACTCGTCATTTTAACAGGCTTCGTTGGCAAATTATCCCTTTCTTAATATCTTGCCCACTTACTTCCATTCGATGATCATTTTCTTTCTTTCTTATTAAACTCAATCAATTTCAAAAAACAAGATTGAGATCAAAGAACTAATGTGTCCACATAACGCACTAATTACACGATTATGGAGGCGCTGCAGAGGCGGTTTGCATTGCTTTCTGGCTGGAGAGAGGTCCGTGATTTGATTCTCCTTCTTAAATTTTTCTCCACATGAAGTTTTTTGGCCGCTAGATACACCCAGACGTGGAAAACCACAATCTGAAAAAGGTGAACATGAATCCTGATAAATAAGTATAAATGATACTGAATGTCATGAATGATGGCTATGCTGGAAAAGGAATATTTCTTAGTCCTAGCACTCAACCTCTTAAAAGAGTTGCCACACATTAAAGCATGTGCGGACCGGAAACATGTCCGACTAAGATTAGCCATATGACTCACATTTGAGTTATAACATGGATTAAAGAGTGAAACTGCATCAAATAGAAGTTTGTTGGATGTCAATTGCTTTCAAAATACAACTCAGGCACCAAAGTTTTGGTGAAATTGACCTCCTTTGGTTGTTCTTCCTTTTGGGTTCCATGACTCAAAATCACCAAAAATATTCATACAATAGAGACGTGTAAAGTACCGGATCGAATTTCAGCTGTGTAAGCTAGTCAGGCTGCGCCACTATCGCGGCAAGAACTACCATGATTTTGGCACATCCAGTGCTTCCAAATTTTCATTAACAAAATTGTTCGCCATCTTAGTACGTCGTTTGACGATTATTTTAAGCCATTTAAGTCCAACATTCATTTGCTAAAGATGCAAGCAACAAAAGTATGCAGAAAATACGAAAAAAATATTTGGTCACAAAATGTTGTTATCAGTAAGATTGTGGTGACACTTCCTTCATGATAGAACCAGAGGGGCACTAGTATGAAATCCCAAAGCTTTACATTTCTCTATATAATGGATATTATTGCCCACGGTGTTCAAAAAGCCCTCTCAAGTTTCCAGAGAAATTCCCAAACATAAATTGGCATTTTTCTACCCCAAAAAGTCATGGGAAACAACTTTAACTTATTGTTTTATTGAATTCTAGTCCACATAAAAAACATACATACCTAAAAACATTATAAAAACTAAAATCATCAAAAACCTACTCAATGAAAATTAGGAGCACACTTAGTTAGCTCTTGAATGTAATTTACGATATCATCTATTTCACAGCTACTTAGTTACATCGGATTTAGTGGTGCAAATTTCATTGTTTTTAGCCCCAAAATGCCCCGGTTATCTGTTAATTCAATTTCCCAAAGGTATAATATCGATTTTCACTATCGCAAAAATGAATGATTGTTTTTCCATTTCTTGCATAATTTCAAATTAACTTAAAACTTGTACAACCATATTTAAAACCCTCAAAAAAGCAGATTTTTGAAAATTCTTTTTAAAAGCGTCCAAGGTACATTTAGTTAAGTGTTCACTGAAAATTTCACAAATATTAATGAAACATTAAAGAAGCTATTTTCAATCAGTTTCAACAAAGTCTTCAAGAAACGACAAAATCTATAACATTGTCTGTTGTATGTATTGTCTTCAGAATTCAAGTGAATGTATAACTAAGTGTACACATGATGATTGTAAAATACATTTTCAAAGATTACACTTTTGATGTGTTTTAAGTGACATTATATAGCATTTTTAGCTATTATAAGACTATGTAAGAAGAGGAAAAATAATCTTTTGATTTTGTGACATTGAAAATCGATATTAATTCTTTCGGAAATTCAATTAACATGTATCTGGGCATTTTGGGGCTAAAAACGATGAAATTTGGACCACTAAATTCCATGTAACTAAGAAGCGGTGAAATAAATGATTTCATAATTTACATTCCAGAGCTAACTAAATGTGCTCCAACTTACGTTGGGTAGGTTTTTGAAAAATTTAGTTTTTATAATGTTTTCAGGTATGTAATTTTTTTATATGGGCTAGAGTTTCATAAAGCAATAAAATCAAATTGTTCCCCATGATTTTCTGAGGGAGAAAAATGCCCAGATGTGCTTGGAATTTCCATCAAAACTTTAAAGGGTATTTTTACCACTGTGTGCCTTTATCGACGAGTTGTGTTTTTCTCCTATGCATGCTGCTTACATTTCTAACAACATCGTTGGCCTACTCGTTGTACCTGGATTCAAAAATCCATCTATCAATGAAGACACACGCACTATGACGAACAATTCATAATAGATCGTTTATTGTAGTTGTACTGTTGTTTGTTTTTATGGCCTTTATAACATTTATTACGTCTTCAAAGGCAGAATTTGCACCAACCCTTGTGATTCCGGTCCTAATAGATTACTATTCCTGTAGATGATCATAATGGTATGGAATCTGCTCAGATTCTGGCCGCATTGGAGAACATTGATGATGACTGCGACAAATACGGGATACCCTTGGTCAAAATCGATGATCCAGAGTACGCCAAGGCCAATGGCATAGACAAGATCCCATCCCCTTATACTTTGAAAATGGATTGCCCAACGTTTTCGAGGGTAAGGAGGGATCAAATTTTAGGCATATGAAAATGAACAAGTTGACATTCATTCGGAGAACCTATCATCAACCACTAGGAAATCTTGCCAACGATGACGAAGTCCTTGGATGGTTGCTTCACCAAATGCAAAGGATGATATCGAAGAAGTCACAGATGAGATGCTCCAGGTTCTCATCAAACGACACGAACATCTCGCGGTAGTAGTTTGTAAGTGTTGCTGTACGTCGACCTGGTTCTTCTTTTTCTCACTGTTAAAATATTTCCCATTCCAAGACGATCCGGACGATAGGAGAAGTGACAAAGTTCTCACTGGCTTGGAGAATATTGATGACGATCTCGACAAGGGTGATGTAACTTTGGTCAAGTTATCCAACGACAACGATCTTACCTTCTTGGGGGAACTTCCGGATCTTCCGGCCATTGTGTTCTTTGAGAGTGAAGTTCCTACAGTTTTTTCTGGTAAGCACGCTAGATGGCGTTTAGAATGCAGCGTTCTGTGGTTTGAGAACCTCAAAGACTCTCTCTGTTTCAATTTATACTTGTGGTAACTTTTCAGGAGATGAAGGAAAGGAATCTGCAGTTTTAACTTGGCTGATAGATGTAGCTCACGATGAAGAAGAATACGGCGATGGATATTCCGTCAACGATGCACCACTGGATCAGGACAAAAAGTCTGCTAAAAGACAAGCAAATCGGAAAATCAAGACTAAAACAGTTTTACCCCAACCGGAACCAACAGCAACACCAAAACCAAAGGCAAAAACCTCACCAAAAAGCAGCCTCAGAATACAAAATCTGAGGCACCAACGAAGCCTGGACCAAGCCGAATGTTACATCTAAGCCCAAAATCAACAAAGACATATTGAGAATCCTGAACCAAAAGTAGAACCAAAAGTTGCCAACCACAAACCAATTCAGTTCGCCAGAGAGAAAGATCCACCGATATCATCAACGAAAGCAAAGGCAAAGCGACAGATTACCATTCCATCCAAGAGGGAAAAGGTCGTTGAAGGCCATACTAACCAATTAAAATGGAAAAGCCGAAAGTCAAAGCCAATGTTCCAGAGGTCAAAGTCATAGAACCAAAACCTCAGTATGAAACGAAAGGGTTCCAAGTGCAAAAACAGAAACAACAGACCATTAAAGTTGAAATGAGAAACCGAATGGATGACAAGATTCAGATGAACAAACCATTACCCAAGCCTACCAATGAGGCCACACACCCGCCGAACCCCATCCCTACCGTTGCTCCCAGAGTCCCTGAAATCATTCCAGAGCAACCTATTAATGTGATGAATGACAGTGTGCCAGTCACATCAATTGATGGAACAACAAATGAAGATCAAAACGAGGATCCCTCAATGTCATTGACGAGGCTCCAAATGTGGTGGCATTCTTTTGTAAGCTCCCTTTCGATGTTTTTATTTGTCGCAATTAATGGGTTCCTTGTGGTATTGTAGACGAGGAATTGGACAAAGTGTCGACCAAAATTATTGCTGGATTGGAGAATGTGGAAACCCGACTGAAGGGCAAACCGATTCGGTTCCTAGAAGTTGATGTGAATGATGTTCCTGAGATCTCCATTTCATCCGTTCCTTCGTTGGTATTCTTTAAAAACGGAGAGCCCTTCATTTATGAAGGTAAATATAAATGTCGTTGATCTTGGGGATCTGAAGCGTAAGTATGGGGATATGCTTACTTGGCCATTAAAATTCGAGGGTCTGTTGCAACCAAAACAATTCCTTCCGAACATTTTCTTTTCCCGTAAAATGAGGGAAGGGCTCAAACCGCTCAAAACCATGCAAGTTATTGTTACAGATAATTTGATGAACGAGGAGAGTATATTGATGTGGGCTCAAGGCGAGTACCAGACCAACGAGGATGTCATTGAAGATGTATCAACGGAGGCTGTCCACAAATTGATTGAGAGTAATCCGTATGTATTGGTCTATGTGTACAAGGCCAAATGCGAGAAATGCGTGGAAGCAACCAACAACTTGGAAGGGATTGACGACGACACCGACGCGGTTGGCGTGAAGTTTGTCAAAACAGATGATGCAACATTCATCAAGGAATTTGGCATTGTCAATTTCCCCGCCATCGTCTATTTCGAAAGCGGAAACCCCAGCCTCTATGAAGGTAAGCAACGAACCCGAGGACGAAAAGTTCACAAACGCCAATCTCGCAACCTTGCAAAAGTTTCCGCCTTCCTCAACCAATGGTTGAGTGATCGTCCGTTATAGTTTAGCCGCGGATTCTCTTCGAAAGAGTACTTCCGTAATTAAAAGCACAAACGACCAAAGCCAAGTGAGTGAAAAGTTGGCAATTACGATAGCTCATATCTGGTTCCCATGGCACCAGTGGAAGCAGGATATGAGAACTTATTATTTCCGTCAGACCATTACTTGCGGTGTTTAAAGATATTATTCGAGGCTTTGGGCCCGGAAAAGCTTCTTAAAACACCACCGCAATTGTTGTCAAATTGTTTCCCTCCATTTCTAAAAATGTTGCACCAGAATTTTTGGCTGAAGCGTCAAGACCTCGTTTTATCGCTTTTTTACCATTCCTATTTTTTCAGGCGATCCCACGGAACAAGCTGAACTTCTGACCTGGCTGCTCTACCAATTGAAGGAGGATACGATAGAAAACATTAATAGAGATTTACTGTTTCGATTGATGACAGAAAACGAATTCTTAGGCGTGTTCTTCTGTAAGTACCGATTGTAAATCAACCAGACGCATGCTTCTCGGAAACGATGCAAATAATCCGGTTAATCCAACCCCAAAATTAGTTAGCAGCCCTGCCTCGTCACCACATTGCCGAAAGAAAAAGACACACTCCACCTAGACTGTCTCACAATCCTTCATAATGAGGGGCTTGAAGCGTTGCTACATTAGTAGGCACTTAGTCTCGGTCCTTGTACTCTACACATGTACCAGCACTTGTGGTAACCCCTGACTTGTCTGGCTCGTTAGGTGTTCAAATTTCTGACTGATTCCAAATCAGCTTGATTTGGAATTGACACCTCTTGAATCTGCCTTGAATCATGGTGGTGTGGACACACGATACTGGTGGGTGGATATTATGGGGTTTAAAACAAGTTATCAGATAGTATACCCACTCCAAACCCATCCAGAAGCACGTGTCGCAATTGATCAAGAAAAAAAACGGAGACTTCTACTTTGACAACTCGAAACGAGGACAAGGCACTAGTTTTCAAATCGGAATCACATTTCATGATAATATGATTTGGAAATGGGTCATTAATTCCCAAGCAAAATGACTCCACAAGTTAGTGTAATTGTAGATTGGGGTTTGGTCGGTTTCAATTTATGGGAATTAGTTAAGTACCTGTCTTCATGGTTTGAGTAGTGGTTCTTCAACCCACTCCTATTCGCCCCATGCTCGCTCATTGTGAATATGCAAAACGCTTTATTCATCACTGCCCTCAACCCGAGAAGTACCGAAGACTCACTCGAAAGCGAAGCGAAACGAGTTCGAACACTCCACCCATTGGAGCCGTGAAGAGTGAATCAAATCTGCGATAATTGAGTCATCTCGAGCATTTGGCAGTGTCTGCATAATTGGACAAAGGCCTTTTACATTCAATCTCGCGCTAATGTTATTCACGTCTCGAGTTCGACTTTGAAGCATCATGGATGTACTGTACATAGTAGTTCAATTCTACTGTAGAGTCTTCTTCTTTAGTCGGTGATAATTGGACGGAGGTGGCAATCAACGATTGGTCGTTGGTATTGGCACCATCTGGTGTTGTTATTGAGGCTTAGGCGATATTAGCTAATGAATCCCTGACTAAGATCCAATTTCCTTGTCTTTTACAGACTCTAATAATGAAGAATCATTGAAAATGTTACGTCATCTGGAGCTCATTGACGACGAGGCCTCGGAGTTCGGCGTTCGCTTGGCCAAGATTGACGATCCGCTGATGGCCAAAAAATACGGACATCGCAACCCACCTGGATTGGGCTATTTTAGGCATGCAAATTACATCAAATATGACGGTTGGACACGATTATCAACGTATTGCTGCTGCTGTTGTGTTGATTGTTGATTGTGATTGTTTTTTCGGCTTCCAGGGGATCTATTTGACGGTGAGGAGATCCTGGATTGGCTCACGGATCCCAATATTATGGAAGTGAGCGATACGATCGAAATGGTCAACACCAAAATGTTCGAGAAGCTCAAGTCCAGAAATGAGCACTTGGCCGTGGTTTTTTGTAAGTGATTGTTGTCTCTCAGGTCGAATTTACAGTTCTTCTAACACAACAAGCAAGGCACTAATCAAAATTTCAATAATTGTAGAATCAATGCGGGTACAAATTTGTTTTTGTGAACCACAAAGGAGTTCATTGGAAGTTCTTTCTCTTACTTATAATTCAATTTCTGTCGTGAAAGAAGTTTTTTGTTCTATATCTTTTCCCGGTCTCAAACTTAATGGCTAGGCCTTTAAAAATACAAATGTCTCTTTTTACTTTTTTGACGTTTTCACATTTTTTTACAATAAAATTGTCCGTTTTGCTAAAAAGCCACTAGCTACTTCGAATGTTAGAACAGAAATAAATTTCCAAAATTTAATTGAAGAAAAAAGTGAAACATGTTGGGCTGGTTTAATCCAAACTTGATTCAAATTCGAACATGATTTTGACTAGTTCTAGGGCGGAAATTGGTGTGTTTTGATTTTAAAAAAGGCAAAATTTGTTGGATTACAGTCTCGAGTCAAATTTGATGTTCGTTAAAAAAAATAGTTGAGTTGTGTTCAGACCGAAAATACCAATCTAACTGAAATCTCACGACAATAACAATCTTTTTATAATACATTCTTACTACGTCCAACGAGATTGAGCTGTTCTGAACCGCTGCGGCCATTTTGCTTATTAACTAATGCGCACCAAGGCATATATAGTGTATCATTTTTCATGGTGTGTGGTCGGAGGGAGTCATCACACCATCCAATTTCACAATAAGCAATCAGATTGGTTCTTTATCTGTGGGTCTAGTCAACGTCTAAAAGTTTCCTTGAGAAAGGTCGTTGAAGAGAATCGAACTGGGGTCTTCCTTAGTACTAGAAAACTGTTGTTACTACAAAGCCATTTCTCTTCCTATGAGGACGAATTTCAGCACCGGGATTTGAAACCACGACGCCTAAGGAGAAGTTAATTTCAATTTCATTGTGCCTTTTATTTACTGCCCCATACATAGTACTGATTTTGAGGTTATTTTGACGTGAAGGCAAGAAACAAGTATTCATATACATATTCTTAATGCTTTCAGGGTTGTGACAAGAATATAAAAGAGCAAAAACAGGCAATATGTGATTCGGTCACCTTATTCATAAAATGTCCTTTGTAATCAGTAATCATGAAAGAACGAGGCAACGTAGACAAACATAAAGCATGCTTTTTTTTTATATTAGGCAAATGACCGCAGTGAAATGGTTACAAGCAAAGTTATTCAAGTCAAATTTGATTTATCAACGTACTTTTAACAAAGTTTGATCAGCTAATGCCACGCCATCCGATATGGACTGATTTAACAAATTCAGAACAGCCATGGCTGTTATTACAGAAGAAGCACATGCATCATTACACATCATTCAAAAAGTGCAATGCAATCCTGGGAATGGCCTTTCAAGACTGACAAGACCAGTTTTTCGCTTGCTCCTTAAACTATTTCCAGACGAATCATTATGTAACATACAATACATCAACACCAACTCAATAAGCATTCAACATCAGGCTCATTAGCTTTTTTTCAACTTAAAAGAAAACAAAAAACAAACCAAAGGCTTTAATGATTCCGTTACAAATGTGATCTGAGGAATGATTTGAACGGAATTTCACTACCAGATCATCCATCCTCTGTGTACACTAAAACCTAGAGTGCTGCATGAATCTCAGTCCGTCCACAAAACTCGTTGACGGGATGTTTGTTATCACCTCATTTCGATGAGTGTGTGTGAGCCTGTCTAGGCAAGTTTATGCATGTCCATAGCGTTCTCGTTTGCCATCATGATGGTCTGCGAGCATCAGATCACATCTGGATTGGAACCTCACCATCAGCATGACATGAAACTTGTTTGTGGATGATGAGGTAATAACCTCCTCGATCTCGATCGTTTATCCTATTTGTTGTTACTGTTGTTGGCGAGTATGCTCCGTAAAAGAACCCCATTTCAGACTGCAGCATCACATGTTCTGACTCTCGAGTCTCGCTGGGAGGCTCATATTTTTAATTAAACACATATGCAACTACGGGCGGACAATATTAGATTAGAGTCAGGCAGTTTTATCGATTTTGACGATCTTCTTTTCTTATTTAATGGTTTTTACATAATATTGTCGTCCTTCACATCCGGAAGAGAGCAGGGAAATGTGCGAGAAATTGGGGATAATGAAAGTCATTTCCATTTAGAGAATTGATACTCGGAGATAGTGTCTGTCTGTCAACCTATTTTTAAGGTTCAGCCAGACAGAGCACTTGTCTAGCCGTGATTTGCAGGAGAGTCAAACGAAGATCAAAACAGCTCGAGGAATTTTTCAAAAACACTAAAGTTTGTTTTAGCTTGGACAACTAGCATATTAATCGGACAAAAAACTTGCATGCGTTATTAGTTACATGAAAATGTTGAAGAGTGAAAGTACGTATGTTGCCTTGCGAGATATTTTTGTGAGTTCGTATTATTTCGAAGTTGCGCTTTTTTCTCATCATATTCCAATGGTGATGAACTTGTGAAACTCTTCGATTATAAGGTGAATAGTAAGTAAATCCGTTCTCAACGTTCTAGTAAACACCATTTCCTGCGATTGAGACAGACACATTAAGGGACCTTGTTGCTTCCTTCTTTCACTTATCAGGTGTGTCCCATAACTCAGTTGGCTCGAACTAGTTGCATAATGAGCTTATCAAAGGATCAATACCGAAGAGAACATTCTCATCCAGACATGTCACAATAATGGATCTTGATGTAGTTTCTGCCTTTTCCCGTTTTCAGATAACAACTGACTTGCAGACATTTTTTTATTGACTTACGTTATTACAGATGCGGAACACGATTGTATGCAATGCGAGATGGTCCTTCAGGAATTGGAGAAAATTGACGACGAGGCCGAGGCTTCAGGTGAATTATTAGTAATTTCTCGTATTACAAATGACCGGTTGCCAGATTCTATATGTCGATTATCATTCGGTTCAGGCATTCCCATTGTCAAGCTAGAGGACCGAGCTTTAGCCAAATCCGTCGGTGTTTTTGCTTTACCCTCGATTGTGATCTTTCGGAATTTCGGCGATGATGCGGTGATTTACGCGGGTGACCTCAAAAATGAAGAGGCCGTTTTAGAATGGCTCATAGTTCAACGAGATCCCACTAATGAAGCAATCGAGGAGAAACAAGGCCAAACCTTGAGGAAGATCATTATGAAGACCGAGTCTGTGGGGGTCTTTATTTGTAAGTTTGCAGGGTGTGTTAGTGAATATGTAACATAACTTGTTGTACATTTGGTGGATGCTAAAACACTATGTACAATACTTTGCTTAGATGCTTAAAGTACGGTTTCTTAGGTAAAAAAAAGTTAGTCGAGGTTCCCTAAAACTTGAAACTTTTAAAAACAGAATTTGGATATTATTTGCTTTACAAGTTAGTGAATCGGTCCGCCAAAAAGTTATTTTTTTCTGCAAATGGGGCAAATTGCCCCATTTTGTCACCTTATCGTAAGATGTTTCATCAAAAAGCAAGGCTAGCTCAACCTAGTGTCTTATTTCTTAGGCTGTTAATTCCAGCTTTTTCGAAGTCTTCTGTGTAACGTCAAAATCAAATATTGGAACTAAGTACAAACCGTCCTTAAAACGTTGGCGCACCCGGTATCGTTTGAAGGAAACCGTGAGTACGAATTTCAATGGTCTGAATGGCCCTAACTTGTCATTGCAGATAGCCAAGAGAATTGCAAGACCTGTCTGAGTGTCTTACAATCCCTAGAAAACATCGACGATGACTGTGCCCGACACAACATCAAGCTCATCAAGACGACCGACGAGGAATTCGCCAATGAAGTCGGAATCACAGAGTTCCCAGGACTGGTTTTCTTCTACAACAGTGTCCCCAATATTTATGAAGGTATTGTCACCCTCCTCTCTCATGCTGGGAACCTAAGCGGGTCTTTTAATAGCCAGTCCACCTCTAGCACTCCTCAGGGCATCATCATCCCATTCGAAATATCTCAGGTATATACGTAAACTGTAGGCTGAGCTTCATCTGTCAAGCTTGGTTATTTATCAGGTTCTATTAGCATACGATGTGGCCTGGAATCTCGCATTACCATTATCATTAGGAACTGGACTCAAATCGTACACGCGTACGCGGGGCTCGTTAGTTAGGTCCAAAAAGGTCTCCGCTCCATATTTGAATCCCGGACCTTGAAACTGACCAGAAACCCCGTGCAACCAAGCCGAATCATTCATAATAAAAGTTTTTTTAATCTGGTCTCTGTCACCTGAAATGACCAATATTTAGATGAGTTGATATCGAGCCCTATTTTTAGGAGATCTCCTGGCTGAAGAGGAAGTGCTGGATTGGTTGGTCGAGATGAGATCTGAGAGTCATATCGAGCTCATCACTCGACCAATGCTGGAGATGATGGTGGGAAATGTCCAATACTTGGTCGTCTTCTTTGGTAAGATTTGTTTTACATCTTTCTAGGAATCGGTCGGCTCTTTGATCTTGACCTTCAAAAGCAATTGTGCTTCGAAAGCACAATCTCTAAACTGGATTATACTGTTCGGATTAAAATACACTTTTTCCAATAACTTGTCTTTCAGTGAAGCAGAATTGTCGAACATGTGATCAAGTTTTGACCGAGCTCGAGAAAATAGGTAATCATGGTGACATGTCGAAATTGGAATAACGAGCTGAGCCTTGACCTTCGGTAATCTTTTTAGATGACGAGTGTGATGCTTTTGGGATTCAGATGGTCAAACTTCAAGATCCGCAATTGGCCAAACGTTACGGAATCAAGACATTTCCGTCGTTAGTTTACTTCAGAAACGGCAACCCTCTCACTTATGAAGGTGAGTTGCAAAGGAGTTCAAAAGTGGTTATGGATCAATCTTTTGTTTATTCTAATGGTAGGGAGCGTAATACCCAAAGATGGTTATCACTCAGACTCATTGCAGTGAATGGCCAAAGGCATAAAGCAGTCATTTATATTTAAAAAATCCAAGATATTAGTGGACAATGTGATTTGAAAAAAATTAAAGCTTCTTGAAATTGAGACGAATGTAGCCTTATATAGAAAAATCAATTAAATTGTTGCGGGTGGCCATGAAAGTCCGCTGACGGAAAACGGCGATAACCTTCTTTTGCAATCAAAATGTTTTAGATTTTGAAGGAAAGTCTACTGTCATTGCCAATGCGCTAGATCAACTCATCCTTATAATTTTCAAACGGAACGGAAAGCAAATGTGCGCTTAGTCTTTAAACATTATTCAATGAGGCTTATTTTTCGTAACAATTTATGGACTTCATACTTTCAGCTTAGATTGGTAGACTAAGCTTCTTATCATCGAGACATAGATAGCTCGAGAACGGAATAATATTTTATTTTCGTGAACCAAATACTAAACATTTATTTCCGAAATGATGGCTTAATAAACTTTCGATGAGGCTAAACTTTTCATTTTTTTTTCCTCAGTGTAGTATCTACAAAATCATACAATAATGGCAAGAAATTGAGATAAAATTGTTAAAAGAATATTACTAATCAAACAAAAGCATCACTTGAAAGTTTGTAAAATTTCTAGTAGGATTGATTAATATAACCTTAATATTTTTGCTCTGAACTTTTAGAATAGTCATATCAAATTATCCCCTACGATATTTCGAAAGATGAGTTAGAAATTGAGAGGGAGTAAGTTTTATTTCCATTGTATGGTTTTTCTAATCATGCAATTTTAATACCCACACTGTCAAGAGCTGATCCTTTTTTCAATCCGCTTTTTCCTCTATTCAACTGCCAACTAGTTTTGTTTTGGAAACCGTGCAAGACATTTTTTGAATAAAACCATTCTATTTTTCTTAAAAGAAAACTATCGATGAAACAATTAGAACATTCTTCAGAAAAGAACTTCACAGGAATGAAATGCAAATCGAAATTGACGTTTTGTATTTGAAATAGAAAACGAAGAATAAATTTTTGGGCCCAAGAAGGCTTGAACAAATATATTCAAGAAAGCATGTTCGAACAAATAGGTATTATTCCACTTTCTATTGATCACCCATCAGTAAGTACACAAACCAAGCAGTAAATTTCAACTAGATTTTTCCATCAGTTGTCATTAGTGTCAAACTGTTTTTCAGTACCGAAAATACTTCAATCTATTTTCAAAAAGTTTCTGTTATAGTACATGGTGTTTTATCAATGTATGAGGCCTTCAGGTGATTCTTTTTTAAAGTAGAGCGCACACATTTCATTCCGTAGTGGCTAATCCTTTAACGAATGTCTGCGTAAGTTTTATAACGAATGGACCAAGCACTAAGGAACTGAGTCAGGAAGCTCATATAATACACAAAACGATTGCCAACGATCCTAGCAAGATTATTACCACTAAAGTGCATACTATTTTTTGGGCTTGGCACAATACCCTAAATTGGGGCAGCCAATACAATCTAGTCAAGACATAGAGTGACATTGATATAACCTTAGCATAATTCTAGCCGTGTAAAGCAAACTTACCGAAGGTCCTTTGTCGCCATCAATTTAAAAAAATGTCTCAATTCGTTGACAAGAATTTCCTGTGTAAGACTCTAAAACTTTGCACTTTTCGACTATACAACTAACAAGTTTTTACAAGCTATTGCGTAATGTGTCAATGAACTGAGTTCCTTGGGTATATATGCAGCTCATCACAATTCGTATGTGCGATTGTACATGAGACATTGGACATTCCTCTAGTATGTTCTCAAGGCCTTGCCTAGACTTCTCATACCGAGCGAGGAATGGAATCTTATACACATCGCAATGTTTGTTCTAAAAATGCCATCATCTTTTTACATGCAAAACATGCAGGAGACTGAACTAGTAGAAAGTTAGAGTGTACCTAACTCCGGTATTAATCTGCTGTCAATTTGATTTCGATATATATAGTCTTTAGAACGACTTTAAAGTAAAATAAAAGTGCCTTGGCACGCCCAGGATTCGAACCAACGACCCACAACAGTTACGTGGGGAGTGGAGATAAATGCTCAACCAAAGTCTCAGTACTGCCAAAGGTTGCTAGAGATAAAATGTCCAAATGTAATACACATCGAATCCCTAAATGATAGTAAATGTGATTTATAAGATGATATAGACATGATAAAAAAAATAATCACTTTTGCAAGGAGAGCGTAAAATGCAAGATTTGAAAATTACTAATTTGGTAACCCTGACTGAGAAATAGGTGCTTTTCTTGATTCGAGTCGTTCGTCTCCTGGTCAGGTAATGATCTTGAGTTGGTTGTTGGTTGGTTGGTTGGTTAGTCGGTCGCCAAGCACATAATTGGCCCAAAGAGAGGAAGATGGAATAGGAGAAGGGAATGTGAGTGTCTAATCAAGACGTGGTTGATCTTTAGCACCTTGTTTAGACTCTTAGTGACCATCGAGAAACAACGGCCAGAGAATTCGGAACAAAAAAGCCAAAGCCTCGTCAGGAAACCTGTTGCGTGTCCTGTCTGTCTAAAACGAATTTAAAACTCCAAACAAGGCTCAGGCGCTAGTTTCATTTTGTAACACTTATAAAGTCGTGCAAGGTGCCGTGAATTCATACTAGAACGCCCTCTGTTTTCAGGGTCTCCATGTTTTGTCCGTTTGATCAACATTTTGGTTTGATTTATGGTTGTATGTGAGATTTATTTTAGCGCTGTTCTTACAAACATCAATGTGTTCTACTATTAGACACTGCAAGAGATTTTGATCACCTAATGAAAATCACTGAAATGGGATTCCTTATCATAGCTCATGGTAGATAAACGCCTATTTTTCGAGCTCCTTCTTTTCAAGCCTGTATTGGGGGGATGAATGGCATTCATTTGAGTTGTTGATTTGCTTCTATTAACGTATTTGATATCTAATGAACTGCAAATAACCTAAAACTTCAATTGAGAAGCTAGCATAGTATATATCAAATACTGTACAATTATGTAAACCTGGAGATAGACAAATAGACTAATGACAGATCTGTCGCAATAACGAATCATTATGATAGATATTACAGCTCAAGCACATGGCAGGGAATTCCCGATTAAATTTAATTAGTTGACACTAAAGGACATACAAATTGAATCAGTATACTATAGGAGTCCATTCATTATTCATCCATCATGCAAAGTAAAAGATTAAATATCACCCTGATAACTTCCTTTTAGTGCTCAAAGTTAGTTTACTTTTCACCTTAAATTATGGCCCCTAAATCTTATTGCCTACGTCCATATCCATCTTAGCACTTTGCTAAGCACTTTCCTGAGTCTGAAATGTACTCGTAGGATGCCAAATGTCCGCACTGAGTTTCGCGTCTGCCATGGATTCATCCCGAATGTTTATCGTTCTTGTTCTTTTCCAAGATTTATTACGATTGTACAATACGACATCTGAGCAAACCCATCCATCCTACACTCAGATGTGCAAAAAAAGATGATGAACATACAGTGTTGAATCCATAATGCTCCAAGCACGGGGAGCACTTGCAGCAATGAATGATGGCCACTTTAAGATCTCACTTTTCGTCGTTTCCCTCGATTCACGTATTTCCTCTCCATCCACTTAAACACTTCTTTTTGATCCTGGAATCATAATTTGAGTGTCAAAACATGACGTTGGGCATGGAGAATTATAGTACTGTAAGTAGAGGAGCGAAAACAACGATTGTGGTAGAATGAAATGCACGGGACGATGGCGTGAAAAAAAAATATGTCGCGTGAAGGAGATGAATATGCCATGAAATGCCAGTAAAAACAATCATCTCGACCCTCTTCCCCCCCCCATAATTGATAATATGCCAGGACGAGCATGAGGCGACCATCAACATGAAGAATGCGTCAAGATTTGGGTTGACTCTAGGTAGGGTTGACATGACTTGTTGGGGTTGGGAGAAAATTGGGCACTGCTCCTTTAGTGGGACGCTCTTTCCGTACCATGCATGCCGAGAAATGTATGGCTGGCAACTCACTCACTTGCTCACCCAAAAATCTGGTTTATTACCCGAGATCCTCATCAGCTCAGATGAGGAGGAGATGAGCAACTCACTTAAGGTGGTTAACCGAGGGCTCCAAAAAAACAATTGGCTCTAGAGGAGGATCCACTCAGGTAATTGGTATTAGGTTGAAAGGGTCAACTTTTTGTTGAAACGAAAAAGGCGATTGGTGAATTAATAGATACTTTACAAATTTTATTGTCTAAGTTTGTTAAGCAATATTTTTTGTGGGTCGGCTTTGAAATTTAATGGCAGTGAGGAGGTTCATAGCACATCAAGATTTGATCATTTGCATACAACTGAATCGACAGGTGTTCACTTTTATGAATTTTGGTCAGTGTCGCCCTAACGAAGCTCTTGGTGTCATATTTCAGTTCGGTGGACATTCTTCCCCGGGGAGATATCTATTTAAAGAGCGTTCAAGTGTCAGGTATATTTGGGCATGGCGAGGAAACTCAAGACCTGATCAGACTTGAAATCTTTGTTCACAGCCATTTCAATCCTTGATGGGTCGTAAAGAAGCTATTTTAGCCGATTATTCGCAAGATGACTTCATCAAACCGTCAATATTTTACCTTCCCCCAGGTGACCTCAAGAACGAGGAATCTGTCTTGGATTGGCTCATTGACGATGAAAATCGAGAACTTGAGGACGAGATCGAAGCAGTGAACATTCGCATGCTGGAGAAACTCCTGGATTCCTCACCATTTTTAGCCGTCTTCTTTTGTAAGTTCAGGCCTCTTGATATACCGATTGATTTCCGAGTCTTCACTGCGTTAATTCCCTCTCTCCCAGATGATGAAGATTGCATCGAGTGTGATGCCCTTCTAGAAGCTCTCGAACATATCGACGATGAAGCCGACATGTTTGGCGTGGATTTTGTCAAGACAGACGAGCCGAAAGCGGCCAAGCGATATCATATCTACCGAACACCAGCCTTGGTCTATTTCCGAAAGCGACTCCCCGTGATCTATGATGGCGATTTGATGGACCCGGACAAGGTTCTGGAATGGCTCACCTCCCAAGATGTCTTTGAGATCAAGGATGAGATTGAAGAAGTCAATCGAAGGATGCTGGAGAAGCTTCTGGACGAGAACGACTTTGTGGCCGTCTACTTCTGTAAGCCTAGCCAATCATGTAACCTCAAACAAGTACATTGCTCCTCGCTCCACGGGAATGCACAGACAAGTTCATTTGAGATTCGTAAGCTGTTTTCAAACAAGTTCTTGAGCGAGGCAAGGAAGAAAAACATACTTTCTTTCTAAAACACTTACTCTTTCATAAAAAAGTCAGAGGCCTAAAAAATAGTTTTAACAAAATGTTGGTATCAACAGTTAACTCCACGTGAATTATTTGAAGTATCTTGGCTTGATATAAAGTTGGGAGAACTGCAATAGTTATTCATTTCGTATCAAAATACTTTCGCCATTTGGAGGCTCTTATCAGCCAGGCATCACCTCATTGTGAAAATCGACAAAACAAAAACACATTGAAATCCTCATGAATTGATCCGAACAAGGACCGCTCCAAATGTGGACTGACAAACTGGGCACGAGAATTAGCCTTTCCTGTTCCTATCCTTTCAAAGATAAAAGGTTTGATGTTCCAAAATGAGATTGGAACAAAGCTACAACTTTTGAGGCAACGCAGAATACAACACTGAGAATTGCGTAATGAAATGCACACTTCCTTATTTGCGACTCATGCATACCATTGAGCTTCAAACTTCAATTGGGATGAAAAGGAGTTGCAGTATAAAATAAGCGGTTTCATAAAACAGGTTGCCCTGAAACTGCCATACAATCGGTGGATTCAAATTGGATAAATCAATTCTAATCATTAGCCTCTTTGTCCATTCTTTAAGAGGTTCTTCGATCCCACTCAAAGAGTTCTCGTGTGCGATATCTTTAACTGATGCCTTCATTGCTTTTCGGAGTTGTTGACTTGGAATACTTTTTTCCAGATGATGAGAAGTGCCCAAGTTGCCATCGAGTGAGCGAAGGTTTGGAGAAGATTGACCAAGATGCCGACGCCTTGGACATCACATTCGTCAAAATTAACGACCATCGTTATGCCAAGAAATACGGCGTAAACAAATTACCCGCCCTGGTCTATTTTAGGAGGAAATTTCCAAGTATTTACAGAGGCAAGTCAATGAACACTTCACCTCTTGCCTCTTTGGGGTGTTTGTTTCAGTTTCCAGGATTAGATCTACACCACCACTGTTTAGAATCTGGCAACTTTCATTTTGCACTCCATTGACATGCTAAAGCCATGGGTCGTGGGTTTGAGATGGGAAATCTGGCAGTGCTCTGAGGTTTGTGGGTTAATGCTCCTGTCGTTCTAAATCTTCAGAGATAGTGCTGAGAAAAGCCTGAAAGTCGGAATGAGAAGGGCGAATGTCCACATTTTTAATTATTTGCCAGCCCATCATTGCTTAAAGTAGAGACTGAGAGACAGCGGGCGTTTGTGCATACGTATGACTTGGAAACTAAATCGTTCACGTTCACCCCTCATCCATCCATCTTGAACGGAGAACACATAATGCTCTTCTCTCAAAGGTTTGAAAACATGTGCCTCCAAGTTCTGGAGAAAATCTTTTTCATCTGGGTTTCCCCATGGCAATAGAAAATCATTGGCAGAAAACTGGATCTACTCCCGATGCGCGAGCCTCTAATCAATAAAGGCATGAGAAACAGCCACAGCGACCCCATGACAGAATTTATTACTAATACCCTAGGCTCAAGAATCAACCCTATGATGTTGACAGATTCAAGGTCGGCTGGTTCGGGTTTGTAAATGTTGTTGATAGGCCTTCAAAATGGCCATCCATTTGAAGGACCAATTGAAAGCGAGTATTTTTTGTCTCTTTGACTGTTGACAACTTGGGCCTTCATTATTGGTTATAATTTTAGATGACCTGTTTAACGAACAAGAAGTGTTGGCCTGGTTGAAGAAGAACAGGTTCAAACATATGGAGTTGGATCTCTTCATGTACAGCATTTTGGCCTTGGCCTCCTCATTCATCCTCTACACGGCCTTCCTCATCTTTGGCTTCAAACCGAAAGAAACCGACAAGAAATTAGAGGACGACGAACTCAACAAGTGATCTTGCCAACTCTCAATCTGTAATAAAATACCATCTATTTTGAGGGACCGTCACTGGCTGTGAGAATGGCAACCTTCACTTCCTTGTTGTTGAATGATGATTCCTTTTTGATATCGTAACACGAGTCTTGTTCCAATAAATATTCAGAACCAACCCTTGCCCTTTGATACGTGATTTTGAGTACTGTGTTTATGGATATGGATTTGCCGACGAGTTCCAAACGAGTTGAAATTATTCTCGACGTTGAAGAAAACAAAGAACAAGGTAGAACCAGGGCTTTATCTACCCGAACAAAGTCATTCCTGACAATATTTGCGTAAGCATCAACGGTGGGATAGAAAGATGTCATTGAACCCCCTCCGCCAGAATGCAGTTCCCAGGATCATCTTGCATAAGGCAACATGTGTACGTAGATTTAGTCACAGACATATGTACATGATTATGAAACGAACTCAAAATTATTGCCGGTATGACATAAAAAAGTTATTGGAAAAGGTTTGATGATTACATTGGGGCAAATTAAAGATCAACGATTTGTCACCCACCCATTAGTGGATGAAAAGCTCCATAAAGTACGAGTGGCATAAAAACCTTCGATTATGCTAAATTTGATTAAAGTCTTCCTTGGTTATGCCTAGGTAAAACATCAGTAGTTTTGAGTTCATATCATATCAGCATGACTGAGAGCGCGTCCCATAACTTGTTCCCTCTTGGACGCCTCGGAAGCAACGCCAGCTGAAGCTCATGACTTGCTTGCCGGGGTGAATGATGGAAAAGAAGAAGCAGTAGCACGAGCAACATGGCAAGCACTTGGTGTCATTACTGTTGTAGTGAGGTCAAAAGGTCGCTTCCATTACGGCGATGATGGCGGTCTGGCAGATGCTCGACAACAAGTCCACCACCTCTTTCCCATGGGCTTGAGCAGCTTCGTCCGAGGAGGGAGCATCCGAGAGGTTGTGGAAGAAGTATAAAAGCCCTTGAGACACTAGGCCTCAATGCAGTCGTTGCAGTCGAGTGACTTGGAACACAGGCTCATTCCAAGTGAACTTGGATCATGAAACTGTTCATCTTGGCCACCTTGTTGGTGGCAGGAATTGGTAAGAGTCTTATATCCCAAAGAGGTACAAAGTTCTTGTTGGTTAATCGTCCTGATTGTCCGTAGCTTCCACTCATGGATTCCGCTTCCTTGAGGATGGAAAGGAGTATGTCTACACCACTGAAGCCAGGGTCTCGTCTGGAACCATGGACTATGCTCCTGGTTCCTCGGGATTCGCTTACAGGATGACCACCCGAGTTCAAGTCAGCGGAAAATCTTTGAACATCCAGGTACTAAATACTTGGGTCTCTATCTATCACAAGCTGGTATGAGATCGTAGAACAGCACCTCCTTACAAAATGGTACCTGTTACTTCCAGTTCAACGACATGAAGTTCTCCCAATTTGTCGGACTCCACACTCCCAATCAATCGCCCTTTGACTCCACCACCTTCACGGATGTGGATTCTCAAGCCAGCCCGTCTTTCAAAATCACCTTGGGAGATGATGGTTTGTTCAAAGAGCTGGTTGTGCCAGACAATGCCGGAACCTTCTACAAGAATCTGATGCGAGGATGGGCTTCCACTCTCCAGATCAACAGTGGCGAGATTCGAAGCGGAAACAGGGGCTTCAAGAGCAAGGAAGTATGTCTTGTTTTCTCGAATCTAAATAATATGAATATTTCAAAGCATTTACATATTCTTCTTCTTCTCATTGCCCAATTTAGCAATTGATCAATGGTAAATGTGATGTCACCTACACCGTGACTGATAAGGCTGTCCTCAAGTTCGTGTCCCACACTGAAGATTGCGAACACCGTGTTTTCCGTATCATTGATGACTACCGAGGCTACAATTGCAAGAACCCTGGTTATGACAAGGGCATGAACTATCCCAGCTCCACCGGGAACACCGTTTTCCTGACTGAGAAGACCGATGCTGGATACCAAATCAACGCCATCATGACTACTGGTGCTTTTATTGCTCAATTCTATGAGGAGGAAGGCTCAGCTCAATTTGTCTACTCGAACACCACCTCCAAGTTGGTCGAGGTTAAGGGCTCGTCTGGCGATATCTCCGTGAGCGGAGAGACCATCACCGATTTGGCTTACGAATTTTCTGACAAGGAATACAAATGGAACGTGGAACGTGACCTGAAGGCCAAGGAGCCCTTCTTCTCCAGTGGTTCTTATTTCGATGAGGAGTCTGCCGGTCTTCAAGAGGCACTCAAGAAAGGTATCACCTTCCAAAAGACCTTGTTGGAATCTCACTCCACTGAGAAGGAGCATATCGAAAAGGCTCACCGTTATGGTATCAATAGCATCTTGCCCATCATGTACTCAATGGATTACGACACCCTTCGTGGTGTGGCTGATGAGCTCTTTGCCGACAAATCCGACACCGGAGTGATGAAAGCCAATCTTTTCGCTGAGCTCTTGGGTAGTGCTGGAACCACGGCCTCTGCTCTTTTGGTCCGAGACATGGTTATGGAGAACAAATTCGACAACGACCGTGATGCTGCCCGTATCATGTCGGCGGTGCCATTCCACATTCGCCGACCCAATCAACAATTGGTCCAGGAATACGAAAAGCTTTTGAACTTTGATGGTGGCCGATTCGTCAAGATGGCTGCTCCTTTGGCTCTCGGTCATTTGGTGCGCGTGACCTGCGAACGTGCTGGCTCCTTCATGTCCCAAGAGGCCAAGGAATGCGGCATGTCCCTGGGTGCTGAATATGTGAACAAGTTCTTTGACAAGTACCGCACTGCCAGCGATCGTGAGGAGAAGAGTTTGGCTTTGGCTGTTCTTTCCAACTTGCGATGGGGCGGACAATTGAAGGCCTTGCGACCCGTTATCTATGGAGAGATTGAAAGCGACCCTGCTCTTCGTGCCCAGGCTTTGTGGGCATCCGGATGGGAGGCCATGCTTTCCGGCCGTGGTGTGGACACTTTCCTGCCTCTCTTTGTTGACCACTCTCTGTCCCATGAGCTCAGGATCGCCGCTTTGGAGATGATTTTCTACTCTCGACCCTCCACCGCTGAGATGGGCAACATCCTTACCAGCCTGTACAAGGAGTCCAGCTATGAGCTGGTCAACTACGCCTTCACCTTGTTGGAGAAGTATGCCTCTTCCGTGGATCCTTGCGACGAACAGAACCGAGACTTGGCCAAGCATTTCCTCAAGTACATGAAGCAATGGAGTAACTACCAGACTGATTGGGGATTCGGCGTGTCCAAGACCTATTCTCGTCAATTCAACAAGGAGAAGTACGGCTATGCTGGCACTACCTCGTTCTATTCCATTGGTTCCACTGAATCCACCATGCCCTTGGCCGCCGGTTTTGCTCTGACCAACACCATGATGAACACCTACCAAACCTACATGTTTGCCGCTCATTTCCGTCTGGAGGGCGCCTCCAAGGCTCTCATCCGTAAATTTAAGAAGATCGATCCCAACACATGGAAGACCGCTGAACTCGAGCAAATCTTCAATGGCGATATGGCCATCCGTGCCCGCCCTGATCAAGCCGTCCGCGCTAGTATCACTCTCATGCTCAAGGGCGTCGTGGTGTTCCAACGAAGCTATGATGACACCGACTTTGGACCTGACGGCAAGATTGGCTCATTCATGGAGAACGTGAAGGGATTGGGAGACACCTACAGCATCAACCATCAACGTGTTGTCCAACTAGGAGCTGTACTCTACGAGCAACCTACTCCTCTTGGTATTCCAATGGCTGTTATGAGCTCCATCACTTCCATGGGCCATTTGACCGCTACCGTTAAGCGAGGAAATCACCGTGGTCTCCTCTACCGAGATATTGAATACGACGCCCATGCCTTCACCCAGAGCAATCGACTTGCCCTGGTCAACCATCCCATCCGCAAAGCTACCTTCGGTATTGTCAATGACCGCATTTACCACAAGCATTTCCCCAGGAAGATTGTGATTGGCGTGAACCCCATCAAGAAGGAGTTAAAGCTCAGCATCTCTCGTCCCAGATATGACAAGCCCTGGATCGTTTTCATGCATTCCCAAACCACCGTCATGGTCCGTGGAGCTAACCTCCGTGGTGAATATGATGGTCTCCAGAAGAACTGCCCCAGCTGCCAGAACCGAGTGTTGATCTCCCGTGGCCCTAATGCCGTCAAGACCAGGTCCTTTTTGGATCGAACCAACGAGAAGGCCGGTAGCTACTTGTATGGCGAATACTTTGATTGCGAGATGGACGTCAGCCGTGGCAACACCATCAAACACACTTTGGGAGCTTTCGCCCCCTACAACAAGAACCCCAAGAGTGCTTGGACGAGCGTGGTCATGGGCATCCGTCAAGTCCGTGCCTTCTTCTACCTCTTCCCCAAGAACGAGCAATGCGGTGCCATGCTCAGATGGTCCCAATCTGAGGAGAACCCCGTCAAGGAGATTGATATCACCATCCGCGGTAACGTTGAGTCCAATGGCGAGCGCATGTTCTTCCGAGGAAGGAAATGGTTCATCAAGGCCCTCATCAAGGCCAAGGGCGAGCCCACTGACCGATCATACAGGATCAATGTTGCTTATGAATTCACTCCCGGCTACCTCCAGAATAACCTCAAGATCCAAATCAACCGTGCCCCTGTCCCATCTTTGGGCATGAGCCCTTATTCCATTTGCTTTGCTCTCAACAACGAGTACCCCGACTTCAGCAAGGAGTTCATGGGTTATGATGAAAACAATAATATGGCCGTCTCCGGAAAAGCCATGGTCCAATACGGTGCCGTGTCCTCTTGCAGCGATGCTGAGGGCGAAATTCGAGTGGCCTTTGAACACTCCACCACCAAAGAGGCCCGCAGAGAACTCCGGGACAAATGGTACTACAAGCAGTGCATGGAACTCAAGAACTCCAAGGGCTGGAAGTCTCGCTCTGAATTGCCTGTGGCCGAGCCGTGCTACATGACCGTTTGGGATGCCACCAATGCTCGCAAGTACACCTGGGATGTCAAATTCGTCAAGGTACACATATTTGATGTTTGACTCAGCGGCATCTCTTGATCTAACATGCTCACAACCTTCTCATGTTCCTAAACCTATTTTCAGCTCACTCCCCGCATGAAGTCCATCATCTCGAACGTACAGAGCGCTGTTAAGGCCGGTCTTTTGCCCTACTGGGATATGGATCCTGAGGATGAGAGCTCTTCTAATGGCGATGTTGGACCTTTCCTCAACATTGAGGCCACCTTCAAGAACAACGAAAGGAACGTCGACATCAAGCTTGAGAGCAGCCAAGGCCAAGAGGAGTTCAACGATGTGCCTCTCCGTCTCAACTGGTCCAAGAGGCTCAGAAATCTCAAATTCACCAACACCCTCAAGCGTTTGTTCTACTCCAGGATCATCAGTAGGTTTCTTCATCTTCTGAAGTTCGTGGATTCGTCTTTTACACGTGTATCAATCGATTTTTTTCAGACCCTTGCATTGCCACTGACAGCACCATCCGCACCATGGACAATGTGACCTATCCTTATGAGGCCAGCTCTTGCTGGACCTTGGCCAGTGGCCATTGTGGACCTACCCCTACCTACGCCGTCTTCACCAAGAAGGGATCTGGTATGCCTTTGGCCGCCAAGGTCTTCATTGGAGGACACGAAGTCGAATTCACTCCCAACGGTCCAGGAGACATTGGAATCACCGTCAACGGTGCTGATGTGTCGGTCATCGACCAAGGGGAACACGTTCATACTCAAGACAGCGTTGAAATTTTCAAGTAAGTTTCCAATTTGATGGTTGGCATTCTCGCGGTGAAAGGACCCCTGATTGGTTTTGGTACTAATCGAATTTGTGCCTTTCAGGATCTTCCGCTGGGGTTCTTCCTACCACGTGTACTCCTTCCTGAAGGTGTGGGTGACTTACGACGGTGGCTTCATCGAAGTGGTTCCCGCTCCCTCTGTCAAGGGACAACACTGCGGTCTTTGCGGCAACTACAACCGCAACCAACAAGATGAGTTCACCGCCAAAGATATGTCCCGTCTCGACAGCTCGTCCGCCATGGTTGAAAACTGGCAATGGAAGTGCTAAGACATGACCATTCAACAGGTTCATTCAAACAACCAGATCTGCAAGCAAAATTGAACAGCCTTCTCTTCTTTTGCGAGATGCTTTCCAATTTTGACAGCCAGGAATTGACCTGAGCGTGTCTGAAGCAATGACATTGTCATCATCCTCTTTGAAATAAGTAATAAAAAAGAGTATTACAACATGTTGTTTGATTGAATCCCTCCCCTCGAGTTTGGCCATTTTACCCTCGGCTTTTAGGGCGTCTTTCCGACTAATCCCTCACCCAATTAAAGAGGGATCAAGGAGAGAAATGAGGTTCTCTCACACGAGCCGCCATTGTGGCAATTTGTTGCTCGTTGTCGTCGTCTCCTTTACCCTTAACCTGATGGCTCAGATCGGCATTCTTTCTTCAGTCTCATCCATCTCTCTCCGTGGGTCTGTGAAGCGCTCAACCCTAATTTAATCTTTCCCTTCATTATTCCCATCAAATTGGTCTTTTCCTTCTTCGCCTCTTGTTCATCTCCAGCTCTCTCTCACTCACTTCAGAAAATCAGGGAGTGTACACACAGCTTGAATGTAACGTGTATTGGGGAGTGCCTACAAATCTACATCAGTTCCTTCCTCTCTCTCTCTTCTCTCCTCTCTCTATCTCTTTTTCTCTCTCTCTTTTTCTTTCTTTCTTTCTTTCTCTCTCTCTCTTTCTCTCATTCTCCTCCGTCAAAATCTGTTCTCCCTTCATTTCAGCCACAGCAACTTACCTTCCTTCACCCTTCGCCTCAATCCACCGGGTGTAATGAACAAATTGCTTATCACTTCATAAGAAGAGCTCATAGGAACCATTCTTTGTCTGAATCAGTCCATCCAAATTGACGAAATCTTCGCCAGAAACTCGACCTCCAAATCCGAAAACATTCCTTCCTCCAAGTGGAAATCTGTACCCATAAAGAACAAACAATTGACCTTTATCAGACATTGATCGAGGTCGATGGGAGCCTTTCAAAAGAATTTCGGCTCAACTCGGAGTGGGAATTGGTTAACCACTTGTGCATACTCATGGCCGTTGAGCCAATAGCGAGGCGTGTAACGCTTGCCAGGCCCTAAAGGGCGCAGGATCAACTCGGACCGATTACCATTATCTGCTCGACAGCCGGCGAGTTTGAGGGTTTGAGAGCCTGAACCCCCAACGCACCCGTCAGCTAGCTCTTCAGGCGCAGTCTTAAGTCTAGAGATGGTTTCTTGGTTGGTTGGTCGGTTTCGGAGCGCTTTCCAGGTACTAACAAGCTGACACGCTCAGAAATTAAGCAATTTAAATTCATTTTAATGCTTCTAAATTATAGCGAACAAAGAATCTTAATTGGTTTGGTTGCGGCGGGAAATCCTCGGCGATGATTCGCTTTTGGGGTTGTCATGCTTGACCCAGAAATGAGCACGCCATGGACTTGTCACAAGCATACATGAGATGAAGAAAACGAGTCGGGGCTTGAATGGATGGACTTGGAAGCATATTCGGTGTATGAACGAACTCCCAACTCCCAACTCAATGAGCAGAAGGAATTTTTCGCTCTCCGGCAATTAACTCAATAGAAGCGAGAAGGCTCTAATTCATGGCTTCGCTTGGGTAAGACCAACAAGGAAAGGATTAGAAGAAGCTTGAAAAATTTGTGAGATGACACCCAAATGAGCATGCGAGAGCTCAAGCAAAAAGAAAAGAACGGGCCCTTCCATTGACATCGTCTTTCTCACATTCATCCCGTCCAAAACATGGATTTGACTACTGCACCCCAAGCATCCAAATTGAATGACCTTTAGCCATCAAGTTAAAGAATCTGGACAAGCCCAGACAAAAATCTTCCCCTCAAAACAATGGTCAAGCTCACCTAAAACTAATTAACTGCCAAGGAATTTGACCGTTTAAACCCAAAACATGGGTTTCATGGCGGGGCACAAGCCTCCTCTTCGACCACTGAACCACTGACTCTGGTATATGGGGTAAATGGGTGGTAGGGTGTTGCAACAAGACGACGAGTCCAGTTACCTTCTTTCCCCTGTTCACGGTCCAAGTCAATTGGAATGAAGTGAATAGAATGACATTTGGATGACACGTTGTTCACTTCATCTCGTTCGTACCAAAATGTCTAGCAAGGTTTCGGGGGACGCTTCGTTTTTTTCGCTTCGTCTACCATTGGAATGCAGTGGGGCATTCAAGTAAGGAACAAACTCACAATAAGCATGACTAAAACAGGGGTCACCAGGGCTACTCACGATCTTTGAAAGGCGTTAAGTGGCTTCGTGAATAATGAGAGTTAAGTATGTTTTACCAACCTGGGCTAGCTTCATTAGCTTGTGAGGAAAAGATTTTGAAAAGTAAATCGAATTCGTCAGAGAGTTTAAAACTTGGTTGGCGATTCGAGCGGTGTCATCTTACAACAACTTGCCATAAAGATCTCTTAGTCTTGAAGTGGAGTCCTTTTGGTCAATTTATTATCATTTGAGACTTCTGCCTTGGGTGGAGAAGTGCAAGTGTGCTGCTTAAACTAAACAACTCTGCAATTGCCTTAGAACTTGGTTTATTGGTAGGGATACGGGGAGCTTTCATATTTATTGTACCAAATATTTCCATTTGTCTGCACTATCCTTTTTCAGAATATGGGGATATAGATAATGTGCTCTGCTTTTTATGGTGGTGTCTGCACTATCCTTTTTCAGAATACGGGGAGATAAATAATGTGCTCTGTGTTTTTTCATAGTGGTAGAGAACAAAAATTGAAGAGTTCAAAAACCACTGCAAAGTACTCCATCATTCATTCTTATTTTATTTTCTACTATTTATCAATATGTTGATACAAAATCTTTTCAGATTGCAACTCCTCACATAAATGAATTTACAAGTAGCAGATTAATTTATATGTAAGTAATGTCCAGAAATGCAAATTGGGTCAATAATATCAATTGTTGCATTAAATTGTATTTTTCTCCATAGAATTACATCCTGAAAAGTTCCCTAAACAAATGGCAACAAACTTGCACTGGATTATGGAAATTGGAACAAAATTTTTGGTCATACAGAGGAATTTATGCTTCAAAACCATATCAAAAACATACTATAAACGCAGTACAAAACCAACAATATAAGTTTCACCTACAATGAGCCTTTCCTCTCAAGATAACATTCTGGTACAAACAGTTCACGTGTTCATTCAAGTGATCTAACATGGACAGTAGAACAATAAATTGTAAAGTATCCTGAAGTCCACAACGACCCCAAAATGGCAGTATCAGAAGCCACGCTCTCAATATCCCACATGAAAGCTTGTGTCCATACCCAAGCAAGATGTCCCAGTCCAGCCCCGGGAAAGAAGAAGCAGCCCTCTGAGTGAGCGAGTAAGTGAGTGAGTGAACGGAGGGACCCGAGCGATTGTCTTTCACTGGGGGAAGGAGAGATGGGAGTTGACCCCCTGGGGCGTCAATTTGCTGCTCCGTCTGTTTCACCTCAAGGGGCCTTCTCCAAGTTCATCCTCGGATCAGCTTAGACTTGGATCCTCCATGGTAGACTCGCCAGACTTCTTGTTACCCTTCGATTAGTAAAACAATCGCTGCCGTGCGTCTGTTGGTCCACTTGCCCTGTGCTGACCTGTTGTGGTCCTTGCTCTAATCCGTTTATGAGTAATTGATTTGGATCTGGAGATTCCGAACTCAGTGTGAGCATCGAGGGTCATTAGAAAATCCTGCCACTTTCTACACCAGGAATGCACCTCGATGTCAACGGGACTGGTTTATGAAAAATTGTCTTTTAATACGTGAAGATATTGAGCTATTTGTTAGTAATGCCCAGGTTGATTAATTTCGGTACCAGCTTTTTTAGGCAGAAAAATTATGACAATTTTTCTCATTTGTGACTGGGGCTCTCTAAAACTCTTTTGTCCCTGTTAGCATGAGAGGCTCTAAATATACAAGAACATTACTTTACAATCATCCAATGTAAGCCTGTTGTTACAATAATATACATAACCGTAAATAATACATTTAAAAATATGTATCGTTACATATTCCTTGAACTCTTAGTACTTTGATTCCTGTAGCAATGGTTTTGGTAGTTCGTACAGCCACCCCGGGCAGATCCAATGGAATGGTTGGAATGTATCACATCGAGAAATGACCATAATTTGTTACCCTAGATATCTTCTTGGTACACGTAACAAGACGGATGAACCTCGCCCTGAGGATATTTGATCGCACGGATTCGTAAATGTCTTCAAGACAAAAGACTTGAAAGTCAATCAACGCGTTCAAGGCTTGGATCAGTCCCCAATTTGACAGTGGAAGGAAAGACAGTTCCAAAAACCTTGAAGCTGCAAGCGAGAGAGCGAGAGAGCGAGCGAGCGTGGGGATGATGATTATCAAATTCTTGAGGGCGCTCGTCGTGGCGAATAATCACATTAAATGGTTTGACACCCAGTTAATTAGAAGCCAACATAAGAGCCAAGCTTCTCTGGTTGCTGTTTGGCCCATCTCTGCCAACAGATCAAGATCATTGGGAGGAAACAACAAAAACAAAGTAGATTGGTGGAATTTCTCGCATGTTTCGAGCGTTGCCCAGCGTCCGTGTTATTTCGCTGGGTGATGAAAGAAACATCAACTCGGACGGATAAAAAGAAGGCATCCTTTGGGGGTTGACAGGCCGAAATTTGGAATGTCAATTATATGCAGTAACGAACTTGATTGCAATTCCCAACATCCAGATAAACTTCGGTCAAAAAACAGATATGAGGTCCGGAAAAATGGATGGTATCTCTCAACCTCGATCCCGGTTAAGTGCTTAGAAAATGAAGTCCTCTCAGATGGTATTTTAGGGCCAGGTAAAGCACTGACGACGAAACATCGGCCAATGGACATGCTCTGAACTGAGTGTTATCTTGAGACATATAAATCGGGCAAGCAGGGTTCCTCGTTTCTACATTTGTGGAAAGAAAGGCCTCCCATGGAGCGAGACATATTACACTTGCTGTGACCATTTTGACTGGAGCTGTGACTTCCAAGTGACAAGTTTATTTACTCCCATCGTGCCAAAGAGGCTTTGTTCAGCTCAGATTTAAGACCTCATGGTAATTACGTGCCTCACTCACGGTTTTTTAGCACAAGGACAAAACAGTCACTCGAGAGCATCTCTCGTGCTTTTGTGCTTTTTTCTCTTCGTCTTCTTCACTATCTTAATTGCTTAAGAATGTGGCCATGCCACTCTAAAGATTTCATCGAAACCCTCAGCTCCATCTCATCCAAAACATCCAAGCATCCGAACCCAACAGGGTCACGGGGAGTGCTTCTCTCAAGCCAGATCTGGTCTGAGATCTCCTTCGGAGTTGTGCTTGGCAGCAATCCTGGAAGCGATGGTGGCTCTCCAATCTCGCTTCAGATTGGATCACAAGATTATACAAAAATGTTTGGGAGTTGCTTTGGTGTGGACCAAACAAAATGACTTCTTTCATTCCTAAGCTGACCAATTATTTCAGTACAGTTGACACTCGGGCATGAGAAGTGTGAGAGAAACCAAGAGAACTGGCTACTAATCAAGACTTCCATTCGACGAAGTTACTCGCCAAGTCCATTCGTAATTCGTTTAACTGGCTAGTCTACATCACTGCGGCATTGCACAGATGATTCAGGCCGAAGCAAAAGGCATTTACGTTAATTGTACTTCTGAGATTGAGTGGCTACTATTACATGTGCTCTCCTAACAAGATGGTAATAGGTGGTTAGTCAAGAACATTCATCTAAATGCCTTTACCCATGCACTGACATCATAGTTGCTCACATCTCTGGAGCAGAGATAATCAATTCATGTCAAACCCAATTCGGTGCATTTGAGCGCTATGCGTTAATTAAAATGAATTCAATCAAGGTTGAGTGATTAATGTAACATGGTTCCGACAACTATTTCCACCTCTGACATTCACTTGTGCCAATTTCTGGAATTGGATAATCTGACAAGAACAAAACTCTTTGGGTTGTACTCATGAACTACGCGTCTATAATTTTCTCAGGCTACTTAGACCGCAGAACTTGCCAGTCCCTATCAACTAATGCCAGTCGCTTAAGCCAAGTTCTCTCAAACAGAATTGAGCCTTTGTACCATTTTGCTCCAAAAGTGACAACTTCTTCAAAAGCCAACAACCATGCTTAATCTGAGTCTGAGAGCTTTTCAAAAAACGTGCGCTCGTGCCGCCCTGGCCCTGGATAATGGATAATAAGCCGAATCTCATCAATAATAGGGCACATGCCTGGCTCTCAGTCTCAAATTAAGCTTCTGATTGATGATATTAGACCGGACTGGATTGCACTAGGAAAAAAACTCGTACTCAAAAAAAATCTCTTCTTTATGCATCTACACGGTCATTTATGGCTCCAAGAAGTGAGTGGTTCAATGTTGACTATAAAAAATATTACACTTAAAAAAAATTAGGCAATTTTAGAATAATTCCCCTAGTGATTGAGAGAGTCATCCACCCACCACCTCGTTCATATCTGAGCGCTTCCAGAGCTCTGAGATTTGAGATGAGAGGGAGAAAGGGCCAATCAAGTGATTGCCCGGCCAATTAGATGGAAAAATGCCCGACTTATGACGTTCCTCACCGGCTTGAATGGATCTTTAATAACGTGGCAACTTTAATCATGATGGCGATGGAGGTGGAAGGCATGCGCCCAATGTTTTGGTTGACTCGTCGATTTGTCTGACTGGATGGAGAGGGAGGTGATTTAGATGAAAACAAGAAGAGCGATCCGAAGTTTTCCCCTGTTTCACGACCAAAACCTCAAGGATGATCATCAAAGTTGCTCTTTGATGCTTTGGCCATTCTGGAGCATCACATAACAGTGAATTGATTCCCCTTGGCTCACGAAAAATGGGGCATTTTAATGGTAGTTCGTGGTCAGAGGGAAACGATCATATGCTCAAGGCAGCTCATTTAGGGATGATTAGAACCTGGTCAGCTTATCTAATTATCCAAGTCAGTTGTCAGTTGTGCAAGCCAGCCGGCTCACTCCCCAACTCCAAAAGATCATCTCAATGCTCATTGAGTTTGGAAGCCTCCATTTTGACGGTACTTAATTTTGGACTTGGCTAATTTCTCTGTTCGGGTGTCTTCCGTTGATTTGGACGACGAGGTGGACGAAGCAGGCAGAGTACTCATACAATGGTAAGTAGAACAGAGCTGAGCGCCCATTGGATGAACGCTTTGCTGCATGTTGGGACGAACAAAAACGGGTAATAAATAATGCCTAAATGCCCGCTATTTGGACTTATTTTCCAATGCTTTAAATTAGTATAAATCATGGCCCGTCTTGTGAGCTGAAGGGGAATGCCTATTATGCATTATACTAAACCCGTACTTTTCCGAGCTTGTTTGCCGTCCTCAGCGCTACTTGGAGTTATACCACATACAATACGTACCTGTTCTACCCACTCCTTCTGAGATCCTCCTCGAGGTGCAAAAGGTATTGGCGGTTTGGCAGAACAATGTTTGGAAGTGATCCAGGTATGCAAAGTGAGGCTCTTTTAATTTGAGGAGTAAAGTAATTGTGAAGCTACCGAGAGCGCGACCAATTTGTCGAATGTATTGAGCGAGAAATAATTAAGAACGCCTCAAGACAATGAGCTGGAGCCGAAGGATCACATGATTTGTAGGACCATTTGCCAATATTCCAACAATTAAACTGCAAGAGCCCACTTGATCTCATGGGTAGATAACCATCTTTAGGAAGACCCCACCATTCGCCGTAAACATGAGGTTGGCTGTGAACAATTCTCGAGTGGTTTTAAACTTGAACATTTAGGTTTGAGGCCAGTTGTAAATCACATTAATTGAATTGGCCGAAGTCAGCTTTTATATACGATGCCAATTTCAAGGATGAGCAAAAGTAGCTTTTAGCACAATTATGAGACACACAAGTCTCTTTATGACTGTTTTATTTAAAGCACCAGCTCAATGTAACATATATTTCATTGCCAAGTGCTTGCCGAACTTATTTATATTTATTTCTTAAATTCAATCTCAATTTGTAACATCTACGAATAAAGTGAACTCTATCCCTATTCAAAGGATAAACGAACCCTCTCAGCAATTTTGAGAGTCTGCAGTGACATGAAATAAAATGTCTTGTTGAGCGGCAAACCAAATTTGGACCAGGCAATATTTTTACCGACAATCTTTATCATATTGTACAATAAACACATAAGCATAGACAATCGAACAACAAATCACTCCATGCACCAAATAAAATTATATCTCAACCCTTAAAATGACTGTTTTACTCTGTTTTGCTACGTTTTCATATTTTCTTTTTTCTTCTTTTTCTCGCCACTTCTTTCTTCTTAGCTCGAACTTGTATGTTTTCCTTCGAATCTTCAATTCATCTTGTCTTCTTCGAACTCACGTTACAGTGTTGCAGCTTGGCCTCTGAAACATTATTGAGTGACTATCAATGTCCTGTATCTCTCAGCCGTGCAGGTCTTGGTGAAAACAAGCCTTTGCTTACCCAAAACCCGAAGTATTACATGCTCATGAAACAGTTGATATGTTCAGTTCCAAACCCTAAAACTAGTTGATGGCACTGTCTCCTGATGACCAATGTATTCCTTAATCTAAATTTGTCTAATCTATATATCAACAAAAAAATCTCGGTTGTTTAAAGGGTATCTCCATGGTACTTAAAAGACTCATAAATAGCCAACAGTACATATGAATGCAAAGATAGCTTTGCAAAACTGATCTACCACAAGCGCATTAGATTTTGGCACTCTTCGTAGCAAATATCCGAGAAAAACTATGTCTTTCTTTGCAGTTCCAAAATAACGCATTTGGCTGGCAATACCGTGCAAAACCCACTCATTGCTATAATTACCATATGCGAACAAGAGCTAAAACGACGCCCATCGCAATAATCGCCCAATTACAACTCAAACCTCGCGCCCTTCGCGTCTTCCCAGCTCGTTGCGTTCGACTTGATGGAATATGCCCTTCGCTGGCTGAGCTTGCTCTTAATTCCTTTGTTTCTCCAAATGTGAATATTAATCCTCATCTACACATTGAATAAAGGGTGAGGAGAGCATTAAAATTTTGCGATTTTATCACGGTGTCTCCCACCTCGTCTTGCTCACGCATGAAATTGAGCAAAGCAAGAAATCATTCTCGGGTGATTATCTTTGTTCACGCTCTCACTCCAATCCATTGTGGTGAGCAATGGGCTCAGTCATCAGACAAGGGCACATTCTCCATTCCTTGCATGCTTCAGAGTTCTCCTCAAGACCAGCCATTGAGTGCTGGAGGTGTGACCATTTATGATGGGTTGAAAAGTGGGCATAAAAGAGATTCCGTTTTTCCTTGGGTTCTTGTCCGCTCAAGAAATAAGATTATTATACCGTGGATTTGACAGCACCTAGTTAGTTACATGGGCAACAATCGGCCTCGAAACCCCGAGATTTCCGGGCTAGTGTCGACTAGACATGGCCATGCCAAACCTCTGGGTGATTCAATTTGGCAAATGCTAAATCAAGAACGGGTTCATGAAGAGTGCATGGAAAAGAGAAGAGCCAAGCTCCAATCAATTTCCATGGCGTGCTTTATCAATATTTATTAACGTAAATTGCCTCCTTAAATCTTAAAGACCTGATGGAGAATGGTGCATTGTTAATTGTGACCATAAAAGAGGCCAAACCATACTCCACGCGAGCCACATTCTGGTCGTTTAGAGGCGCTTTGTTTGGCTCGGCAAATGGGTACCAAAATGGCTTGAGGGTTGACGGAAATTTGGTCCAAATAAAAATACCCCTTTGAGGGCATACCTGTTGGACTCCCAGTGGGTTGGCCTGCTCAAATACCATAGCATCATCCTGCTAAAGGATCTCTAATTGGAAAGTCAGCAATATTTATTGCTTCGCCTGATCAGAGATGCTCTGTACGAAAACACTTTTCACCCTCTGAATTTTTATGTTGTTTTTTTTTATCTAAAGGGCTTGATTTCAAATTTTATAAACCAATTAAAGCATTGACTAGGTAGGCTCCCTACCTCTTGAGTATCTGAGCCAAGTTATATAGCTTTTGAAAAATAGCTCTTTCATATTTTCTATATTACTTAAGCAGATACAAATGTTGTTTAAACATGATCTATCATTTGAAAACAAGAAAGAAAATGAATCAAAACGAAGAAAGAGCTTCAGTGTAATATATTTGACAAAGATAGAATCTGAACACGTTCATTCATGAACCCACAAAGAAATAGCTATTCTCTTGCTTCCAATCCAGCCAAGTACCAATAATGAGATTTTTACCTCTTTCAAACTAGCAGTCCAGTCCAGGAGGGTGTTTCAGAGTTTGAAGAGGATTTTTCTTCCTCGTACTCGTCCATGGCAAAAGGGGTAATTAACCAACGATCGTGATAGCTCCCTGCTGTCAAATTGCATTTTTGTTTTACCAAGCAAACTTTTTTTCTCCTTCTCCTTTTGAAGAGAGCTTCTAATCAGCTCCTTTGATTCACAATCCAACTATCACTTACCGAATGCGTTTTCATCAAGATTCAATTGAGCCTTCTTCAGAGGCCGTTATGGTCGAATCTCCTCCTGAAGAAAAAGAAGAAGCAAGCCTCGAAATCACAGAGCCTAAAGGGAGGGAGAGGATAGAATTAACGAAAATGGTGGTGGATCAAATGAAAATCAGGCCATTGTGGTGTTGGTTTGGAAATTTCAGCACTTCGCCCAATGCAATTATCTGAACAATCTGGCACCCCAAGACCACTTCCAAGGAATAGACCAGACACTATCCTGGCACAAAACCATCCATCCAGAAGGTCAAAATGTTTGCAACAAATCGAAAACAAGAATTCAAGAGTGCCCTCAAACATACTGTATGTACTGTACACGTCGACATCAGCCATCGCACATCACGAGTAAGGGCCACTATTTGAAAGCTCTAATCCGATGCTGAATGCTCTAGATTCAGTAGTATGAATGTCACATATCAAGAATTCCTCGGCTTGTCAAGATAATCCCTATGGACTTGAGTGATCCACATTTTTCACAGCTTGTCGTTGTCAACAGAGGAGATTGGTGGGTCGAAAAACAAGCAGATGCTCATTAGCATCACTTTCAAAGGTGGACTCCGCTTTCTTGCTACCCCAGTCCGTCCCTTCAGCTGTGGTTGGCCCCGGGTTGGCCCCCACCACTTCGGGGGATTTCGAGCATGATTCGCTCGCTACCACTCACTGAATGCCCATTAATGTCCCTCAATTGTGGGCTTTTGTCCAAGGGTGCCCTACCCCGTGTTCACTCTTGTTGTTCTCAATCTACATTCAAAACACTTCCAAGTTTTTTTGACTGTTTGGAGATCTTACCTCACGGCCAAATGCTCTTGCCGCTAAAAGTCAAGGGTTGCCAAATTGGATGCAGAAATGCAGTCGAATTTGGACTTCTCTAATTATCCCTTGAACGGTTGACCACGAATTGTTTTGATCTCAATTTGTTTGGCTTGAAAAATATGGTATCTATATATACATATATATATATAGTGACTTTAGCCTTAGAGCAACCCTGGAGGGAAGCATGATTATTGGGCCGGAAAGTGGCTGATTATGCAAAGTGATGCTTTTCAACAGCGTCAATTTTTCCATCTTGTTGACACTTTAAGGATCACGACACATTGATCCTCATCTGGTTTATGTCTAAGAGCACGTTGGGAACCTGTGATTATTCCAGCATTCCATCCCAAGTTTCCTCACCCCCTTTTCACATGACCTCATGATCAATTTTGAGGGACGTTGGCATTAATCAATAGAATAAACAAAGAACACGGGTTCAAAAGCACCACCCGCTGGCGCAGATCAATTTCCAGTCGAAAGACATGCCTCAGGACCAGGAGCTTCACTCATAAAGATAAGCTTTACTTGATACGAATACAAGCAGATTGTTGAAAAATGTTGTTTTTGTATTTTAGATGTTTGAATTTCGTTTGGTCTTTCAGGAAATTGGGGCGAGGATTTGATTGATGTTTAACTTAGGTTTTGCCAATGAGTCCGGTTTCACGAGTTTGAACTATAATGGGGTCGCCATTGTCAATCAGAATGGTTTCGCATTTTTCTATTGACTTGTTCGGATTCATTTTTTTCGCATGTATGTTTGATGTGCTTGGTTTTGTGTTCCAACCACTATCTACTGAATTCATTTTCATTCAATTTTCTTCCATCTTCCAAGACGAAGAAAAGCGTGAACGTGAACCAACGATGCTGATCATCATCATTTAACCATCCAACCAACCAAGTTAACAACCAACCCGCCAAACGTTCGAATGAAGACCACTAAGAACTTAAACAGCGGGATCGAGAATAGGCCAGTTCTGGAGATTGTGCCGTCTTCATTATGGATCCACTCCAGCTCACGCTGAAAGTGAAATGTGAAATCTTCATCGAAATGGCGGAACTCTACCGCCTCAATCGCTCAAGTCCTTGACCCACAAGTATGTTGTATATTCAGTAATTGAAATTTCAGGTTTAGATCAGCAGGTAGGATGCAAATGCTCATCGCTCATTAATGTTCCCATTGGTTAAGTTTCATGCCAACCCCAAACCAACAAAGATCGTTTATCTGTCCCTCGAAAAATGCGCTTCAACGAGACGTCGCGTTATCAAGGAGGAATGAAGACAATTGAGACACTAACACATCAATTATGATGAGACTGATACCTCAAGGCACCCTCCAGACTTGGACGAAGGCGAAAGGCGAAAAATGAGCTCAAAGTCTTGTTCACCTGCTTGTTGCGTATGCAATCAAATGAAAACCACAAAGCTTCTGCGGGAAAACGCCCCAGATACTAGTGAGTGGCATCTTTTGAAATTCCACACTGACTGAAATATCGATCTAGATCGTACTTTTTTTATTTTTAAAAAATACTTATCACTCGAATTGGAATGATTTTGCTCAAAGTTGAATTGGGCCGTTTTGTCTTTTTTTCGTTCTACCTTTCGTGCAAGCTCTAATTTGGACAGTGTGTGTTTGATCTTTAATATTTTGGGGCTCGTTCGAGGTGATGTCTGTTAAATAGGCCAGATTATGAGAACGTTTGGGTGGAACGGAATGTCAGAAGTTGGAAGGAAGAACAGGAGCTGGAGTATTATTTGTTGGTAATTGTCCAGTCATCAACTTAATAGATCTCTCATAACTTGCTTATGGCACTTTGATCGGTCTTTCTCGTTCTTTGTCTCTGTCTTCTCTGGAATGGAGGAAATTTCTAAATCCCAAAACCATCTGGAATTGATAATCCAGAATCTAAGGCTGGCTCTTCTTGGAACCATCCATCCCTAATTCGGGGGCAATTACCATTCTGATGAAGATGAAGAAGAGCAGCAAAATTTGAGGGCCAGGTTGCAGAATGAGGGTTATTAATCTTGATCAAGTCCTGCTTCAGAGGAAGGAAAAAAATCTCTGCGATCCTGAACATAGGAAATGCCATCTATTAGGAGGACTTCGAGATTTCGGGACAGAAGCTCGTGTTCTGACCTCCTTAGTCACTTCTTGGTAGCCAAGAGCAAAATTAAACATCGATTCTTGGGTTCCTGGGCATAATTGGGCACAATGACCATCTCTACATCGTTTCTACCACCCATTATCGTCGGATCAGAAGTTAAAAAGGGTCGTCAACTTTAATCGATGAACAGGTACCTTCAAACCAAGGTTTTAGTTTCTATGCATTTTGATGTAGCTCGAAATACGAATGTGAATAACCTGAGCTAAAGTATGGAGATGTGACACAGACGCCCTGAGACTCGCATGTGAATGTACCCACCAGCCCTACCATCAATTTATTTCAGAGGTATTTTAATAAGCACTTGCACCCGGTGGAAAAATAGGCATTGATGAATGTGTTTCGCCACTAAATGAACATTCTTTGAGTTCTCTAATGGTCACATCATCGTTTCAAGTCCCTTAGTATTGGCTTACTACGTCCTTACCTGAGGAGACTCCAAAGGACTCTCGGAGGAACCGTTTGTTTCTGCTCCCGCTTCTTCTGACTTCTCGTTTTGCTACTGGCGGAAAAGGCACACATTTTAAAGTGTTGTCTTGCCAAGTTCAGATCTTGATAGTGGTTGCCATTCCTTTGATCTGTGTCCATTGATAAGTCTGTTGAGAAATGATCTCCGAACCCATGAGTGACGGGTCTTGCGTAAATTGACTCGGGCTCCCAATGAAAAGCGTTCCAACGGCCTACCAAGAGGGAGACAATTTGCAAGCATATTTGGATAAAATGGAGCTTTCAAACTGTCGTCTGACCCCCCCCCCTGGATAAGCCCGATTCGGCTTGACTAGGTTTGGCAATGGTCGGCCATGTCAGCTGTTGCTTGAACGAGCGATCTGGAAGTGGAGTGTAGCTACAATAAATTGAGCTAGTAGCACTATCTTGAGATCCAATAGTATGTATGTGCAGTAGTTTGGTTTGGTGCTCAAGTGTCCAGTGTCAGTTGGCAAATCCCATGGAGGCAGAATCGAGTCTGGTCTTTGGATTCCCTTTGATCTCGCGGGTGATTATTCAATTATGGATTTGAGGTTGGAGCGAGAAAAACGCGGGTGGGATTGTCTTTTGAATGAAGCGCCAAGCACGCTGAACTTATCTTTTGTTTGCTTTGATGTGGCTTTTCAGAACCAGACCCTTGTTCTCGTCCTTCATTATTATCCAAATTAGATTCTATTTGGCGGTGGTCGGTCTTCCCGAGTAATTTGGTCAGATCCCATTGGAGGCGTAGTGATGATGGCGATGGGAGCAGAATTAGTTACTAGAGGAGGTAGGTAGAGGAGTGCATTTGTCTTGTAATCCGCCTCGGCCCAGACACTTAATTATAGTATATCAAGGATAGCTTTTCCGAGGGAGTGCCAGGGAGTCAATTCCCTTTTCTTCCCATTTTCTCTGAGATGTTTATTGCCTGTTAATTGGTATAATTTCAGGTCTCTCTCACTCTCCCAAAAGCGATTTAGCCGAAAGGAGCCAAGGCGGATGTACGCCCCCCCCCCCCTCGACCATTGGACAGGGCCATGGGGCCATCCGGCCTGATATCAGCGATTGTTTATGGTCATGTTAGGGTCCAAATCGTGTGGCAACCCTGGGCACGAGCATTGCGCCGAGTAACTCGGTTTAAAATGTAAGTGGTACCTGTGTGTACAAAGTCGTTGGAACTACTTAGCTAGTTGGTTTGTAATGGTAGCCCCCAGACCCAAACAGGGTGGGATAATTCAAAAATTTGTTGTTCACCTAGACTAATTCGAGCCTCCTGCGAAATGGTTACGTTCTTGGCATGGTAATGGTTCGTGAATAAACTGAATATCTTTCAGGACCAATGAGCTTTGGAGAAGTACTCCGGTGAAGTAAAGTAGCGTCAGAGAAATTGAAACTCGTTTGAGCTGAGAAGATATCAACAAACTTATCATGCTTATGTATGAGCACATAAGCAATCTCAGCCCCTGATGACGGTGAGGAGATGTTTGATATTGATTACAAAGTGTTTTATGATGTACTGACATGAAAATCCTCGACTCTCGCCTCTCTCTGCTCATGAAGTATTTACATTGGACTTGGCCACGAACACCGAGTTTCAAAACAAATGAAGTCGAAGGATCCAGCGGGAGTTAAATATCTTTGTCAGCATTCCTCCCAAGACCAATTCGCTGTTATTTTGACAGATTTAAGACTGAGACTCAGCACAAGGGTGACTGGATTTCAAAGAGCGCCCAAGTGGTGACAAATGGGAAAGGAGAGCACGATTATTTATCACAAGAATCCGGTCCGCGGGGAGGAAGAAAACGAATGCTCGGTTCATGATTTTTATGATCGTCACTCCAGTCGGTCGAAGAGGATAGGAGAGCTCATATCACCATCATCATCATTATCCATACACCAGAGCTTTTTTATGCCCCAAGGGAAATTTTTAAAACGAGCCGAGTCAGCCCAGAAATCAAAGCCAAACATTGGGATGATTGACCATCTCTCTGAGCAAGTGGCTCGTGACTAGTTTTAATCTCATCGAGATCCTGGCCGAAATCCGTGATCAATGTGTTTCCCAAAGACTGCCTTTTCCATCTCGTCCAAGGTGGAATGGACTCGGGTCGGGATTAGACAAGAATTTGGAGGCCAGCCACTCTGTGAAGGGGGGAATAACATTTGTCTTTAGGTGCTAAATAAGCATGATCAAGAGGTCAAATACCTGATAATAGCCCGACGAAAGACGAGACCCCGGACAATGCTGGGACAAAGAGGTACTAATTTTATGGAGCGGTTGCCCCCAGCGAACCAGCCAAATATGACTGCAACGGCTACAACCAACCATCATGAGTCGGCGATCACCTCAAAGGGGGAAGCGAAAGAAGAATGGTTGAACAACTTGAAGACAACTCAGTGCCCTTTGAATTCTAATCGGGTGGATGAGATTGCTCATTGTCAAAACATTCCTCAAGTGATTTCACTTTGGAACAAGGCGAAGGACAAGTCCGAACCTCTTCTGTCCGCAATCATTTACTGAAGAAGTCGACTTCTGATTAGTCTGCGTACTTTTTGGACCCAATTGGACGACGACTCATATAAGCCAAATTAATTAATGAATGGAGGAGGAGTCCGTAGGCTCCCAGAGCTGGCCCAAGACTTCCAAGCGCTTGACTTGAAACTCAAACAGAGACGAACATTACATTGGAACCAGAGGTGACAGGGGAGAGGTCTTTCTTTATTCAGGATGCACAATAAATGGCTAAAAGACATAATCATGATTACATTCTATGGAAAGATAACGTTGGCTTAAGACGGTTCTTTTCTCGATTTGCGACTCACAATTGTGCTCATTGTGTTTGAGTGGGGCAAGATTGGAGGGCCTGCTCCCAGTGGCAGCATGGGCCTTGGGTTGGGGCATTTTGGTCTCACTTTTTGGCAGATTCACCTCAAGTCCAAAGAATGCTTGGACTCGTACAACACCTTCGCCCTTTCAACCAAGGCGGCCTGGTTGGCGGGTCATAACGATTCAGGCCTTCGGTGATTGCACCCTTTGAAGACCCAAAGATGTCTCTGACAATAAATATATGCTATACAATAGACACAAAAATGAAGCGAGAAGGATGAATTCAAACTGGTAGAAGAGCAAGAGTGTTGGTTTAGTATAGAACCGTGGTAGTGATTAAAAGACGACGAGGACAAGGAGGCTGAATAAAACACGACGATGAGGAAAATCTTGTCGGAGGACAAGGACAAGGAGGAGGAGGTTTAGGAGCTGGGGAAGACACTGATGATGCGAAGTTCTTCGGGTGTCATGAAATTAATTAGAAACGAGATAAATAGCCGAACTTGGTCGCACTCCACTTATTCATGTCATCTTTATGAATCACAGTCGATCTCCTCCTCATCCGAAATGCCGTCATCCTCCTCGTAATGGGTGAGCGAGAAATCCGCCGCGCTCATTTGAGGTGGTGGCGGCCCTGCGCGAAAAGCGCCTCCACTCCCGCCACCGCTTCCCAGTCCATTGGCACTGCCACCTCCCGATCCTCCGCCATTGCCGCCACTCTCAACAGCTGATCCTCCGCCGTTACTGCTGCTGTTGGCGCTACTAGAGCCGGATTTCGAGCCATGCTGCATTTGTTCCTGCTCTTGTTGCTCACGTTTGTGCTTTGTTCGGCGATTTTGGAACCAAACTTTTACCTGGAACGTAAAGAGATGAGAGAATGTCAAAACGGAATATAAGGTGGGTGGATGATTGTTGCTCTTTGTGTTTGTTTGAAAACACAACACCTGTCTCGACATCAGGACGGATATAATTATCAAATCAAGTCCTAATTACCTGACAGCTTTATTGTAACAAATTGAAGAGGAGAAGCTATTACTATTAGTTAGTGGAGCATTGCAGTGGAGGCCTCCTCCCTTGTCTTCAAGAGGAACTTAGAGGCAACACGATTTATTAGTCATTAATGAACAGGCTCAAACACACTTGTTCTGTCCCAATAATGTTCGCCGTGCTGTGCATTGGTCCTGCCGGTTTTTTTTCGGAAATCAAGATCACTATTAGCATACAATCTGAACGTTGAATCTCCCCTTAATGCCCTCAATACTAGGCACTTCCATCTATCTTTGCTTCATCTACCTTAGAAAAAATACAACCACCGTTCGTTGCAAACCGAATTGGACTCAAGAATTCCACCTTGCCGAGTGCCAGAAGCCACAAAAATGCTGGAGAGACAATAAATTGCACCAAAATTGACACCAATTGACAAGAAAGGAAGGTCAAAACAAGCTCTTTTTATCTTTGGAAATTTGTCTTCCTTAAATCAGGAGGGTCAAGCACATCTTGAGTGACTATCTGGACCTCGAGACAAGTTCCATCGTGGTTGGTGAGCATGAGCAGTTGTTCTTTGGGTGCCGAAATCTTCGTGGAGAACCACCCGTTGGATTGTCAACCGTTGAGAGGCAGGAGTCGCTCTTTGACCACCATCCCACTTGACCCTAGGACCAGTTTTTTGCCCAGGCATACTCACTAACTGACTCTAACTGAGCGAATGAGTGACTGCGTAACCCAAGCTAACCCTGTTTTAGCAGATCCTTTGAAGCGAGGGGTGTGGAGATGGGCACGTTGTATACCACACATGTTTAATTGGCTCATTGTGCAGAAATTGGACGTTTGTTATCGTCCCCATCGATCGATCGATCGATGTTCTCACATATTTCCTAATCTGGATACATGATGTGCCCAGTAGTGCTGAAGTAGTGGAAGTAGTAGTAGTAGAATGTTCTCAAACAACCACTGCCATCAATGTGTTACTGTCATTATTCATTAATTTCACCAATCTCGCCGTGGATCTTTTTTTCGAATTCCGAACCTCAACCAGATTTGGAAGTTGGCGCTAATGAGAGAAAGGAATTCATTTCTTTTGTACTTAATATTCAGCTCAGTCTCTCAATGCCGAGTTCAAGAATCTCTTCAATTGGACTCCTGTTCAGGGACACAAAGAAAACGAAACGACGACAGATCCTATCGCCCTCATGGACCATTATTACCGTATTCCAAACCTCTACAACCCTCAGATGACTTCACAGCAACTCACAATCGGGTTGGCAGAGATGTGATTTGTGATTTAGTCCACTGCATTACGACAAAGCAATCGTCGCCAGCGTCCCATGGTAAATCGGAGTTTATCATCCAATCACGGAACAGAGGACGCTCTTGGGATTAGCCTTCTCTGTTCGCTTTGAATTGAGTTGGGGTTTCAGTACAGATGGATGAGAGCGAGAAGAGCAAGAATAGGAAAGGCAAAGGAGGGG
>NC_081444.1:4223582-4291698 GCF_007210705.1 Tigriopus californicus
GGGGGGGGGCAGGGTTGAGTAGAGGCTCAAAGGAGGGAGGAAAATATGAAAAATCGTACGGGGAGCCAGTATGGGAACTCGATAATCCTTGGTGACAACCACGGTTAGCTGGTAAATAATGGGGTTGCCAAACGGTTCTTGTGCACTACTCCATAGCCGAGGTGTTCCCGAGTGTGTCCCCCAATCAAGGGTTTGGCATCATCCTATTAGTCAGTCCAGACCTGTTTTCCATTGGGCTCAAGTCGTGGTTCACTCAAGCCTCAAGGGCTTTAACACTTTTTTCGCCAAAGAGCTCCTTGAGTAAACATAGGTTTTGACCCGATAAGTGGATGGTCCTGGCCTCGTGAACACATGAAGTATCTTGCCTTGTCGTTTCGGCTGGATCAGATGAACAAGCTGCGCGTCGTTGTGGTCGTCATCATGATATAGCCCCCTAATTGAGGCTCTTTATAAATTCAATTGCAACGTTAACAAGTTGACATGCCAAGTTTGAGGAGCAGACACGCTAACGTGATCAAGGAGAGATCTTCGAGCTTCTTTGTACTACGTGAAATTGCCCAATCTTTGTTGTTTATTTGGCATGGTCCGACTTGGACATGAAAAAAAAAACCAAAGTAAACCTTCAATGTTCTGTGGTCCATAGGTAGAGCGAGAGAGAGACCTTCCCCTTCAATTTTCGAACGAAGAGTCAAGACTCTTTGACCCACAAATTCTCTCTTTTTGGGGGGAAGGAATACTTGACAGCTCTTTAAAAAACTTGATGCTGCATTTAATGCTAACTGATGATTACTCGGACATGATGTAGTTACTAAATTGATGTAATTGGTTAATTGTTGCGCCATTGAGGGCCAAAGGAGAGGAGGCATTGAAGCTTCCTAAGTAAACAGAGCCCAATTTTTTTACAGGTCATGCCATCCTCCTCTTTTTTCCTTCATGACAAAATGCTTCCACAAAATCAGCTAGTACTCGTATATACGAGTACGTACATTTATGTAACTTTGTATGTACTAGTATCGCAGGTTTTCTTGGCGTTGCAATCGTCGTTCGAATTTGTTATTTTGCGTGATTTGCTAAAAGCGGAAAATGTGAAATTGAGACTGCCGAGCACAAGAAAGGGTGAGATTGGCTCATTCATCAAGCCAATGGTAACTTGAGTTCATTGTGCAAAAATGTGTTTTTCTACTTCTTCGGCTAGTCGGCTCGAATCGAGCTAAACTAGCATGCAATAGCTTAATTCGATGTCAGACTGAGAATTAATAGACTGGAGTTGCGCATTAAAGCGGCGATCTGGCTGATTATTGTCGTATATTAATTAATGTCTTGCCAAACTTGCGGGTCCTGGAGTTGTGTCCAAGACTGGTTTGGATTTCGTTTCAACGGGCTCCAATCCATTTTTGCGACTCATTCTAATGACAACGTCGGATTTGTGTCGCACAGTCGTCAGTATAGGAAATGGATCCTGGTCATAAATTCAAGTGACATGGCGAATTACTAAATGGAAAAATCTACAAAATGTTTATGACTCTCAAAAAAACGGCTTGACTGTGCAGGTTTCCGGGAAATTGATTTGCTCATTTGGAATTGCTTAACGATCCACATTTAAGCACTTTCGGCTAGCCCTCTGATTTCAGGCACTTTGAAATTTATTTATTATTGGGTTGGAGCTTGGTTATGTACTATACGTACGCAGAGCAGAGGGCTCCAATCTCGTCTTGGCCAGCTAGTCTTGCTTATGGGATAATAAAGAGTTGTGAGGGGTTCCAAAACATGCGAGAAATGGACCGAAATGCAAATCAGAGTTGGTCGGCCATGCGAGCGAGTGTGTACCGGCGTTTCGACGAAAAAGGTCGAAATAACAGAGGCTTGAACCAAAAATCAAGCCTAAATACCTAACATTAGCCAAGGCGGAGGACCAGATTACCACTCTCTTCTTGAACGCTAAAGCCAAAAGCCAGAAACGAACGAACCAACCAACCAACCAACTATCACAACTCGTATACACTATACCATGTAATAAGGAGTGAAGTTCGCTCTCATACGGCCTCTGACTTCTCGAATGGAATCAAGATGAGAAGTTACTGGCGACCAGAAACGCAACCAACCAACTACCCATCAAGACCAGGGAAGGCTCAAGCCAAGATAACCCTAAAGATCTTTTTAATATCCAGCCATTTTACCCATTTCTAAACGAGTGGGATCGAATACCGAGGATGCACACAACAACATTTTCTCCGAGGAACAAAGAACATCTCTGTCAGAGAAGAATTGAATCACGTGATGAAACCCGAACCACGTGTCTGAGTTGTTCGCCTCTTCAGTGTCTCGAGTATTCCCTAGACTCATGACAGAAACTAGGGCTCCCTCGGCTGCTGTTCTCTTTGGACGCCGCTGATTCTCATGAATTTCAAATTTTTAACCCAGCGAGTCGTACCAGACTACCACCATACTACGCAGTACTGCTCCTACTGTCTCACCTCGCCTCAACTCGGACGCCTTCATGAAAGTGTACACGTTCTATCGCCTTTTTCACGTTCTGGCCCATATGAGCGTGTGATGAGGCTGACCATCTTGGGGGTGATGGGATTGGCCATTCGCATTGGCTTGATATCTTTGTTCCTCTATCAAAACTTTCAAGTTTCAATCAACTGAGTTCGACCATTTCAGGATGGGTGAATGGTCAATGGTGGTTGGTGAAGACAAGTAAATTTGGCTTCCAAAGCGACATGGTGATTGGGGTTCTCGAGTGGGGAACCAATTCCAAGAGCCTACTTGAAATTCAGCAGGTTAGATAACTGGATAATTAGAAGCCAATAGAGCAGGACCGATGGCCAGGACTGCGAGCTCACATTAGCAGCTCTTTTGCATTCAATTTTTCACGTCTTTCCACAACGAATTCCTCAACTGACAAGCCACACCCCTCCTCCTCCTCCTCCTCCTCCTCCTCCTCCTTCTCCGTTGTGCTTCCCTATCCTGAACTCCGGTAGGGAGCAGGGACTCACTCCAGATATATTCATTCCTACGACACCCTGCTCTTCTCAAATTGGGGGCACCTCAGATTGGGGAATTTTATGAGGCTAATTTACTAAGTTGACAAGTTGAGCGTAGGTGTCGTTTACACGTTAGAGTGTAGGTTGCTTAGAAAGAACGAAGTGGAAGAGGAAGACGAAGAAAAAGAAGAAGAAGAAGAAGAAGGAGGAGGAGGAGGAGGAGGTTCAAAGAAGCACCCAAGATTCGTGACTCTCGGCCAATGAGTGTGAGTTGGGGTGAAGCCAGGCTCGCAGAGGAAAGAGAGAGAGAGAGAGAGAGAGAGAGAGAGAGAGAGAGAGAGAAAGAAAGAGAAAGAGAGATGGAGGGAGGGAGGCTCATTAAATTAAGCCTTATTTTGTTCATCTAGCTGAAATTAGGTTGTATAAACCTGAGCTTGGGTGTTTTTCTTGCGTGTGTGTCTGGCCCTGAAGGGGGAGCTAGTCAAGCTCCGAGTTCCGAGCTCTACTTGGCCGTGGCTAAAGAGAGTAATTCAAGCCAGGTGTGTAGGTGGACGGAAAAAAGAGGAACGAGGTAGCGATCTCAGGATGACGGCACTAACCCCATTAACAACGTGTCTCATCCGCTGAATTCGAGGCGAAAGATGGCATAACAGATCAAGGAGAGACAGACAGAGACAGAGAGAGAATGGAGAACGACAAAGCTTGAACTTACTTGAGTTTCTGACAAATTGAGATGCTTCGCCAGTTCCTTCCGCTCAGCCCCGACCACGTATTGGTTCTTCTCGAACGCCTGCTCCAATTTAAGTAACTGACTAGGACTGAATGCAGTTCGGATTCGCTTTGGTTTGCGGAATGGTAACAGGAACTCCGGGAGATGGGGACCTGGAAATGTATGAGGAGAGTTAGGGTTGAACCTGGACTTTAGTGAATTTAATCTTGCCGCTTTGGCAAAAAGGAGGGGGTGGCCAAGTCGGGGTCTGTGGCTTGATCAAGATTGTTTCATGGATAATAACTATATTTATATATAAACTGCCTATCGAGCTGCGAGAGTAACACGATATCTGGCGTGTTTTCCCGATGTTATCGCGGTTCAGGTCTAAAAAAGAGAGCCTCTGACAAAATCTTGTCCTCTGATAAAATATTGAGACAGACATGTACTATTATAAGCTCCAAGCTGCCCCATTGCTTTGATTACCCTCATGAATTGGTACTCCATCATTTGCATTAAGGAGTCGTCTGCAGCCTCCATAAGTTGACGGCGAACTCTTTCGATCAGAATGAGGCCATTATTTCAACAGAAAATATTAACTGCCATATCAGATCGTTTGCAACTATAATTGGTATACCGCTGGGCGCCCAACTAACAAACCAACCAACCAACCAACCAACCAACCAGCCAGTGAACCAACTCGGCAAGCAAGTCGTCAAGCCGGCCCAAGCCGACTGTTTCGCCTGCCGGCCCTCCCCGCCGTATCCGCCCACGAGCACTGATCATTGACTTAACCAATGATTTATGGCTTGGAGTAGATTGGCATTCTAATACAGCTACTAATGTGTTCCTTTCGCGAAGTTATGTCGACCTATGCGGCAGTGCAAGAAATTGCAAACATTTCGTCTTCATTGCACTAACAGGCTTCTTAAAGTTTAATAATTACTGTGTGTATTTTTTTTGTTCAGACAAAAATTTCCATCTTGCATCTTGCTGAACATGACGGGAGCGATTTCCGAGGATGGAATTCGAGGGTTCTGATTTGAACTTTGGGTCAAGAACAGGGTCAATAGAAAATTTCACACCTTATCAAATTTATGTTTCACGTGGGAACGGAACCGAAGAAGAATTATTTCGAGTTAAAGTGCTCTCCAGGGTTTTTGAGTCCACGTGAAACACGATGATCAAGAAAACTCTTACCCAAGAAACATAAATCAATGGATACTAATGGATTCCCTTTTCTCAAGAATTCGACGAATCTCAAAGAGAACCAAAATGAAAAGAGCCTTTCATAAACACTAGGGTTGTTGGTTGTCGTCCCCGATTCGACCAACTCCAACGTAAAATGTACTTTGGACAAGTCTTGAACGATAAATTTTAAATTTTAATTTGCCGGTCAAAACCACTACCAAAGAGGTGGGAATGTGATCCTTCTAGGGTCCAAAGGGAGTGAGCATTTACAATGAGTCTCCTCGTACGTAGTGAGTGCTACCACCTCCGCTACACCCACGGGTCAGTTGATAGATTCAGGACATACCAGGAGTGTTCGAGTTGGCAGGAAATTAGCCCGAACCAATTAACTCGGTCAATCAAGCGGATTTGAACTCCACAGTCGGACATGATGTGCATGCCCAATGAGTCGCTACTTCGCCTTGAATGTAAGGTGTAGTGGGTCGTGAAAAGAAGGGAGGTGAGGACTTACAAGTAATATTCTTCAATTAGATGTCAATAAACTAAGGCTTAAGGAAACAATGAAAAGAACAACAAAGAACATTGGAGCTAAATGGGGAACACTTGTGATATCTTTTGTCTACCGCATTAGGCATTGTTCTCTCTTAATCAGGACTAAGGGTCATGTTTGTGGGATATACGTAGAGGTGGAAAATCATTGGGAAATTGTTTTCCTCATTTCCACGGAGAATGGCGGGTTTTAAGGAGGAGTACTTAGTATGTAGTTGGCCTTGTTAGTCTGGTTCACAAAGACTATGTTTGGTTGGCATTGACGGTGAATTTGGGGAGGTCAAGAAACAAAAGTTGACAGTTGGGAGTCAAGAGCCACAGAGAGCTTTGTCACGGCAATTTGCTAAACGTTGGTCGTACCACCGGGGGGTAAAGAGAAACTCCCGACTTTTAAAGGATTCCGTCCAAGATCTGATGAAAGAAAGCTGCTGAGGAGGATTCTTCCAGATTCCGTGCACCGATTAGCGCTCAATATCCAAGCGAGCTGAAGATACCCGAAACAGTTTGGGGCTCCCTAGGTGCTTCTGCTGTAGGTGGTGCATGAGCTTAAGCACAAACTTGGGACAAATGGTCATTGTGACATTGGAAAGTGGCTAAAATTACACGAATTGGGGGTCTTTGGCGTTGGCTCATCTCCAGGGGGTCTGGACTCTGGTCAAGCTACCAAAGGTGTTTGTTCTCGTTAGCTTTTGCACTTGAAAAATAAGCGACTCGGTCGCTCGTTTTTGTTATTGTCCAACAGTAGAAGTCCATTATGGACCCCGTGCTTGGGGGACAATGAGCCTGTCCGAGTAAGCTTTTGTGGAGACACTTCATGACGCTCCTTTGTCTAAAAATTTGACTGTGAAATACGGCAAGGAGCGTAGCATACTTAATTTTAGTGGTGCCCAAGAAGTTGTGCGCCAGAAGCGGAAGTGACAGATCTTCAACTGTACAAGAAATGTCGGATCGGAATTCCATCCATCTGGATTAGGAAGTCCCGAGGGATTCAGACCAATTGAGCCGAGGAAGATTAAATTAAATACCATTTCAACCGATTGGCAATAAATCATTCTAAATTTCATAGGGACGGCTAATAGGCGAGTTTGATAAGAACGCGTCCTAGCCAAGATCAACTGAGCCTTCCAAGGACAGAAATGTTGTCTCTCAATGTGTCTGCTGACCCTTTAGCTGGCAAATCGTCTCTGAATGACACAGCTCTAGTAAGTACAAATATTTTACCGACAAACAAATCGATCACTTACCTCCAGGGAATCTGTTTCGAGTAAGAAACCATGGGTACAAAGGATACTCTCGTGGTATCGGTTGTCCCATTTGGGGTGGCCCTCCCCCGCCTCCAAGAAACATGGGAGGTATAGAGTGGGGCCGAGGAAGGCCCATGAGACTGGCGGCAGCCGCCGGGCTTAGGTGATTTGGTAGGTTTGGATGCAATGGATGTCCATGAGACATGGAAGAAGGTATTGAGACCGGGGTCGACATTCCCCCGGGCATCGAACAAGGCGGCGACTTTCCTTCGCCACTCCGGTCATAGATGGCCTTTAAGTGGGCGAGTTGCTCTAGGTATGACTGTGACAATGGTAACCCAGGGAATCCTGCCGCCAAATCGCGGAGATTCGAACCAGGATGCATCGACGGGATTGGTCTCACCAAGGATGGCGAAGTTGGCGGGGACCCACTATTGCTTAGTCGATTCAATGAGGAAGAGGATTGTGGGGAGGGGGATTGACGATCGGGGTCAATCAGGGGACTTCGAGATCGACTCCGACTTTGTCGATCATGTTCGTGATGGTGATGACGATTGTGATGATGGTGATGGGGGTGGTCGTCTTCGGCCGGAGAAAATGGTCGGTGAACCCGGGTCTCGCCCGAGGGCGGACTTCTGTCTTTGATTCTGAGATCAGTGGGGGTGAGGGTAAGCGAGTCCTTGAGTCTGGACTCGGAATTGAAAGTGCCGGTCTTGGCACCCACAATGGAGTCTATGGAGAAGCCCAACGACTTGCTCGATTTGACTACTGAGGACGGAAATACAGACATGGTTTCCGCAGCTAGAGTCATTGCTGATATCTAGGTCGAGCTTCCAAGCATATCAAGGGCTTCTTCCTTCAACTCGCTCTTTCTTTCTTTCCTTCTTTCTCTCTTTCCTTCTCTCTTTCTCGCTTTCACAGATTACGAACAAAACCAATACGATGATGAACACACGATTAACAACTTCTGTCTTCTTCGTTTCTTTGGCACCAGACTAAGAGGAACTAATCTTAATCCCTTGTTGTGACAGTTTCCGATGAGGAGCACTTACAAAGCAGTGGAACTACGCGAGTCCAATTTCACTCCAAATGTTCGTCCCACTCACACACGATGAAGGAACAGACTGTGGGATTGCGATGAGAGATCACATCCAATAGGCTGTTGACTGGCCCGCAACAAAAACGATACTAATGTTTGCTAATAAGGCGTGCAAGATGCCGGGAACTCGGGAAAGATCATCCCAAACCTTGAGATATCTCTCCAACTAGAGTGACAACGCCGCACCAACTCACCAGCAGCTCCTCTCCACGCCTCCATCCACACCACAAAAAAACCCTCCACTCTCGCACTTGCCAAGCCAACATACACTCACACTGCACGGGATTCACTCTTCACTGGCCCACCACTGCCTTATGCTTCCCTCGCCGCCGAGAAATCCCATCAAGCGCCCATTACTATTGATCTGGTGATGTTCCTTCTCGAACAAGAGCCCTGTAAATGAGCCTATTAAGCGCTGAACCGGCTGGAACCGCCTGGAACCGCGTTCCCAGTTCGTCAAAACTTTCCGCTCAGAGCCGTATCGTCTGTGCCGCCAAAACCACGCGTTTGGATTGGTGGCGATCTCCGAAAGGAGGAGCTAACGCACGCTCACTATCAGCTGAACTTTCAGACCGACCCAGTTAGCGCATGCCAAACAACCAGAACGCACGCCCGGAGAGGAGAATGCGTGCTTTCAGTGGATAAGGCACCACTGAACACTGAGGAGACGAACGGGAGGAAAAGAAGAAGAAGGAGGAGGAGGAGGAGGAGGATAAGGACAAGAAGGTAGGTTTGCTCATGAGCAGACGTGGCCATTGTGAAGGCTGAACCTGGCCGATTTTATATACCTTGTTAATAGAGATAGCCATGGCTAATGTAGGAGAAGGAGAAGGGGGGGGAGCTCCTCTTCATGATGGGTATCCACGCCAGAAGGCACGTAGGGCCTGCGAGTGCTTGGAGAAAAGTTGATGTTCCTCCAATTAGTTTTGTAATGGAAGAACGTGTTTTCTGAGAGCAAACACGTCAATCTGCGCGTCCGACTGACTGGTGATGGTGATGATGATGATGGTGGTGGTGGTGGTGGCTTCTTTTGTCCAGGCTCATGTTTGAGTAATAGAATAAGACCAAACGACACACTTAGCGAGATGGATGGCTGGTTGGTCGTAAAGAAGACGTACTTGAGGTTGGAGGTGATTAATGTGGGCAATGATATGAAGATGCATCGCGTCCCTCGTTGAACGAATGAGCAGTGGTGCTTAATGGACAATCAGCTATGAACGTTAGGAATCTTGAAACATTACTCAATCCATGAGGTGGGAAATTTGGTATTTTTCCCTCACAGGGGGGGGGCCTTTATTTTGGTCAAATACTCCTGTTGAAATTTTCAAAAGGTTCCTTTATCTAGAGCAAGGAATAACATGGTGTTCGGATTCCAGTTTTGAAAGACTTGGGCGTTGGTTCATCGGCTGGTTTCAATGTGTTTAGAGATTTTAACCCGTCCATAAATCAAATAAACTCTCAATAAATTCAGGTCAGCCAAATGAGATTCGTTTAAGACCCCAAGAGTGCTTATTTGGACAAAGTTGATAGCTTGCTTCAGCCCCAAAAACTGGCTCTCGGACGGAGAGGACGGAGGGGCGGTATTTTGGATGAGACACACCACCTCGTCAAGAATTATAGACAAGTGGTCGGAAAGATCATTCCTTGGTCACAAACGCCACTTTGGCAGAATTGGGTTCGAAAATTTCGGGTCTTGGTTGAGATCACGTGGAGCTCTCATGTCCTTATTGACGAGGATATGGGCTCGAATCCCCGAATTGTATAGCAATTTAGCCCCTCGATGTGTTCTTGTTATTGATGTCGGCCACAACTAAGAGACCTATTACCTTGATGTTCATTGCATTTCAAACCCCGGGACAAAAAGATTATGTTTATCAGGCTGGAAAGACTCCGACCCATAGATGGGTACAAGCAAGATTTCGACTCTGATACCTTGGTATCTATCTATCGTTAAATTAAGCTTTCCTCGAAATATTCACCACTTCAGCTTTTCCTTGTGTCTCAATGAAAAATCAGCAAAATCTGATGGCTCCCAATGGCCAATCCTCGGTCCTGGCCATCGAGCCATGCCTAGTTCTGGCCTCAAAAACGTGGGCTGACTGATTCCCTGCTCTGACTTTGGGTAATGGTAAGTTGCTGTCAATTAAGGCCGAATATGATAGTATCTAAGATTCCATTGTCAGCTCCTCGGACGATTAAAAAAGACTCGAGACCCAGGACACATCATTTGATGGATGTTATGTTTTCAAAGTTGACACATGATTTCCATCGCGACAAAAAATCATGTCTCCATTTATTAGGGAAGATTGACTAAGTTTCTTGCCCGTAAAAAAAGGGGCGCACGCTCAAGTAGGTACATATTTACATCATTTCTCATAGAAACTGCCTGTTCCCAACTTTATTTTTGGTCTCACATTTCAAAAAAGACAACAACGGATCGTTTTGAATGCATCAGTCAATAATCTATTTGGCGTGATCATCAAAACGATCCATGGTATGACCCGCCGTAAGATCTTCTCCCGGTGCCCACATGCCATTTTCTCGCTTCATACGGCGGCTGATTTGAGCGGACAATGCGAGGGCTAAACCGGCGGCTATCATCTCCAGCATCCCTTGGATGGTTCCCAAGATTCCATAAAGGACCATCAGGATCTCAACGTCTTCCACATATATCTTATGGAGAATTGAGCGACATCCAAAGGTGTAAAAAATGTCATAAAGATCTCTGCCAGAGGCAGCATTGTTGCATTTGGGATTACATCCGGAGGTCAAACAACAACTATCCGGGACGCATTGTTGTCCAGGAAGGAGGTGTCGGATCGATCCATAGTCGAGATATCCATTAACCCCACAACATCTGAGTCTGGATTGGAGATAATCCCATTTGGTCTTGACGGCCAAGTCCTCTGGATAACCCAGAAGAGCGTCGTTCATGTTTGAGAACTTGTCCCCGTTCATCCGATTACGAATATCATTGGCGAAGAACACACTCGCGATCTGCAGGATGCAGAGAACGAACATGCAGACCGCGTAAGTGATTAAGAGGGGGCGTTGCTCGGTGGCACTGAACACGAATCCGGCCATGGCGGTGATGAACGTGACCGATCCCACACAAATAAGGATCCATGGGAAGGCTTCAAAGCTCCAAGAGAGCATCCCGAGTTGATCCATGTAGTAACTGAACTTGAACACCATCCCGGAGAAGATCATAGCCAAACTCCCAAGTAAAATGAACACGGACAAGCTTCCAATCCACTTCTGGTACTTGTTGGACCTTGTTATGTACATGGTCAAAGTCGTCTTGACCGAATCGCTCCTTCGCAAACCCATATTGCTCACTTTGTGTCTTCCCTCCTTCAGAACTAGTGGTTGGTCTAGATGTATAAGCAACACTGAATGTGGCGATTTCAAGACGACCGGAAGACTTGTTTGGACAGCCCTTTGATAGTGATTTTCTCCGAAGAAAACAAAGGCCATTTGACGGGAATTAACCAAGTCTCTTCATGCAGTAGAAATCCATATCATAAGACACCACTTCCGGGCTTGCACAAAAGAACGAAGGCAAAGAGATCCACGATATCCTTGAAATCATTCGATCGCTAGCATGGCTTGTGAATAGGTTTTGACAAGACAAAAATTCGCTCGCGTTTGCTTTTATATCAATGGAAAAAGATGGAGTGAAATTCTGGGAATTCTGTACATTTGTTGCGTTATCAATTGAACCTTTTTTGTACCCGCTACCAGTTTATGACGACGATTCGAAATGCTCCCACATATTGCGTGGTATACTTGTACTACCTCTTACTTCTACTTGAAATTCAACCAATAACCTCCACGCACCCACTGCCAAACTGTGCCATGCAGTACACAGGAGCAGTAATAAAAACATTGGCTTTGTTGTCGCATCTACCATTTGTTGATTAATGTACCCATTGAGGACTGTCCAATCAGAAATCATTCCATGGGGACCTGTCACGACACGGAACATCATATTCGTGACCGTTCTCGATAAACGAGAACCTTCCACGTCATATCTTCTCGGGGTTCTGCTTCCAGCCTCAACAGTGGAAACGAAAAAAAAACCTTCAGTTCTCCACATATCATATCGTTATCACGCCTGTCCACTTGAATATGAGTGCTTTGGATGTTGGCGAAGGTGGTCAAATCTCACGGATTTCGAGACTTCTGGCTTGAAAGGTGCCTTATGGCAGAGTCTGTCCAAATGCAGTCATCATAGGGTCCAATGCGAGATGGCAGGGGTGATTTACGATAGCGGACCACAAAAGTGACGGACTCACGGTAAAGCCAAAGAAGAGGAAGAAGATCATGATGTTTGGACTCGACCAACGAGTAACTCGGAGCTCCATCATTAGAAGAGACACTTTTGAAGAGGACAGACTTTTACTTTACATGAGTCAAGATCAATATCACTTTGAGTTTGTCTAAAGTGAACTCATAAAGGATTATACACATTGTAAAAGACATCAGTTTGATAAAAATATTATGAGGATAAAAGCCTTTTAAAAAGTATGGAATACCAATTGATCTCAGGAAAAAAAAATGATGTTAATTGCTCGTTTAATTTTGGATGTAATCCTCTGGATGAAGACCTCTACGAAGAAAGAGAAAGAGTGAAATGGCCAGGAGATGTCATCGTTTTTTGTCAGCAAACTACTTGCCGCTCAATCTGATGGGAACCAAAAGTCGGCCAACGAACAACCCGCATAATTCTTCCCTGTTGTCCAACCCTTTGGCCAAGAAACAGCTGCCATCGAAGACAAGCGTGATTTTTCCGGGGCCAGAAATGCAAATTGGAAGCGATTAAGCACCTTGGGTGGGATGATGGACGTTTCAATTGGACCGCGCGTGACATCTACCTCCAACAAAAGCCCCAGAAAGTTAACAACATAATCGAATACATGGGGTGATATCTGTCTCGGGTACCTTTTGGCGGTCATCCAATCATCGGGCCTCTAGTTCAATCCACCGCATTCAAATGAAACGAGGGCTCAATTTCAGGTTGGAAATCTATCAGAGATACCATCAGACTTCTTGAAACCTGACCATTCGAAATCCAACTAAGAGCATGGATATCATAATTCCGCCTAAAAGTTAAAAAAGAAAATATACCTATGACTTATTAACTCGAAGGTCCGACCGCCCAAGGCTTTCCAATGAAGAGGCAAGAAGTGTTTGCCGCTAATGATTTTGCTCGAGCTATTTTTGTTTTGATCCGAAATGAGATATGGACACTGAGTTGTATTTTGTGTTTTTGCCAAGCGGGAAGGACAGGTGATGGACTTAGTTGGAGGAGGCGATGGCTCGTACCTCCCAGAAAGGGTAATTGTCAACCGTGTTATCTCAATTCTGCATCTCGATCGCATTGACTAAGTGGAAAATTGTACACCTTGGACAACTACCACGAGTATCTCAAATGCGCTAGAGACAAGGGACGGCAAGGAGTGAACAATCCGTTGGCATTTGTCAAACCTGATTGCCGCAAATAGATTTGCACGACAATGTTTAGTACGGCCGATTCGATCTGCTCAACATGGCAATCAAACATGTGTTCTTGTTTGCCCTCAAAAGGTTATTCCTGGGAAGACAACACCTCATACCGGGCTGCAATGAACAAGTCGTGTACGTGGAAATACCTCAACCCATTCTCGGATTTGTAATTTCGCGCTCTTTTTGAAGTGGTTTTAGTCGGGCTGCCCGACCGGGATGAAAGGAGACCGCGCGTCAAACCGATCCAGCCCAAACGGCCGGATGAACACATAGCCCAACGTGTTCGAACCCCTCCTTGGTTTTTGGCCAAGGAAAATCGTGTAATTAGAGTAATGGAGAGGAATGCAAATAGCCTTTGATTAGTGATTACAACAGACCAAACCCTTTTGAAGTGAACGACAAAAGCCTCCCAATTACCTCTTTCTCTAGGGGAGGTTCAACCAGAGCAAATAATGGCTTCCAAGTTGGTTGTACCACAGAGGTGTTCTTAGGGTAGTGTCTCTGTGGGCACTGCATTCTCTCTTGACTGTCGACCCCGGTTGATCTCCCTAGGATTCGCCCTATGTACATTGGCGACGATCCCAGATATCTCTGAGAAACTCTCAAACCCCCCCAATCTTCGTTCATTTCCAATCAATTTTCTTGATGATGACCTATTGAAGTCCTCCCTCCTCTTCTAAAGGAAATTGGACGAGTTGGAATCTGGATTTTCTCTTGAACAGCCAACCAGGATCTGGAGCTTCGCTCCCTATGCCATCCGATTGTGGACGAGATTCGGCAGGGCGGAGGCAAGGCATGCAGAACTGATTTGTGAGAATGACATTTTTATTCCTAGTTGTCAAACAACTCGCTCGATATCTGGCCCACAAGCGCTCAAGTTCGAGCTCTTCATGGGGTGTCAAATCGTCAGATCTCATGCCATCCATACGAACTCGAGAAGAGCTTCTCTGGCTGCATACCAAAACAATCTCGAGCTATCTTCGATATTCTAGTGAGGTCATTCTGAAATGTTTAGTGTGTGGTTGCAATTTCACTTCAAAGTCGTTCAAAATCTTTTTCTCCGTTCAACACATTCATGATTTATTGATAATTAGTCAGAGGATCGAGGCAAGCAACGCTTCATGTAACGGGGCAACCATACGAGACAGAGGTAGTAGTGATCACATGCACACGCCGCCATCTGCAGCACTTCATTGCTTCACACAAACTAGAGCTCTGGGCAAATGCCTTCCGTACATACAGTTGTTGATTCCATTCAGAGGAGAACGAGTGGCCCTCTAGCTAGAGTCCTGTTGATGGGGGAGAGAAAATTCCGGACGGAGGTTGACGATCAGCAATTCCATATGAAATACCTCTTCATCAAACTTATTAAGTGGACGTTGCACCTGGTGTTTTGGATTACCGCCCGACCGTAGAATATGGTGTACGTATGTCTTCATTAGTTTAAAAGCCAGTGTAGAAAATTATTTCAAGAACTTGCCTTGGCACACTCATCATTTGAGGTAAATTCCTACTAACCACCGATCTTTCCTGAGTTATAGATCCAATCGGTTAAAGCGACTCAATTTGTATCGGGCATCTAGCTTTGTGAGTGGATCGATGACCTGGAGTGAAGTGGAGAGACGTTGCCTCGCTCTAGCTCGCTCTCCAACTGAGAGCCGCTCCAAACAGTGTGCATTAATGAATGATTAATGCATTTCTAAATTGAAATGTAAAGTTTCTCTGCATGAATCCAAAACTTGGGTAGTGATCATGGCATATTTGCTCTCGTCGAGCCGCAGGAAGGCTACAACAATTATTTACAACCGAATATGGGTCTAGCTCAATTTGTGCCCTTGTGTGGGTTGATCATAAAGTAAGACCTTAATTTTCATGTTATTGTTACGATTACTGTCGATTGTTTCCAATGGCCATGCTATCCTGATCATAACCTCATAATAGCTTCATTCCCATGTCGAGGTTTAGTGTACAAGAGAGGAGTTATCAGGAAGGTTGAACACTCCAGAAGGGATCTTAGTGGTTGGATGAACACTCAAAAATCTCTGTTCGTTGGATGGAGTGACAAGTCAATCAGCCAAGATTTTTGTGGCAAAGCCGCAGGGTTCCAAGAATCAATGATGACTTAGATGGAAATTGGAAATTCAAAATTTCTCCTCCAAGAAAGACCCCATTGGCAATGATATGGAACCTCACTTAAGATGGATCTGATGAAAAGACTTGGTGACGAATGGCCTCTCGTGAGTCGGCAGTTTCGCCTCAAATAGATTCAAACCTCTAATTGCTAGCTTTGTCTTTTCTTGCATACCCTTCAGGGTCGCCGACAGCAGTAGGTACAGGTCGACATGGAACATTTTAGGAGGTGATTTATACACCCACACAACTGAGTTAACTTGAGAAAAATGATCTCAGATTGACCAATGCATTTCGCAGGCCCTTTAAATCGTGACGTTTCGTTTAAGTGTGGCTTCTCATCACATTTTTCTTCCGAGCTCGATCAAAGAGAGGTGCAGAGCCGAATCAGACCTGGCGATCTTGCATCCCTGTAGATTCAAAAAAGATCAATTTCTCTCATCAAAGCCATGATATCTCTGTTATTGAGTCTTCACCTCCGAATCCAAGCATGCAATCAGCCATTCCACATGCTACAGGATGATTCAAATGGCCAATTGAACTGAGAAACAAAGGGGTTTTTCAGGAGCGTTAGCATGCTGCCCTGTGGAACATCAGTTGATTTCTTTTAATGTCTAGATTCTTTTCACACTTGAGCTCTCGGCTGGCGAAAAGAACGGAGGGAAAAGAGAAAGAAACCTAAGAAAATTAAGTAGAATTGCCTTCAGAATTATTGGTCTCCAGGTCTTTAGTTTGCTCTGTCAGTGAGCGACTGACCTTTACAAATACACGGTTTGGTTCTTTCTTGAGTTTAACCATACTAATTGATGTTTTCTCGCATTTGTGTTGTCCTTGAATGAGGCTTGTTAAAGTCAACGAGGGAGCGTAAGCTTTCCTTATGGTGTATAATGATCGGTAAATTCTAGGTTTCGAATCACGCGGTAAAACCTGAAAAGAGATCCCAAACATTCCTGCGCGGAAAGCCAATAACAACATTGTTTTGGGACCAATTTACGTATTTCCCTGAATGGTTTTGCTCCCAACCCAAGAACGAGGCCAAAGAGAGTACCTTCAAATGTAACGAGCAGTCTTTGCAGTTCGTGAAGAAGACATCATGCAAAGATAATAATTTGCAAGACAGCAGCGAACTTTTTCCACAAAACAATGACACCTCAGCCACGACAAAGGGGTAAAAATGAAGAGGACTTCTGGCACAAAATAAGCGTTATGCGCAGAATTTTCTCTCTCCCTATGTCAGTGATTCGAATCTGAATAATGCTTTGATATTTTTTTCACAATGGTGTCCATATTATGCATTAAGCGAAAACGAGAATTCCCCTACTAATGCGTTCCAATTAGAGCTCCCTGTTTTGTCTTTTAATGCTTTTCATTCTAACATTTTATCCACAACAATTGCATTCGACAGAATCGTATTTAACGACGACTGGCACACTTGCTTCTTTCATGATTATGAATTCAATTGGGCACATATTCAACAGATTTTGAACCCGAACCGAACAAAGCCCTTCACCTGGATGCATCTGGATTTCTGGAGAGGCGTTCATTCTTCTTTTTTCATGTCAAAATCCAATTAAACTCTTCAAAATGTAAACTGCCTCCAAGTTGAGCCCAAAAAAGAGTTGAAAAGGGTCAAACGAGTTAGCACTATGCTAATTTGAACTATCCCTCCCGGGCTCATGATTGTTTTGACCGAGAAATCAAGTGCGACAATGGGCTACTTTGCGTCAAAAAGAGGTCACCATGGCTATAAATCCGAGTCTTCGAGGGGAAATTGTCCGGGTAATTAAAGACCTGGACGAACCTCAAGACTCACATCCAACTTCCCAAGTCCTGGATAACCTCAATCCTCAACGCAGCAATGCTAGCTCCTCATTGGTTGGGAAGTGATGGCTTATCGATCTCTGCGAGTTGACATGCCGATTCACACTAATCCAACGGGCTTGGTCGAGCCTTTGGAGTTTCGTGAAAATGACTTGGCTTTGTCACACGCTCTTGTTTGGTTCTTCCTCTCCACTTCATTGAAAAGTGTCCACGGCTTGATGAGACCTTTAGTCTAGTAGCAAATCACCGAACGATGTGAGGTAATTTCAACGTTTGTCTGAAGACCGTGCAAATTGAAGTTGACAGCTTGAGTCGTTCGTTTTCGGGTCGGGCGTTTTGCCGTGGGGATGATGGCTTCTTGTGGTGGATAGATTGGTCACACAGGCTCATTTGAAATGGTTTGTTGGCCCTCAAAAAGTGGGACACTTTTAGTGGAGTGATACACGTATGGTTGGGAGTTGGGAAGAAGCTAGTAGATACAGGACACATCCGTAGTGTCTTTGAAGTCGGAGTACAAAGAGACACCGTGACTAGTTTATGTGTGTCTTCCCGATCACTGGCGATTTTGCAGGACAAACAAGGCTTTGAAAAACCACCTCATTTGGAGACCTGCCAAAGCCAGTTGTAAATTGCCAACCGGGAAGAGAAACACTTACGTATTGCATATGGGTACAAATGATTTTCTCTATGCACTTCAACTCCAGGGATTTAGAATTTTGTCTCGTTTCCAAAATGGAGTCTGGAAAAGGTACGGGGCATTCAATTTAGTTCGAGATAATTGAAGCTCCTTTTTTGAGCCGGCTTGTCCTGTCTGTCGTTCTTTCTTGTTCGGCAGCACTGAATTATTCGTTTGATTAAGAAGATTCCTCGGGTTTAATGCACCGAGCACATGTACAAATTAACATTGGAATTTCGAAACCTTGTTCAGAAATCCAAACCATCTATCCATCCACCAACGATACCCCAACCATCCACCCTCGTTGAAATTTCGAAACATTCCCAGGGTTACCAAAAGCACGATGGGATTCTCCTTCTTCCCAAATTAAAATGAAACAAGACATCCCGCCCTCTGCCGGGGGTCAAGCTCTTAGTAGGTAGAAAGGGAGGAATAGACATGGCAACCCTGCGCACAAGCACCCCCTGCAGAGGTGTCTTGAGAAAATCTTTGGAAAACAAGTGACAAAGCTATTTGTTTGGACTGACAACCATTTGAGTTGGCCGTAATTGAAATTCTATTAGGTTCGTCACCGTTCACCAGTGATCATGGGCCGGGGCAGGTTCTAATCTTTTAATCCAATTTTAGTGGCACCAAAAACACAAGCTACAAACAAAAGGTTGTTCAGTCTCAGGCAAGGTGGAAAGTCGACTTTATTTGGCACATGGGGATAACGGCAACGAATTGGCCGCACTATTCATTCTAGTGCTCCTGATTTCAAACGATCCAATACATTCGTTCACTTGGATCTTGAGTGCCTCTTGCTCCACAGAATCGTTGTGAATTGATCGCATTGCAATAAAGTGTTATTTCCTGGCAATATCTTGGCAAAACTTTGTGGAAATGGTCTTCTTCAGGGTTCTCAATTCGACTCTAGAATTGGTAAGAACTACATTTTCTCTCTAGCGAGTTTTTAACGTAGGTTTCCAAGACCTGGCCGACTTTTATCATTCCAGTGGATATTTCCATTTTCATCAGATTGCTCAAGCAACCCTGATAGGATGTGGCCGTGCTGAGCCTTGAAGCCCCTCCTCCACTTGGCCTTCTCTCTTGCTCTTATGGTCTCTCGTCCTCCAGTCTTTTTTCCAGTTTTGTGTCATTTCAACCTTATTCTTCTGAATTGGCCCCATGGGAGCGCTCTTTTCAAATAGGATTTCCCCCCCCTCTCTCTCCCGAGCACCCCATTGTTCCTTCACGGTCCACTATATAACTTATATACACACATCCAATGTGCGTTCCAAGTTGGAACAACAGTGACAGAAGTGGAAGTGGGAAGAAGATATGATCATAACCTTTGGCTGGAGAAGATTGCCTCCCGTCAACCCAAGTGTGAGAGGAATTCAAGCATAAAGAAAGCCATGAACAGCCACCATTTTTATGGGAATTGATGCTTGAAACGCAATGAGCCATCCCGGGGAATTGAAGGGACCCTCAATCTCGGCGGAGGAGGTTCCAACATTGGGGAGCCATCTCCACACTCTTTTTGCCACATTTACACCAATCAAGAATTCATGGTATATCATCAGCTTAGCGATACAATCTAATCGTTCCCTAGTTGACGAGGGACTCAAACTAACGCCAACATTAGCCGCTACAGACACTACATCGTCTCTCCATTCCTTCATTCCCCCGTTCATTTCTCCTTTGCCCATTCCCTGATGTCATTTCTCTTTCCCCCCTCACAGTTGATGATGATGACTCTGATGGCATCCACGCAACCCCCACTTTTTAGGGTCTGGAATCTCGGCCATGATTGGCACAGAAAGTCATGATTCATTCGGCAGATTTGAAAAAAGTATTTCACTAACATCGCGCTCTTTGGACCACGTTTTGAGATGAATATTGGGGGGGGGCGGGAGTTTGGTCCGTTTGAGATCACAGAACTGTAGGTCTAGAGAGTGGAAAACGATGTTTCCATGCACGATTGAGCATTTCATTCAGTGCTCATCCTGATGGGGATCAACCACCAACCACAATCTTCTCTCCTGAAAACCCTATGGCTTATGAATGATGCTCAGTGGTGGTAGATTGCTTTTTGATCACACATCCCATGAAGAGAAAGAGGGAGAGCCAGCAATTGGGTGGAGGATAAGGGATCAGACAAGACACTCTCGGATGGAAATGGGCTTAAATTAGATTAAAACAAAAGAGTTGATTCTTATCTCATTGTAAAGGCAAGCCAGCTTATGCAAATTAAAACTCGCCGAAAACATTGAGGCATTCGTTTCAATCCAGGTTTGGCAATCTAGTGATGAACAACGGTCTTAACATCCTAACATTCTGGCTTTGGGTCGATGGGTCTCGTATCTGGATAACCTTTCGATAGTTGGTAGGTCAGGCTGGAAAACAAAAATATGTACTAATTTTTTTAACACATACCCAATTCAATGGGGTTGTATGTACTTCAAAAATACACTCATATCTGTCACCCAAGGGTCTTTTGTCGCCCCATTGTGCGCCAAATTGGCGCTTTTTAACACTCTTTATAACGCTCCAACGTGTGTTCAAAAAAACCAGGGGCGAGGCAAAAGATTATTCACTTAATATTTTGTTTCCAGCCCATGGAGCAACGCAACTCCATTCAAAGAGAGACAGACGTCTTCTTTTCATTCATTTGACAATAAGGAGTCGTTTATCTCAAAATTTGTTCGCTCTCCATGGATCCTTTGGCGCAAAAGCGCCTCCTTCCCTCCCTCCCTTTAGATGTCAACTTTGGGTTTAACAAGCAAAGCGAACCCCACACGCTACACTGTAGGGCATGCAGCATTCGGTATACAGTGATGTGTATATTCCCGAGGAACTTTCGAGCCAAGGGAGGGATAACAAGCCGCTCTTGCCACCAACAACCAACAAACCAGATTCATGGTAGCGTGGTGGATCTCCCGTTCCGCTACATTACTCGTCTCATTGTGACTCGACTTACTCCAACAACTGCACGATATACTGTAGAAGGAGCGAGTTCCAAACGCTGGTCCATCCCCTTCCCCTATTGGTTCTTCTCGAGACGAGAATATCCCGGGGATCATTCCAACGGCCGCCGTACCCCCTATTTCGACGAGGGGATGGATACAACGGTTCCGGAAGTCTTCTAGCAATTCGAGATGGCTGTTCCATGTTCCTCGAATCGACGGGAGGGACTAGTTGTTCATTGAGATCATCTTTGGATCGTTGGAACAAATATTTAGAGTCTTAAGGGCCGATTCTATTTCTAATTCCGTTCAAAGGAGCAGGAAGGAAGGAATTGCGAATGCCAACCAAAGACCTACAAAGAAAGGTCGTAAAAAGGCTGAGCGCAATTTCCGGCCTATTAACAAACCCAGGCCCTGCTGTACCAAAGACCTACAAAGAAAGGTCGTAAAAAGGCTGAGCGCAATTTCCGGCCTATTAACAAACCCAGGCCGGGCCTTCAGACTGCGGTTGAAGCTGGTTAAAAGACATGCGATTCCAGATTGGTTCCTAAAGAGAGAGCTTCATGTTTCAAGCAAAGAAATCACTAGAGAGAACACACGGCACCATTAAACATTATAATCCCACGGTATAGAAGATCTTTTCACAACTGTTTCAAAAACCAACAGTGATAGAGAACTCGTACATCATTTTAAGGTATAGGGTACTGTAGATTGCAAAAAAAAAACTTAGTCATTAGCTCATTCATACTTTTCCGTTGAGCACTTGTGTTCAAAGTTTCTTATTAAACACTGCTCTCTTTTAATCTCAAAAATACTCTAGGTTGCTCTTTGGCCCCCTGGCAGTCAATGTTGGAACAAGGCTCAATATAATTTGCCCCGGAGATGATATTGGGTTCCGGCGAGCTAAGCAGTAATGAGCCTGTGTGGGAGTCTCCCGTGAGGAAATTGATATCTTCATAATCGTTCCTATTGTCGTTGAGCCAGTTCCTTTTTTTGGAAGGGGGATCAGAAGGCGAGGCCAAACTTGGAAGTTGGAACGGAGCCAGTCAAGAAAAGTTGGTGCGCTCTCTGAGCTCACAGTACTTCGTTCTATTACAGTCTATGCACTCCTTTGGCGATGAAAAACGATAATGTCTGATGATATATGAATAGGAAGTTAGTGCCATTAAATGTCCAATTTGCCTCTAAATGCTTGCATGATTTGTAGAACAGACCTTTTGTAGAATGGCACACACACACATACAACACCGCACAGAGAATCGAGCCCGACAAATGAGGGCGATGTCAGTGGCTATTCGCTCCATTCATAAACACTCAAGTCAACTATGAAGGATGGGCAACTTGAACGTTGCCAATCCATTAAATAAGTTTTTCTCCGGGTTCATCCCCATTTGCGTCCTCGCACTCATCGCCCATATCAGATATGTTATCAACCTCTTTATTATTCACTCTCAAATTGCCTGAAGTGTTTACATGCCAGAAGAATTGGTGGTGATCTCATTTTCTGGCACAATCATAGCACCATCTCTGTTTGGCTGGCCTGCCAGCTATCCAGCAACCAAACCAACGGGCTTGTTGTCAAACGAGGGGAGAATTTGTTCGCTTTAGACTACTGCTGCTGCTGCTCATTGTGGCTTGGGTGCTCGTTGCTCATGTTGCTTTTGCTGCTCGCATCCTCACTCACTGGCTGGATCATGAGCTTTAAATTGGAGCACAGAAAATGGAAGAATAACACTTTAGACAATATGGGATCCACAACGCCACTGAGCGCCATCATCGTTGAAACCTTTTTCCCCAAATCACATTGCCGATGAGACCTTAACACAAGTTAACACGACATCATAGGGAGAATATGATGCTTAAATCAAAGTAGATATAAATGTGAAACATGGCGAGTGTCATAGACAGTAGTGTATAGGGGGGAGAGGGGTAGTTTTTGTTTCTTTTTTCTCTATGAAGGACTATGGCGTCTTTGGAACATTTTCATAAAGTTGATCCTTGGCCTGGAGGCAAGAATGTCAGATTTGCTGGAGAACTCTATCAGCAAGTTGAGAGACTCTTCTTCCCAAGAGCAGACCCCCGTTTCATTTCATCTTTGGCCTTGATATTACATGTCATCATACCACAGAGAATGACTAAACTTGGCAATCCTGCTCGTATGGGAGACAGCTGCCCATTTAACATACAGTGATACAGTCGAAGGGCAACGGAGAACGACGAACAAGGGAGTCCCCCTATTGATTCAGTGGGGCGTTCTTTGTTATCCCTTCAAGTACTCAGTGTGTCCAAATGCTCGATTCTCATTGGTGGAGTGTAATTGATATGTTTAGAAATCGAATCCTATCGCTAAACCCGGCCTCCCTCGGAATAACTGGCATTCAAACAAGGGATTGGAGAGATAAATGCGAAAATTCTCTCAGCTTGCTCTCTCCCATAGACATCTTTGGTTTTGTACCTGAGTGGTGGCTAGGGCTGTAAAAAGTGCAAAGAGTTTTTGGTTAAATCGGTTTCTTCAAATTTCTTTCGACGTTTCCATTTTTTTCCAACAAGCAAAAACGTAATATCATAACCGTTCTTGAACGTGAAATATGTGAGATTGAAAATTTCAATCCAAACTTTTTTAGGATAGTTTTAAAAAACTGGGTAATCCTTCAATAGATAGTTACTGGCGCATAAACGTGATGAAGGAAGGTTTATTTAGGCTCGGATATCTAACATTTGATTTCAGTTCCGGAATGGTCTTAATGCATTTTCGGGCAAAGATTGGATTGATTTACATGTAATCAAAAAAAGGCAACAAATTATTTTTCAAAAGAGTGAGGCAGTGGGAGTTCTGTTCTGGCACGAAAAGTCAATTTAGGTTTGGTCTAAAATTCAATCAAATATTCTTTCTTCAATGTTCTCTAACAGTCGGACAGGATTCAACCATTCGGAACCGTTTCTTCTATCATGGCCCATATTATTGTGTTTTTTGGGCTTTTAATGGTTCTTTAAGGCTTTTTGGACAATTTTTTAAGCATCCCTTAAGGTGTCTTGCTCATTTCTTTTCGCTTTTTATTTACAGGCTTAGTGATAATTGACGACTATTCAATTTGAGTTAGGTTCAGGCAGCAAAAGGTCCGTTCAGGTTTTGTCCAATGTCTTCTATACTGCCTTCACACATGGTCTAACAATCCATCATATATTAAGATATAGACATTGAGCCATTTTCAGACACATCAATGTTTCAGTACACGGGCAGAAACAGTTGATTTTCCATCAAAGAGTTGGGCTCTGTAGCAAAATCATTCAGAATTCACCTCTGTGCTTTTGTTTAAAGAGAAAATAAAGGGTTGCTTTAGTTACCCGGTGCTCTTAACACTTTTGCCTTTGGCTTCCTGAACGCTTTAGGTAAAAAATAGTACCAGGTGTGATAATTTATTGGAATGAAAAGGATGAGATGAAAACACGCGTACATTTTTTAATGTTCTCTTGAGATTTTTACTTACTTCAGTGTTTTCCCTTCCATCTTATTTGTAGAGCGCAATTTTTTAGTTATTACAGCAAAAATCAATCTGGAACAATAAGTCAACTTTGTCTACTTTTGTTCGGTCCTATCTATTTTTGAAACGACGCCTGGCTGGAATAAGACCCCTCTTCCAAATACTGCCATGAATGTGCAATTTTAGATTCGAAATTTGCGGAAACATTTGTCATTTATTTATGAACAATTTTCGCCAGACACCCCCATCAAAAAGATTCCCTGTTACTTCTCCGTTTCAATTGGACATTCAGACTCATTTTGTGGCCCAGTCTGCAACTTATGCTATCATAGTCGTGCAGTAGACAAGGGACCAAGCAGAGGGGTCATTAATTTACCCGCGACCACATGGAATCTCGGGAACATGTGAAGCGTTATTTTATCGGTTCCATTGGAATGTGTCTAAGATCAGATTTCTTTCTGGAGTCCCCTCCCCCGAGCAAGGACCAGTTAGTGATGACATTGGCCAGGACGATAGAGAGCGATAAAGAAAAATCAGTTTCACAATTAAGTGGGAGTTGATGATTGGGCGAGGGGCAGCAACTCCCTTAATTCCAGATCTGACATGGATTGTCCAACCTGAGAAGAGACAGAGAAGGAAGAAGAAGACGACACTCCGTTAGTGCACGGATCCAGAGGGATTGATGTCATTTCTCGATCTTGGAGTGGACTCATTCTTGACAAGGGCTAATTTGTTGATCAGGGATCGCCTGCTATCAAACACAATGTGACACAAATCTGAACGTGTCAAAATCCTGGTTCGTCAAACGCACTCATCACGCCATGGACGACTAGTTTACTACTGGCACAGGTGGGATTGGGTTGGATAGGTAGGAGGAAGAATGACGTGTGTGTCCTCAATAAGATCATGTAACAAATGAAAATGTGGAACAACACGCCGATCCCTTTTCAGGTTGAGGAGGAAACGAGAGGGGGGGATTTTGTTATTATGGAAAGTCCTCTTTTAGAACGTAATGGGTTGTGGCTGTATCAAATGGTAGTGCTCGTGGTTCATTGGAAAAGCTTCCAGAGATCCCTCAAATTTGGCTTTTTCATCCCTTTTTTTCAACTTTACACGGCACGTAGTTTCTACTTGCTTCTAGATATGAAAATTACATTCTTGAATACTCGAATTTTCTGGAATTTCATGTTATTAATATTTCCAAATCTGGTAAAAATAGAGCTTGAAAATACTTGGATCTACTCAAAGCAACGCAAAACTAAGATCGAGGTAAAGGGCCCAATTAGGAGGCCAACGAAGGGTCCTTCTCCTAATCTTTATTTCTGCCATGCCATAGAATAATCAACCCAGGGGTTACAGCACGTCTCAATTTTCGGATGTAAAAAGGCAAGTTTCCAATGTTGTGCAGGGAAGAAAGCAAACCTTAAAAACTTGGCCCTTTTATTCTCTCCTTTTTCTCCAGGCAAACTTACGCTCTGGCCTTTTGCAAGTTTAAACCTGCCTTGACCTTACTGTCTATAGATTAATGCCAATCTCGTCCGAAATAGTGCCAAGCTTGCCTTTGTAAACAAGCCACTTTTCAAGAAAGACGTCGCTTTGAACGGTAGATGGCGATAGCTTCAGAAATTGATGACGCCAACTTGAAAACGTCTGCAGTACTGCCTTGTAACATGACAGCGCACTAGTCTGCATAAAAGCACCATAGTTTCTTTTTTGCTTTCCAATGAAGGGAAATCGTTCGAGGCATATTGAAAACAACAAGATTTTAATGAACACCACGAACCAGTTACCCCAGACCTCACCAAGGGAGTGTATGAATGACGTCTACCAATTGACGTATCTGGAACATTTGAAGATCCACTTGCTCTTAACCGCCAGCAACTTCATAATCCAAACCAAAAACAACTTCATATCCCACTTTTCGGAATCATCTAGTGATCCAGCCATCTTTTTCAATGTTTCACAAGAAATCCCCACCATTGGAAAGAGATGATGCTATTTAATTTGATAGCGCTCCAAACACTCAAACCCCAAGGATTTTGGCATGGGAATCTATCCCTACATAGAAGCCGCATTTGGTAACGGATGAGGATGGAAGAGTACGAAATGTCTTGTTCAAATCAGTTTATGAGCCTGTCCATAAAGGAAACCAATCAAGCTCAATTCAATCCCATAAATAGATGGCGAGTGGTAATGCGCCCTCCAATGGTTGAAGCGGTATTTTTGGTTCGAAGCAGATGAAGTTCATATCCACACTACTTGGATGGAGAGGAGAGGAAGAGTGAGGAGAGAAAAAAAAGACCTCGTTGTGCGCTGGTTGAGGCGAATGAGCCCCGCACAATCAGAATCGGAGAAAGAGATAAACCTGACCCGGACAAATGACGTTTCAATTATCTGCCCTCGCTTATCAATTGGATGCCATTATAGGGTAGGACCATGACAAATCAGTTGAGAATGGAGCTTTTCCATTGGCTGGACTTGCCGCCACCATTTCGGGATAACGGTGGCGGTGTCAAATGAGGCTGCTTTATCCAGACCAGGTCAATCCCAACCCATCAAGATCCAGACGAGCCGGTCTGGGAAATGAAATGAACAAGCCCATGTGGGCAAATTAAATCTGAGTTCCAACGAGCTTAGAGCTTGGCCTCTCGAAACAAGTGCGATCTCTATCAGAGCTCTCTAATATGTACTCATTTCCAAAACAGTTCAAAACGGCCTCTCTCTCTCTCACTCTCTACAGTATACAGTATTCAGTACACATTGTGTGTGTGCTGCGTGGTGTGCGTTGGTCATGGTTGGAAAAGTGAGCTTTTCAGTAGTTATCTGATCGTCGCAGTTGGTGGAGTTTCACCTCACCAAACGAAGCCAGGAACCCTTGGAACCTGATTGAGATCAAGCGCTAAATAAAAATGAAATGGCCTCAAAGAGTCATAATGTGCTCGAAGAACGGGACACACAGACAATGAATGGCCTTTAGGTCAGCTGTCACACGATCCTTGAGTTCATGTGTCACTCTGTTCATCCCCGAAGTCAGGAGCTCGTCAGTAACGAGCCCCGATCGATATGAAATGACTTCGGAGAGAATGAATTTTGACCACAGGGATAGAGAGATCTGGTTTTCTCCGTAAAATCCGCTTTGAAAGCCATTATTTTATGTTTGGAGAGGGACTAAGGGAAACGGGGTTTTGAGATTGAAAATGCATTGTTCTTGGCTGGCTTGTTCTAAACGCTCTTAAATGCCGATGTTAATCAGGCGTCTTAATCTACCACTGATTTACAATTCAGTTCACTTCCACCGGCTCGAAAGTGGGTTGTTAAAGCTCCGCCATGGAGCTCATAATATAATGCATGGAAAAAAGAGATCGAGAATGGAGATCACGAGAAAAACTCAAATTCCGTGATCCTGAGCGTCACTTTCAAACGAAAGGCAGGAGAGGCAATGACAACAAAACAATATTTTTTTCAGTGTCGAAATGAATAGGCATGGATCGAACCATGAGAGTAAGTTGGAGAAAATGAGTCTTCGCCTTTTTTAGGCATACGCACCAATTTTGATAAGGGGCAAACTACTGCCTTTTGTATGGCAAACAAAGACACATCGCACTCACACAGTTCGTACTTCCAAGACCATATGGTTGAAATGTGAGAGAACTTTCCACCTCATTACTGGATATTGGATGGTAGTGACTGCCTCTAATTATCGCGATCGCAAATTGAATCTCGAAATTAAATCGTTCCTCCCCGGTTTTAATGTAATGGTCAGCGTCCGAGATTGTTTTATGGACCGTGGAACCGAGATTGCCTGAAAGGTCTTGGTGAGAGGAAAAAAGTAAAAGTTACCGTGCATTTTTGTTCTCAATTTGGAGGAGTGCGACTAGATTTAAATGGTAATTAATCTTGGGGCAAATTGGCCAATTCCCAACAACCAACGGTAGATGGACAGGGAATGAGGCGTTAGAGTGTGTGCTCTACAGGCCGCATAAATTTTCTCCCCTTGACCCCTAGAGTGCCAAAAAGTAACTGCCACTGTAGTGGGATTCATTTCCTTCCATGCTTTATTTCAATGATACCAATTATGATTGGCCAAAGACCATGAATGCATGGGAGAGGGCTTCTTCACAGATTCTTTTGATAGACTGTAAAAGCATTGGCTGGCATCTATATTTTGGGCTTTTTTCCCCAGTGTCAATTTTGGTGACCCAACAAAGTATCTCAAAAATTCACTCAACGCTCTTTGATGGCTTAACCTGACTTTATGGCAGTTAGACCAACATCCAACAACCAACCATTCTTTTGCTCCGAAACCAACAGTCAACAGTCAAACCAGCCCACGATTTGACTTACCCATCATCCGAAGTTGCCGCTTGAATGGTTGCTTCGTTGGTTGGTTGGTTGGTTGGATGGTTGGTTGGTTGGCATTTCGAGGCGAAATTGAAGAGGCCCCCTTCTGGTGGCGTTCATCATTAGCTTCACAGTCCTCGTTGGACTTACTGTTGTGCTCCACGTCCCGTGTTGTTTGAGATCCGAGAGCCACGGAATTGCCTCAACATGGATCCTGTTTTACATAAACACCTAATCTGAATTCATTGATGTTTTAATCCTGTCGACTTAGCCCACAGAGCGAGCGAGCGAGCGAGAGAGAGCAAGACAAACGATGGCCGCAGCCGAGGCTTGAACTGGATCCATGTAATTAGAAACCCGGATGGATCTTTGGCTGATTGGTCGGGGAAATTGAAATTCATGAGAGATTTATGACCTGGAGAAGAGCGCATCTTGTTCAATCGGTTGCCGTTTGCTCCAATGAGAGTCACGTCAAAGCGATCTCGACCACAAATTAAGTGATCAGAGGCATCATCATCATCATTTTAACCGGAGCAAGACGCGAAGATTGCTTTTCTGACAGGGAGAAATCAGCCTGGGAGGAAATATGTGTACCATAATGATTGTTCCCTCTTTCCAAATGATCTCAATGATTGAAAGTGCCTTTGTTCCAGATCCGTAAGGCACACAATTGTGCAGACGAGCTCGTCATCTTGATCATCCTGGTTGTGGCTTTGGGATTGGTTACGTGCCCTGTAATTAGAGACGACGAACCATCGACGATCAAGGTTCCAGCAAGCATTGCGCCATCCACCACCAATTTCGACGGGATGGTTCCATAAAAAGTCGGAAAACGCTGAGTGGCATTGGTCTGCATGCCAAGTCGAATAAAAACCACGCACTCATTTCCAGCCACCCTGGTCTGCTTGGTCGTTTTCTTTATGTGATCAGTTGGAGAGGGAATTCATTGAACCAGGTGATAAATCACGATATGTCAGGCATTACCGCATAATTTTAATATTGACTACGTCTCACATGAAAGGTGAGAGTTGCGATCATTCAAACAAGCACAGGCTTGATGTTATGGGGACAATTGACATTTGTAAGACTTGTTTCAGGCTGCTTCAACTCTACAGCAAATAATTTTGCAAATAATTTTGCACTTGTTTGGCAAGGTTGAATAGATTAAAGAAATCCTACTTCAAAATCATATGCATTCTGTTCGTGGTTCAAAATGATGCTTATAACAGTGATGACTTAAGCCTTATATTTCATTGTCTGGCTTCTACGATCTTTTAAGTGTTACATTGTACATGAATCTCTCTTATTAGAGGCTTAAAATCATTTTGAATAACATTTGATCAAATTTGAACTTTGATATAAGACTTGCCTTAATATATCTGACGTTACCTTCGGTCAAAATTCACTGTAACCAATTAATGGGAAAAATAATAAATTGCTTTATGAAATGACTAACCTTATGGCGAGGGTTTGCGGAATTTCGGTGACCATCCTCCAACCATTCGACTAACCTTTGGTTTTGGTTCCCTGGGCTTTGATTACATTTAGTTGATATTGTCATATTTCTTTGACTTCTATGAGAATAATTTTCTTTGGTCCTCTTTTCTTTCATTGTTGCCTTATTACTTCTTTTTTTTCCCCACATATTGGCGAAAAAGTAATCACCATTGAAGCTCTTCATTTCTTGAACAAAATTTCACTTCAATTCAAGGTGGTTTGATAATATACAATATCAAGAACAGTACGACTTACATATATTTCTACTTAATCTACACATTATCTACCTAGTACGGAAAACTCAAAAGATAAAGATTTTTTTTTCTCGAGCTTGGAAATGAAGCCGATGTAAGACCGCTGTGTTCGTTTTGGTTGGTGAATGAAATCCAAGGATTCACGTCCGACTCTCTCCCTCACATTTGCACAATCTACATAATTGGAAGTGATAGATGCCTCTTGGTGTTATTCACGATCTCCTTGTGATTACTATGCAAGAATGCCCTTATGATGATGGAGATGGTTTCCCCGTGCCTCTTCAGTCTATTCAGAGGGTTCCAGAGCAAAGCAAAAGATTCCAAATCAGCGTTCCTCTGAAACATTCCGTTGTTTGTCACTCTCAATCTCATTTTGGCAAGCCTTTATGGGGGGGCGGAAGATGGCCAAGAACAAACGTCGAAATTGATTGTTGCCCACCTGATTCGACCCATGTCATCCATCAAGGGATGTAATGATACGAGTCTGTTGAGGCAAAAACCACGCAATAACGTGAATAAAAGTTGAAACCCCCCAATCATCCTGTTTCTTGTAATAAGCACGAATAAGTATCATTTCAGGGTTGCCATTAAAATCTATTGTCTCCTCTAAGCTCATAGCCTCATGTACTGTAAAAAGTGTAATGCAAGGGGTTTTGAATCAAACAAAAACGGTAAGATCGATTGAAAATACATAAAAGCAACCCTGCTTGAACAAGTGCGCACTGTATGTACATAAAGCTAACCCAAGACATAAAAATGAGCCCAGCGAGTGTGGAAAAACAGTTTGGTTCTTTCCAGTAGAGCTCGAGTCCGACTCGACCGAACCCCAATCACCTTGAGAACTTGGAGAGGTGTGGAAGAAAATGAGTATAATCAACTGGATTCTTACACTCCATTCCCTGGAGCTAGACAAATACTCTCGTCCATTGGCCTCCTTGTTGAGCTGGCTCGGAATCGGCTCAATAGCCGGTATGTTTAAGAGTATCACTGTTATTTCTTGATCACAGCACCATAATTAGTCGAGTTGGGCCCGAGATATCATATGCTAAATAATTGGCCAATTTATCACTAAAAACACACTCCCTCGATCTACTAGGTGAGAAACAACCGGAGACAGAGAGAGAGTTTCAATCTCGGCTTTGAATTGCCTTGAGAAGGTTGGGTTTTCTTTGTTACAGGTACTTCAAACTAACTCATTGGGATTGGCGAGGGTCGGTGATGAGGATGATCATAATCCTCATCATAATCATCTGTCCGTGGTAAAGAGGGCAATTTTTGCGAGTTCTTGCTCTCGTTCGTCAGTCATGAATGATGCTGGCGAGATCATGAGAGTGATCTTTTCTAAAATGGTCTAATGATGAAATTACCGAGCCATTTGGCTTGATCTCGCTTGCAATTTGAGCTGTCTTGGCACAAGAACCTGGCCCACCTCGCACCTATGATTTATGGGTCATGGACCCGGTGGTTTGCCTGAAAGCGAGAACAAGGTTGAGTAAACAAACCCAATCCACTTTGGCATATGGGCATGTACAGTACAGTGCCAAGCCCTTGAAGTGACTTAGAAAGTGATTCCAAGCCAAAAGCGACAGAGACACAGAGAAAGAGAGAGAGAGAGAGGGAGAGATGACGGAGAAGAATGAGAACTACACGGTTCCGTTCGGGCTTTGGCCCAGTCTTGGTCATTGTTCAGAGGCTGGATGATCAAATGGAAGCCTGTCATCTGGTCCATTCTGGATCTCATTGGCTTCACAAAGCAGACACCCAATTTATGTTCATTATCACATTCCAAACCGTTTCTTCTTCAAACAGCTCAAGGTAAAAAGGAGAGGAAAGAAGAACGTATTCAAGCAATGACAAAGACGGTCAAGTTTTTTTTCTTCTCCCACTCCGGTGTTGAATGTGAGTGTGTGTCGAGCTGTCACCTTTTCAAACTGGACAAGAACTGCTTTAAAGATGTGCTTAGGCACGAGTTCATTTCATTCGTGTTCTCTAAAAAAAGAAGGGTCGTTCCATTCTGCCAAAACTCATTCATATCGCCCATGCTTAGTGAGTGCAAAGGGAAAAACCTGACATCTAGCGGTCGGCCGTCTTGATACTAGCGCCAAAATTTGTAGGGACTAAAGTTTAAATGATTGCAAATTGAAAAAAGAGGGTTCTTAGAGTAATGCATTTTCTTAAAAGGCACTTCAGAAGCGGTCTGCAAAAGTTATAGCAAGGACCATAAATCACACTAGTGCACACTATTATAAAGCACTTTGTGAAGCCATTATTATGTTCTTTGATGAAGGCCTCTTTCAGGCACCCATACATTTGTGATATACAATACAAAGACATTGCTGTGATGTGCATTTGTGTCAAAACACAAAAAGGGTATGCCAAGTCAATGAGTATGTTTGCTCAATTTTACCACTAGGGGGCGCATTTCAGTGAAATGCTTATCATTCTTGGTTTTATCCCTGAATGCGACCCATTGTTAATTCTAGGCTTTAATTGAACAGGACAAATTTGCTCACAACACTGGAATGCGTTTTTTCTTTCCAAATTGGTTTCTCTGTTGAGGGGCAAGCCCTTGTTCCATCAAGAGTGTCTCCTCGATGAGCAGCATTGTAGGTTGTAGGGCAATGACAAAGCCTCTGAATGTCTTTCTTCTTTTCGTGCTCATCACTGAGTGAACTCCGCTCATTGCGCCAAAATTGGGTGACGCGTGGCATGCTCATTGGTTGATGAACATGTTCCATTCATGGCACGAGTCGGGCAGGAAACTCGGATTATTTGTTGGAAGTTAATTGCTCTTTAGAAATTGGATGAACTCCAACGACCAGAATGATCACTCACTGGTTCACTCGCTCATACTCAAGCTTGTATGGAGTATACCACTGATCCAAGTATGAAGAGGTCCACCTTGACATGATTCGAATACCTGCTCTTTTCCAGTTTAATTTAGGGTGTTTTGTTAGGCTTAGTTTGCTTGCTGGAGTTTCAATTGGATTGAAGCAACCATTTGAACTCGAAGTGTTTTTAATGGATCCTCCTTTAAGCATTCCATGATCCGCTTTTGAGAGTTTGGATCGATTTCAAGCGAATTGTGAAATGCTTGAGCACCTCTCTCTTTCTCTCTGATTGAGAGCCTCCCGCTTTGTCAATGGTAAATGTGGAAATAAGTGAGTTAAGTTGGCTTTTCAGATCCGTTGACTGGAAAGAAATAATGAACTGCCTGCTCGTTTCAAAACGGCGACATTCAAAGTTGGGTCTTTCACAACGAACACGACAACGACAATAACATCAACCACCGGCACCTCCAAGCCCAAACTAACCATAGTGTATCCAGTTCTAGGGAGAGTAGTTTCACGACCAGTAAGCTGCCGTTCATTTTATAGGGCTCAAGGTTTGAAAGTTAAATGTTAATGAACCCAATCGACGAAAACTCACTGCTAAAAATGAGCTCGGTCGCGTTTACGCCTCCATCAGAGTCTGTGAATGGTTTTTCTTCTTCGGACATCTTGACGGGTTTTCCACGAGTGACATTTCAATTTTTGGCCCTGATCTTATGTCAGATAAAGCATCTTTTTTAAGGTGTGCACACTGCACAGATCTCATGACACAGCGACAAAACCGTGGCCATTTTCGAGAAAAAAACCGGGGCTTTTCGTCGACGAAGCTCAGCAGGGCACGGCATTCAAAATTAGTTGTACATTCAAAGGGGGGACAAAATGTCATTTTTAACAAGTTTAGCCATTATGTCTCGAATTGCCCCCATGCCAGGAAACGGCCCAGGCGCCAAAGAACAGAGCAGCACAGCAGCGGGCCAAAGCATGGCAAAGCGCTCTTGAAGAGCCATGAAATATATGTGTATTAAGACATCACAATTCTCTTTTCCTCCGGAATGGAATTCCAAAGATTTGGCAGCATAGTTAGCGCTTCAAGGGTCCATTCTCGCTCCCTCCCTTCGTTGAATCCGCCGGTTGGAATGGCTCCGTCGAAAAATCGCCGGCGCTTTTCAGGACCGTTCGCTGAGAGGCCACAATCCAAAGGGCCGTATATTCATACAGGGTGCGACACGATGATCATTGACATGATCAGCAGATGGCGCAAAGGGGACTTCTCTTTGGGGCTTCGGGGGGCTTTTGAAGTGCACAACGCTCAAACACGAAACGCCATTCTTGAGACAATTTATTGGCTGATCATTCATTGCGTGAAGGAGAAAGAGAGAGAAGGGGGGGGGGACATCTGAATTAGGAAGCTAATGAATAAAAATGACACTTTGATCTGGCTAAAATGATGAAAATGATGTTATGATCTTCATCTTCACTATGGCAAATAGCAGTGTAAAATCACTTAAAACCTGGATCCTTGAGCACCTATCCGGACTTGAAGATAATTATTGCCCAATAACAGCGTATCCATATCCAGAAGCAGTCTTCATGGCATCAAACAGAGACACTCACTTGGCTCGATCGGAATTGAGTTGTCTGCTCAATAATTTTATGGTGATGATAATCGAAATCGGAGTGCATTCTCAAACCGGCACGACACCTGAATTCCTGATCCCGGCCATCTCGGCCCGGATCAGTGAGCCTCCTGGACCGACTTGATTGGGAATTTGGTTTCTGTAGAATCACGGTGTGAAAATATTTGGATTTCCTCGCCAAGCGCGGTTGGAGATTTCTTGGTCAGTCACCCCTGGACTAAAAATATCACTTACCAATTACCATTCCCCACTAATCTTCCGTTCGCTATCCAGTGCAAACTTGAACACAATGAGATTCAAGCATTGTCGATCATAATGAGAAAAATATCCATGTGTGTGTTTGAGGAAAAACGTCATTCCAAGTGCTTACAAATCACCAATGATTTGAAACCATTGACCGTGATACCCAAAGCCAAGGTGTCTTCTTCTCAAGCTGGATGAGATGAGAGGCAGTCCAGGCCAATAACAAAACCAGCAAAGCCATCAAGGGCTTGCTAGTGGGTTGGTTGGTTGGTTGGCTGGAAGCTCGCTCAACGTGATCTCTTGCGGTGATCCAAGCCCCATCCAGGTTTGCCTTTTGTTATTCTCTCTGTCAAGATCCAATCAGACGCTTGATTGTCAGAAGACCAAATACGACAGAGAGTCTGGCTGAACGCTGATCGGCTCAACTTGATGCCCAGAAGTGGTCACACAATCATCAAACACCTTGGATATCTCCTAATCTCTAAAAGATTTTTCTATTGGTAGTTGGTTAGTTGGCTCATTTTTGTCTAAAAACACGTAATTCTGACTAAAAATCTACAGTAGAAAAGCTTCAACTGTTTTAATCTTTGCAAGCTTTTTTTAGTATTTAATGCTAATGCCCACTGTGCGAGTTCTTTGAGGGAAAAACTGTATTTTAGGGAGATTAATCGCTCAAAATTAAACTTGAGTCTCAATTGTTTGCAAAATGCTTTAAGAGCGGAGGGTTGAACAACATTTTTATTGTTTTGAACTGAGTCGATAAAACGAGAAAAGGTTTTCCAATCATTTAAATCTTTGAAAAGGCAAAAAACTTTTTCATAGTTTCAAACGAATATTTCCATTCATAATTTGAAGACCTGCGTCTTTTATTATCTGAATTCCCTTGAAGCTTTAGATTCTTAATGCAACAACAAATGTCTTTGCGCCATTTCATAGAATGATTTGGCATGTTTGCTAGATTATCCCTGCTGTAGAATTCTACTCATAATAAGGGCGTTTTATTCAAATTGTAGGGCTCTCTTGACAAAAGTGGGATTGATGATAGAACTAATACTAGAAATGCATAACTCGCTGTGTACATGTATGTAAAGAAGAAGCCTGTAACCTATATCGTGATGATCAACTCTTATAAGGGAGGGAATTACTGGGAAATTGGACAAAAACGAGGTGATCTGGCTGGTGGTGAAGTTCCATTGACAATTTAAATTGAAAGAACGTAAAGATGTAATTGATATCAGAGACCTCAAAGGCTCTGGAATGTGGTCCATACTCTTCATAATGGTAAGCAGACAACGAAATTGGCTCTCGATCTCTAGCTGAGGATGCTATTGAATTGAGTCGCGATCACAATTGGCGCTCAAGCTTTTTCGTGTTCAGTAACAATTGAGTTATCGGATATAAATACAAGTTTTGAACAATAGAGTGCTGAATTTGAGCCAGCTATTGGTCAAATAGTTCCTACATGACTTGTGCTCCTTCCAAGCCCTCGAAACCTAAGCTGTACGTGGTTCTGTCGTCGACAAATGTAGTATACTACCGTAACGAATAATTTCAACACTTTCCATCAATCACGTTTTTTAGGATTGATCTACGGAGATTCATATGAGACAATTGGCCGTCTTTTGTTTGACGATCGCTTTGCATCTCAATCAGGTTGTTTACCGTGCTGATTGGCTTTGACGAGTTGGGGAGGGAGAAATTTACCCATCAACTGTGGATGCTTCTTTCATTGAAAAATTCATGGCATTCCATCTCTGCGGGACAACGTGATGTCGTTTTCGAACTTCTGACAATTTAATACAAGTGCGAGTGGCAACGGGGGTAGTTGGATGGTCGGACAGTCGTCCAACAGACAGCCCAGGAAACGAAACGAAAGGTGGCGCGTGTTACGCTTCACGGGAAACTTTTTCTCGCCCTGACCCCATATTACTCTATTGAGATTTCGAGATGGTCAGAACAGGGAGAAAAGGTGAACAAATTCGAAAATTATACTCCCCAAAAGTGCACCAGTCGCCAGCAATGACACCCTACTGACATTCGGAACATTCCTATTCAATTTTCTGAGAAAAATGAGACTCCTTTTTTTGGTGCTCATCCCGCTGGATTTTCCGGAGAAAATCTACGGGTATAAAACACCAGGATTCTGATTATACACGCTGCTACGACATAAATCTCCCTTTCCTGGGCTTCTTCAAGGAGACAAGCTAACGCCCGAACAAAATATCGGCGGCTCGCATTGTCTCCGGCCTTTCCGCCTTTTGATGGAACAGGTCTCTGTCATAATTTAGTACCAATTCTTGTCCGGCTCAGTAGTTTGGAAGTCTATAAAGTAGATTGAGAAAGTTCGAATTGAAACGAATGAGCGTGGCAAGAGAGAAGCTTCCAAGTGGCTCAGCCATATTTGAAGAGCATGATCAAAATAATGACGGGGCTAACTATCCGATGATTACTCGAATGATGAGCACATGAAAAACCAATCGTTCCATAGCCCTCGGTCAGAATATTCATGGTCACGACCAATCACAGAGATCCTACTTCCAGTCAACCCTCACAAAGCATCGGAGGATCAAGCCAATGAGCGAGCTTCGTCCTCAGGCAGACGTGAGCCTTGGGCACCTGACGCTGATGATATGACGCCTAATTATGACTTCAATTTGGTTAGAGTTTTTATCAATCGCTTGATGGATCGTGATTTGGGAGGCTTGAGGTTCATGATGAATTCTTGTGTGATGGATGAGGGTCTTCAATATTTATTAGATTGATCATATCTCCGGGAACAGAACTTTCGACAATGAGACCAGATTTTAGAATTTCATTCATAGCCACACTGGCAAGTTCAATGTTTTAAACTTACTTCTGTTGTATAACATGAATGACCAAGGAACGATATTCATATTCGAAATAATATGGGAGAGTAAAGTATCTAGATTGTTTCGTTTCTTCTTTACAACTAAAGAATCCAGATGTTTCCATTAACTGTCGGCTTTTTTTATAGTTCGTCCTTGCATATCCGGCCATCTTACTTTAACGGCATATATAAACCAGGAAATCCACCAATTACCGATAAATGTGTTGCCATTATCATAGCATTGGTCACATAGTGAATTGGATTTTGCAACCCAGAGTAATTACCTTTATAAAATGTCTTCAAGTTTGACAAAGTAGCGCAATTAAAAGTCACTAAAATGCCACAAAAGCAACGACAAAAGGATCGCCGACACGGAACAAAAAGCAAATTATGATGGCACTCTTAGATCCCTAAACTCAAGCTGACTGGCTCCAAGATCTGAATCGCGTCAAAACAATGGTTCAAACCAAAAAGATTAAGTGCTAGAATCGCATAACAAGAATCACACGGTTCCCGATCTCTTTGTGCAAATAAGTCATTTGAGAACGCCTTGGCCGTACAGCAGGCTAGAATCGCATAACAAGAATCACACGGTTCCCGATCTCTTTGTGCAAATAAGTCATTTGAGAAGAAAACTTTGCACACAAACACGCGCTTAGACATGCAATTTTCCCACTTCGGAGACTATTCCAACCATCTCCAGCTATTCACTGTTTCAACCAAGGGCGGAAATTCATACAGGGAACTTTCCATTTCATCCCTAGCAATGGCACCAAAAGAGAAAGCAAAGAAAGAGTTATTTCGAGGTATGATAAACTGGAGTATTACCCTCAACGCAGCCAACGTCAGTGATGGAGAATGAGAAAACCGTTGAGACCATTTGGTTGGCAATCAAGCGAAATCAAGCTGGGATCCAGTCCGAACCCGTGCTAAACACCATCAAGGGACCACAAACCCCTCACAACGAGCTCTTCTAACCCAAGTGCGTCAGTTTCTTTACTCGAAAGGTGACCGAATGTTGCTTTTACAAAGGCGCCATATTCTTGGACGATTTCGAGAGAAAACCAATATCTTAAAATGGTACGCATGTACTAGATATATATGGCCAAAACAAAGCTGATCAAAATTTAAAAGCTCACCTTCTTGCCAGTGTTGATGGTTGTGGCGTTGTGGCAATGCAATTACTTACCCACGTCACCCTGAGATTGAGACGTCAGTTAACAACGCTCTTGGGAGCTTTCAGCGGAACTGAGCGCACGAGAATTGGCTCCATTGGCCCCCATTGGCCACACCGTTTATTCGCTCACAACTTGTTCAACTCGTTTGATTCTTGGGGGAAAGCTGGATCTGATTGGGTGGTGCAAATTGCGTTGTAATTACAGGGGGAATGTTAGTCATTCATGTTCTAGACCAGGACTATTTCAAAGAAACTGTGGAGACTTAATCATGAAGAAAACATAATATATTACTTAAACACTGTGGTGCCATCCATAGCACAGTCTTATTACCCAATCACATTAGTGGAGGCTTGTTGCGTTCTGCTTGGCTGAACTGTACATACTTTGTACAGCACATCAATTATCATTTCGGTTGAATGGTTTGACTTCTTAATCAGGTCTTTAAGAATCATTTACCGTGATTTCAAACAAAAAAATAACAGTCGGGAAAAAGTTGTTGGACAAAATGGTGTTCCCTTTTTTTGTTTGGAATGGTGTTGATCATTCTAATTTCAAGGATTATCAATAATTTGTTTGTCTTAATAACTAAGACGATCCCGACTTCAATAAATTCATATATTGGGTTGGTTGTTAATGTTAAATCAAAAACAAATTCAAACGCTCTACAATCGTCAAATTCGTTCAAGTGTTCTGAATTGCTTACTGACAATGTTCAATTTCGAAATTATGCCCTCAGACTTAGCCACCAATTGTGCGATCCTTTAAACGGTTTTACACATTGAGAACGCTTACCACATATCTCAAACTTGTGCAAATGCACTGAAAATTTATTTTTCATTGCTCGTAAAATGTATGGTATACGAATTTTAAGATATTTCAGCCTTTGGGACGAATGGTCCCTTTTTGCGATCTATTGAAGTTTACTGACATATGATTGGTTGTTGTCACATTATATTGTGCAATTTTACACATTTTTTAACCTTCAATCTGCTTTCCTAACAATAGAAGTCATGAAGTAATGGTTAGTTTTCTAACATGAGAGAGATCCCTATTTCGACGCTCCTACCTCACTTTTCTCTCATGAAAGATCTACAAACCAACTACCTCTAAAGAATGAGTTCCAACGAAATATGGGCACGACAGTGCTCGTATTTACCTCAAGGGTCAATCTTAGGACCTATTCAATTTATGTATCTATTTCACATCTTTTTACCTTACCTTTGAGCTCCACCATTTCATCTAATGCTGACGATACGAAACTAGTCTTTGGTGGGAACGTACTGCAACTTTAAATCGAGAGATAGAGTTACAATAATGACGGTTTACAAGTCCACTGTTCAACTCATTTAGAGTATGCACCACCAGTCTGGGCCCCCAATGGCCTCGAAACACCATAAAAAAATTAAAAAAAGAAGCGTTGCGATCCTTTGTTAGATATATTAGGTAATGGCTGATCTTTCGTATTGGGATAGACTAAAATCGTTAGGGATCTATAGTTTTTAACGAAAGTATGAACGCTACCTCATTATTTACGAGTTCAAATGCATTCAAAGCCTATGCAATCATCCTGGTATTTACACAACCTACAAATAGAGAAGAGGCAATTCATGAAGCTTGAATAATGATGTAAACCCATGAAAACAACACCAACAAAGAAAATTGAAAAATTGGTTTGTAGTAAATTATGCCCCCAGACTCTATAACCCTCTGCCGTTTGACCAAGGGCGACTACCTACAATACTTGACCCAGTGCTCCACTTCAAAACTTATTCAGACCAGTATTTGTCTAAAATTCCTGACCAACCCAATGTTAAGAGGCTTCTTAAATCGGCTAATAACAACACTTAGGTAAACAAAGTATCTCATTATTGTTTTTGACCACTTTTAGTCATGCTTTGCGTTTACCCATTCAGACACAACAGTTTTTGCATTGAATGCCAGTCTTTGTTTTGGTTTCAAAATCAGTGAACCTTTTAACCTCTGTTTATGCTCTATTTTCTCCCATACATTTGCCCTTTTTATGACGCTATGTGGTGGTGAAGTTTTGAGATAATTATTGTTATTCCCCAAAGGTACCTTACTACCTTATTTTGCATTGCTTGAATAAAATCATTATTAGAGTAGGCATTGTTATTCTCACCTGCTGAGTATCAACACTTTCAATTTAGATATTTGATCGGTTAAAACATATGCATTTCATTGAGGCCCATTACCTATCGTGATATTTTTAAAAACAATTGAAAGCCCAATCAAATTAAGTATCGAATCTATCACAAAGCTCTACATCGTGACTTAGCGTGGTCATTATGATCGAAACATTTTTTTCAATTCTATCCGTGAAGGTTAAACGAGGTTGGGCAGTACAAACTCAAAGATTGTGTCTGTTTTCTGGGCCTCCCGGGAACTTCAAATTATTAGGCATTTTTTACTTTGAGCCCTCCAAAGAATTTATTGCATTCAGATGATAGTGAAACACAACCATAAGATTGATATTTTAAGCTTACGGAAACACTATCAAGAAATGACTTTCGTCCCAAGTCTATTTTAGACCCAGTTTATTGAGCAATCAAAGAAGTAGTGTGTATCGGGCACACGGTATCACCCGAAGGTTCACGAGGAATGCCTTTTGACTGACGGAATGGTTGATTCGAAAATATGATCAACATAAAAGAAATTGGATGGCTTCTCCTGGAGCGGATTCATTAGGCTGGAGGGCAAGATTTGATCATGGTAATGATTATCAAGCAGACCAAGATGAAGAATGAGCAGCACGCGCTCTCTCTTTCTCTCCTTTCATAAAGTATGTTCCTTCGATGATGATGAATGGACTCAGAATTCACTTTCCAGAAGTGAAGTCATCATCATACACCGTTCTTCTTGGGTCATTGAAAATACCATTCGAAGGCAGCTCAAGCCGGTACAATCCCAAGGTTGATGAGAAAGCAAATCCAAGTTCCAAATCTACCTCATTTGTAGTTTTGAAAATGTCGCGTTTTGAGTTTTGCGTATGAAGGTTTAGCTTACGGGCGTGAACTTCTTAGAGACCACAATCACAAATGCGACATCAATTACTATTGCTAGGTATTGAAAACATAACAAATTGCAAAAACTGTTTATTTATTACAGTTGTTCGACTACCCTAATATCAAATTGCTTCCTTTGCAGAGCAGACAAATTGATGCAAAATGTGATAGTTTCCGGTAATAAATCTATCTTCGTTTATTACCCAGATACTGCTGGAATGGAAAATCTCATTTATGTCTTCAGTTGTCACAGAGGAAGTGCACATTTAATTTGATACTCAAATTAATTATTTGAAGTTGTTTGATTCAAAGTTCCAAATTTATTTAGATATAATCTATTTGCGTGCAAGCTAATCATATCACAACAATACATGTAAAGCAGTCAATCTATCAAAGATTTATCCCCAAACGCAATTTTGCTTAAGCTATATCCTGAGAGCATCTCTTTCTTTCAATATTTTTTAAGACTAACGCTAACCCAAGGTACAACTACGAGAACAAACATTTTGAACTATATATGTAGACACCCATGTCATGCTGTAAATATGTTATTCAAACACACAGCGAGGCCTTTTCAGAATATTTAGTCCTGGCTGCACAATTTTTAGCATTTTCAGAAAGCTCCATTCCTTGTCGCCAGAGGTACTCTAGTCCATAGGAAGTCTTTTAATGCCAGAGTCTCTTGTATTTGTACGCCATCTACCGACTAAATGTAGATTTTCTGATCTACTCGAATCCTACAGTATTCATTATTTTAGTCAGCTTTTTGGGGACTTTATCGAGATACTAATTAGAGCTCGAATCCCCTTGAATTATCCTATATGCAAATATAACGCCAATTTGATGTTTACCACTCTACTCAACCCAGCTTTAGCAGGCTTACGGCCCTAGTTGTGGTACACTACCAACTGACTTGACATCATGATTGTAACGAAGGGATCCCTCAACCTTAGCTTCCTACTAGAGCTGTGCATAGAACCGAATCCGATCAGATTCGGATTCGGATCGGATTGGCCAACAATTTTCGGATTCGAATTGTGAAAAACTTTTTGGATTCGGATTCGGTCGGATTAAGCATTTCGTTCGGATTCGGATTGGGGAATAAAAGAAGTAGGATTGGGTTCGGATCTAATCCAAGTCCAAAATTGCAAGATAAATAAAATGAATCTTAAGTTGTTTTGAGAATGGCCTCTCTCACAACTTTAAAAATGTGAGGGAAATCAAAGAACATAAAAATCAAAATTTGGGAACGGACCTACTATCTTCAAAGTTATCACAACTGTGTGGCAATCCCGCACAAATAAAGAAATCAAAAATTTCAGAAAATAATATTTAATTTTTATTGCGACTCTTGTTCATGTCATGGCGTAAAAATTAATATAAATATGGTTTATAAGCATTACACAAGCATTGTTGATATATAAAAGAAAAATGTCAAAACGGTAAAAGCAATAAAATAGTTGACTATAAATTGATATCACAGTGAGTATGACCAGCATTGTTCAATTCACATGAAAAAAGTAAACTGGGGAATTGCAGACAGTACCAAGACAAGGGGATAGAGGTAAATGATGAAAATCTTGGTTACTGCAGTAGAGTGCGTGGGTCAGATTGAACAGATCTTTTGTCAGCTCCCGTTGTTGATGGCATTTGGGCAGGAGCTGAAGAAAGGTTCGTGACCGCCAATACTCCAAAGGGATGTCGGGCCAAGGGCAATGTGGTGTTAACAAGTCCTTGACCAGGAAGGACAACTTGTGTCAGGACATCACCTCCGGAAAGGTCAGGTTCCCAACACTGTTGGACACTAACCTTGAAAGCCCGATGGTGAGGGGCTCGGTTTCGCATAAAAAATGCGTCCACACATTGTTGGCATATTGGGGCACACAGAGGTATTGCTTGAGAAATTTGATGAATGTGGCATCTGCGGATTTGAGGGCGGATTGTGAGGAGTTTGGGACCCACAGATGAAGGCCGTAGAGGAAAATTGGAGTGATGTAGGTCCAGACGAGTTGAAGAACTATTGGAAGGGGAAGATTCTTGATGGGTAGTCTATTGCACATGTATCCGATCCTAGCCCTGGCTTTAGTTATTGTGGATTTGAGGTGATTGGTGAAGGAGAGTCGGGTGGAAAAGGTGAAACCGACATAGTTGAAATACTTGACAATTTCAATCAGACTATCAGACAAGCCCTCTAGTTGGGGCATCTCCTTCTTAGCTCCCTCTGGTTTCAAACATTTGAAGTGATCTCGACGTTCGCCATTTTGGTGTGTTTTGCTTGCTCTCGTTGCGTTGAAGGAAGCAGGAACGTTTGAACATAAATGGACAAAATGTGAAAATGGACAAAACATGTGAAAAGGCAAAAAACGCTGGAAAAGGGCGAATAGACCCGAAACAGGCGAATAGACTCTAAAAAGTCGGAAAAGTGTCAAAAACCGTATTCGACCTTTTTTTACAGCTATAGTCATGACTAGGCTCCGACAAAATATGTTTTGTCTACGTCGAGTAGAAATTCTAGAAGTTTAAGGGTTCGGATGTACGGAAGAGCTGAGCGATTGGGAAAGAACTTCATTCGTTCGCGGCCTTCATGAAAATTTCTTGCTGTTGAAGCTTTGAAATACGTTCTCACCGGAACTGGACAGGCCTAGATACGATCCCCATTTCATGCGGAGATTTTTTTGCATTTCACCACTTCATGCAGGCATGTCTCGCACCGAAAGTGGTATTATTGTTCGGGGTCGATAGACGTGTGAAAGCAAGTTTCAAGTCAAGCCAAATTTGATACTAAAGTTTGAAGTCCAGAACATAAAGAATTATATTCCTATGAAACAGTTCACAAATTAAGATGCAACCCTAAAACTTGTTGCTGACAGTATCTCATTCATGATTAAAATATTCCTAAAATAAAATTTATTTATATTTTCTAAAAGTCAGCGTTTACACGCACCCCTCGTTGTTCATGCCTCCCATGGCGCAACTAACTGATATTTTTCGTTAGTCGGTTGCCAAAACTTCATCCAAGGTGTTTCAAGCAACGATGGGAAAAAGGAATCTCATCCACTATTTTCTACCGGGTGGCCAAAAAGGCCCTTAATGACTTTGTATCCCTGGTTTCGTGTATAAGGCTTTCATTGGCCACAAAATCAGACTTCTGAACGTTTTTATATTATACATGAGGTCTTTTAATCATGGTCTTGAGCACATTTTGCATGATCAAACTCTTTAGCATAATGAAGAGCCCAGATACCACAATAAGTACCACTGAAATAATGTCAAGACAATTTTGAACCATCTCGTTAGAATTTTGGTCATGCTTTTACGAAATCAAGTGGCTCAAAACTTTTTGTTCAATATGTCAAGAAGGACGAAAGACATGGAGACTCCACTCGGCAGTCACCAGCACATTTTTATTGAATCTGATTGCAATTAAGCCACTGATATTTTTTTGACACAATCATTTTGAGTTGAAGGAACTTACATAGCAAGCTTCAGCACGATTGGGCTTTAGTAGACGAGTAACAATCAATTGAAATTTAGCAATCTCTGGGTACTTGAGCGAGTCATTTGAAGGAAAATTGACACCTCAATCGTCCAAAAGGAAGATTATTGTGACGGCGGTTAATACGTCGTAACAATAACTGTACTGGGTCTTAAAATGCCCTCAGTTCTACAAAAATCATTTCATTTGCTCTGAATTTTGTTACCTAGGCTTCAGATTGCCATACCCAAATTTATTGCAAAATAAGCTTGTTGACTTGACTAGAACTGGAAATGATACTTTCGCAAGGAGCCTCCACATCCATGTATTCCGTCGTCCTTGAATCTGTACTTGTTTTCAAGTTATGCTATGAAAGACAAAAATTGTAAAAAAACTCGCAAATTTGCCCTGAACTGAGGATACTCGTAGCCACTGATGCATTTTAATAAATGTTTTGCAATCTTCATCGTGGTTACAAGTCCACACAGCTATAGAGCGAAAAAAGTGAAGTTTGCAAGCTTTGTGGTCAGGCCGAACAAGCTTCGACATGAAGGCAATTTTCAATTCCTATCATAATTCAACCATAGCTACTCTTCAGTGTGTGTTTTTAAGTTGATTCTTTGTGCTTCAAAGAATGCCATTCTCAGTTCCTTAATGCAAGAAGAGAAACAAAATATTGTTAGGAGACACAAGAGGTACGATATCAAGGAGCTATGAAGCTCAGGAAAGAGTAGAAGATAATTGCATATGATGGCCAAGCACTGCCAGGAAAAAGAGGTTGCAAAATAAGATGAGGATTGGTAGCGTTTCTCGAGAACGATTATTTTTTTTTATTATTTCTTCTTGTCAGTGACAATTGCCGAAATCTCATTGATGTTCATGGTTGGCTCTGCACTATTAAAGCACCACGCTGGAGCGTGAAAAGACATGAAATACAACGAGCAGATGATTGTGGTAGTGAAGCATTCCAAAAGTGTTGTTGTTGAGGAATGTCTCCTAGGATGTACGGAAAAGTGCTTTTGTTTTTTCTTGGATTGACGTTAGGAGTCATGTTGGGGATTCTTTATGAAAGCTCTGACGTGAATTATGAAAAGGTGATTGGAGCCATTCTTTATTCATACCCTTTGAAAACGTTCAATCCCACAGTGTTTAAATTGCAGATCCAACGTCGAATCATGGACGCTTTAAAGCAATCAAATGTGCCATTGATTTCCTCAAGGGAGATTGACAAAGCCGTGCAAACCAAAGGGTCGTCCGTAGTGGCGAAGATGGAACAAACAGATCCTACCCTTCATCGTCTGATCAAGCAAAACCACATGTTCCATCCATCTTCCCACGCTCTGCCATATTATTTGGATAATCCTCAACGCGATCCGTCTATGGGACAAGGACAGTCCATTCGAAAATTATTCAAAAACAAGGTATTCAGAGGAGCAGTTTATTTTGTTGAAGGTTTCGTGAGCACTAGAGTTACCGTTTCATGGGGCTTGCTTATCGCCCTCAGTCGTTCAAGACCCGGCGATTTTCGGCCGATGTTTTGGAACTCTGTGGAGGGAAAAAACAATCGGTGGAATTGCCGGAATTAGCCTCGAAATCGAAAGGGTTTGACGGAATTTTGTCCCAACAACAGAAGGATTTGACGGATGAGACATGCTTTGTTTATTTTTGACAACGGAGTGCTCTTGACAAAGGACACCACAAAGTTAAGCATTATAAGATGAAAATCAAAAAATCTTATAAGTCACACGGTAGCCTTGCACTATCAAAATTACGAAGTACAGGGTGTGGCATCTAAATCTGCTGCCAATTTTAAGCTCGATAACTTGTGACTGGTTTGTCAACGGTGAAAATAGTAATTTTGGGAAAGTAAGCTATACTCCTTGTGAGCCAAGATGTATTAGGAGAAAGATTAAAATATTTATTCTAAATTTGAAGCCGTCCTGATAAAGGAGTTTGTCTCCCTTCTAACTGATCACAATGCGTGAGCAGGAAACTTGACTGTCGTCACTCTTTAGGATCTCATGAGTGCTTTTGACCAATCACCTGGGGTATTTATTGTTCATCTTGGGACAAGTTCATCTTGATGGAAAAGAGCCAAATCACAAAATCATGTTTTGTTGAACTGGCTCCTCAAGCTTTTTTATCAATTTCGTGCAGTTCTTTAGAAGGGCTCTTATCTGTCATTCTTTGGACTAGGAATTGACCGTTTTCCCATGGAACCTAAAATCATCTGCAACAATGAGCCATATTGTTGATGCGGGGTTTCTAAATTTCAGGGAAATGGCCCCAACAGACATTCATGGATCGTTATCAACCAAATTGGCAAAACCATTGCTTGGTTTCGGGACTTTTCATAAACTTTTCTAATGCTCCTGACTATCCTGTGGGATGTATTTATGGGCCAGAAGTCTCGAAATATTCTTTTCCAGCGTGGCTTCAAATTGAGACCCACATCTAAGGTTCAGTCCCAAATGGGGCACCCCCGCATGGTTTCGTGAGTGCATATTTTGAGATGCGATTTGTACCCAGTTGCACCTACTGCGAGTATCAGATAGTTTCGTGAACGCACATCTTGAAATGCGACTGGGTAGTATTCAGTACTGTCGCATTTCAAAAAATGTGTTCACGAAACCACGTGGGGGTGCCCCATTGACTTCAAAGATGAAATCATTTTTCAGAGAAAAGTGCCTCATGACATCCAAAATGAATGCACAGATTTGCAGGATTGCATACACATATATACGTTTTTAGTGCATCAATTCCAAGTATTTGGAGATATCTTGCTAAAATAAGAGTTCAGTGCAAAAGAATGATTCGAAATTATTTCTTCGCCATCAATATCTTTAATAGCACCTAACTTTGTTGATCCATAGTTGTAATTCATGGGTGTAGATATAACAGTCAAACATAGCGATCACTAACGACTTTTAATGGTCCCTGGAGTGTCACTCTAATACATAGAACTTCAAAACCATATCTTTTTGATGAGTTGATTGTTAATGGAGTGTACTTCACGAACCATTTGATATTAACCCACCGACCAGTAGATCGTCAAATAATCTTTATTTAGTAATGTTTGATGTAATGATATAACTATTACCAGGGCTTGAACCGTTAATAAAAAAAGTAACGCGATACCGTCACCGCTACATTTAAAAAAGTAATTTGTTACCATTACTTTTGCAGAAATAAGAGGGCCTAAAACTGCATAAAGCCAATCATGCGATTTTTAACGTTAGGTAATTATGAAGTGAAACTAATGACTCATGTGACTATTCATTTTGTCCCATCTCTGGAACATAAGTCATAGCAGTTTTTTCGTTTGTTTTTTCACGGGCCTATCTAACCGCTACATGGAATGTAATCCCCTGTACTATTAAAATGAAAGGTTATAATACGTCAATTTATTACCTTTCATTTTTTTAATAATGATATTTGGTCCACCAACGAGTTTGAGTTAGCAGACCGAGCTAGTCCTTGAATGTAGAGTTGATCTGGAATGCTATCTGAAAAATTTGTCCAAGTCTGACTTGGTAGATGCTACCGGATCAACAACGTGTACATAATCCTTATGAATATTAGAGGGAATCAAATTAAACAATGAAGGAGCCCGAAAAAGAAGAGATGTGGACTTAATTCTTCGAACTAGCCTGGATTTTCGAGGACTTGAAGGGTCTCTCAAAACGCACATTAAGCCTCTACGGTCACTAGAATTGACCCTAAACCCTGGGTTGGGACAAAGCTCATGGATGCTTTTGAAGACGTACAGTATCAGATACCTTTCGTACTTTTTCTGAACACTATACACTCCCAATTTTTTTTAGTCTTTCCCAATACGGGAGCTCTCTTATTCCTGTGATGTTCCTAGTGCAACATCTTTGGACTTGTTCAACCTTTTGCTAACCTGCTGAACTCATTGGAGCCCAAATGGGTGAAGCATATTCAAGATGTGGCTGGACAATCGACGTGTACAAAGTTAGCATCGTGATGTTGTCTCTGGACTTGAATGTGCCATATATCCAACCACACATTTGAAAAGCTTTACCCACCTTAAACTGGATATGCTCATCGAACTTTCCATTATTTTGAAGGACTACACCTTGATCTTTCATAGATAAGACCTGCTCAATATCTTTACCTTCTTATCTACAAGTGGAGTATTCAACCGAAGGTCATTGAGCGGAAGTTCATTTCGTTCAAGGCCATATTACTCTCAGTAACCCAATCAGTAGATTTTAGGCGATTTTTTTCAAAAATCGGGGAGGAAACCTGTACGCATTTTTCTTTCCCTTGTTTAAACGAGAAGAAAGTAAGGTGAATGGTAGGACTGAAAACCCGTTCCGTTACGGTTACCGTTACTTTTTCAGAAAAGTAATGGATCTCCGTCATTCAAAAAGTAACGCATTACTCAAGCCATGCACATTACGCCATGTGCAAAGCTGGACAATCCGTGACGTAGCACGCTTTCTCTACACCATCATAAAAATACGGCTGATAGGGCAAGTTTTAGCTATTTGTCTTTCATTGTTTTGGCAACCCTCTGCCACAATTTTCCATTTTTCCTGCTTCCGATTCAGAGCACCAAGATTATGGGATCTTGAAAATAATAATCCAATTAATCAACATCGCTTAGATGCATTCATTTTTTCCCTCCACCAATCATGTCTGATGAATAATGTAGCCCCTCCTAAAGTAGGGATTTATTCTATCAGCTTTTAATTGGGGAAAAAGTATTTGAAAAGTAAATTCTAATAGTCATTTCTTTCTTACTTACCACTCACTTTGAGGATTAATGTCCCAAGGATATGATTAAACAACAATATATCTGTCTCCCTCGGTGGTTTAGCTACGACAAAATTCAATTCTTTGCCACCAATCTTGCTTTGGCATCAGCTGAAATGACGCGACAAGAGACCCAAATCCACTGCTTCCTGCCAGCTAGCCAATTCCAAGTCAGCCCCAAGAGCTTTACGCGTAATCTGTACATATATCGTCTGAGATTGAACGTCCTTATCTTTTCAGACCGGTGGTTTCTTTATAGAATGTGGTGCCTTGGACGGAGAGACTCGTTCCAACACTCTTGGATTAGAGAAAGATCTTCAATGGTCGGGGATACTCATTGAAGGAGATCAAATATCCGTGCCTAAAATATTATCCAAGAATAGAAAGGCTTTTGTGGTGCCACATTGCCTCTCAACTCAAAATACAACCATGACCGTTAGCTTTGGATCCTTCTCCAATCTTGGCCACATTGTGGATCAAGAATCTGGTGTCCAAGGGGCTCAAGTAATGGACGTCATGTGTCTACCACTTTATGCGATTCTCATGGCGTTGAAGGTCAACTATGTCGATTATTTCAGCCTTGACGTGGAAGGAAATGAATTGGAAATTCTGAAGACCATTCCCTGGGACAAAGTGTCAATTCTCGTGAGTCCCTGGCATTCTAGTTTTTTTGGGATGAGAGTCAGTGCCATTCCAACTTCTATCTCGTTTTCCAGGCTCTTTCAGTGGAAGTCACACACATTGGTGAGACCCACACAAGTGGATCTAGATCTGAGATGGAGTCCTTCATGACGTCCAAAGGCTATCGTAGAATGTCCAAAGTCACGAACAGATTTTTGTTGGCAAATGACATCATTTTTGTCAAGAACGGGTTCAATGAAGACATATTTTTGCCTGATATTGTAACGTGAATAAACTTTCTTGGAGAAATTTCCAATTTAGCCAAGATTTTGGGCCCGATGTAGCCTGTTTGATTTCAAGTTTTTTTACATTGGCACTTTAGTTTCTTGTAGCTCAAACTAAAGCTGATGTTCATTCACTACCCAAGTTTGATGTTTTCGGGAGTTGGTCATTGGGTAACCCTGGGTTTTTCTAGGTACTCTCCGAGAATTACACAGATCCTATATACTGCCCAATTTGCTGGACAAAACGCGTAGCTAACGGGAGCAAAAAGTTGTGCCCAAACAATGGTTGAAGCACCCCTCAACGTTGACTTGAGTTTAATGTAAATCAGAATAACTTGTTGAAGATTCGCAAAAAACTTCATGTTGATTTACAAAAAAGCACTCAGTGCTTATCTTTAATATGATAACAAAGCTGACACATGAATGGGTTACTGAGCATAAAAAATAGAGAAGAAGAAGAGGCAATGACAGGCCCGTTCTCATAAGTAGGCTCTTCAAGTTTCAGATAGCTGATGGGCAACCTCACATTTTTGTTTATGATAATGAATGTTTAATATGAGTAATAAATGCAAAATTCTTTTTCATTGCATAAACTGGTCTGGTTTCTAGTCTGGAATAGACATGAGTGAATAAAATGTCTGGAAATGATCAGCAGTAGCCTCTTTGAAAGGATGGAGGATGAAAACTATTCCAAGGTAAGGCCTAAATCATCATATTAGCCCTATTTCTCAATGACACCATTGGGGTTCCAATGACAATGAGGTACCCCCACGTGGTTTCGTGAATGTAAATTTTGAAATGCGACAATACTAAACTTAACCAAGGACACTAAAGCAAGGAAACGCCACTTTTTGTGATCACCAAACCTTTCACGCCAAGTAAGGCCTAAACTTCTGCTGCTGAAATTTTTAAATGTCAATTATTGGCATAAATATTGCACAAAGTATGTGACTAATATCGTTTTCGTAACCATTGATGGTATGTGCTTGAAACCAGGCATATAAATATACTTAAAATGACTTTAAACATGTCTTAAAGTGCAATAACTGAAAAGTGCTTTTAAGATTTTCTTGATAAAGCAAGAATTTGCTCTAAACACAAGCAGTCAATACTCTTTTGCTAATAATATTATTTGTAGAAAATTGTTTCAGAAACATTTTTACCAAATTTCAAGTAATTTTTTGCGTTTTTTATGAAACTATGGCTCTCACTCTAGGAATGGCCCTCAAACCAAAAGTAGACATACTGTAACTGTTGTTCTTTAAACTCATATGGATGCTTCACAATTATGAAATAATGATTTTAAGAGATTTGGCATCTGTTTTATTGGACTAATTTGGTATTTTGGGTGCTTTTGCAAGAAAAACAATTTACTGGAGTCCAAAGTACTTTGGTATTACTCTGTGCCCCTTAAATAATGCTTGCCTTTTATTCAAACTTCCTAATAAGTAGAAATTTAAACTCTGCAAAAAGATAATTCATTCATTTTTCACCAATGCTTGATGTTTTCTTTCAAATGTGTGGATTAAGAAAATTATTAATTGTCCATCCCAGATATTCTAATATGTTAACATTTATTTACATGCACTTTAATTTCTTATTCCTTATATTTCTTTTATATTTTGTCAGTGTAAGTTAGACATCAATTAATAATGTTATTCTTGTTGATTTTCTATCTATGCGTGTTTTTGAGCCAATTTGACGCAATATTTCACTGATTAGAAAGACAATTTGATTATTTTTGATTAATTTGATGTTTATGAGTATTTCATTTATTCTTCTGACTTTCAAAATTAATTCAGAAATATTTAGTTTATGGACGGAGTTGTATATCAAGGAGATCATGATTTAATTAAAAACACTTAAACGTACTATGTAGGAGAATCTTTTTTTATTGAGACTAGAGTTACTGTCTTGATTCAACGCAATGGCCTAACTTGGCGGTCAGTGGAAAGCCGTGTCGTTTCCTCTCTTTAGAGTCCCTGACCAGGCTCACGTTCCTGTAATGACAATGATGGGGCAAGCCAAAGGTAACAACAATTTCTTCGGAACATCCTAACCGGCGTCTGAAAGAGGTAGGAACGGCCGTGGGGCAGCAGGCGCTCAATGATCCGTCCCCCAAGTGACCAATTCATGTCAATGGGTGACAGCTGGAGGACGTGATCGCTGGGTGAAAGGGGAATCATAATGTTGCCGCCACAGCACTTGACGCCCGGATTGCTCGCCGAGCTTGGATAAAATCCTGAGATACGGGGCGAAGGCTCACCGGCATCCGAAAGGCGACTTCAAAGATAGTGACCAAAGAATCCTTAGGCAGGGCTGAATCCGTCAGCTTGCGGTGTACAACGCCCGAGTAAGAGGGCTTCACGAAAACGGTCATCATTCAAACCGACCTTTATGAGCAGTCCCTTCATGGATTTCACGGCCGCTTCAGCCAGACCATTGCTATGGGCGTGGCACGGCAACGATGTTTCATGGCAAATGAGATAAGTGGTACAAAATTCCTTGAATTTTTGACGGAATTGCGGACCATTGTCACTTCTAAGCCATTTTGGGAATCCATGTTCCCAAAACCATCCCAAAATTGTGCGACAGATGGTTTTGGTGGACAATGACCGTAGATGTGCCACAAAAGGGAACACACTGGAACAATCAACGGCCAATAAAAAATGGTGCCCGTCAATTTCAAACAGGTCCACAGAAATTTGTTCCATTGCAAACGAGGCTTCACCAGACCGCACTGTCTCCCAGCCTTGAGATGGTAAGGCCTCCAGGCAAGTACGGAAACCAGAAATCCGGACACAAATTTCATTTGCCATATTTGGCCACAAGTTTAGCTGACGTGCCAATATGTACGTTTTGGTTACTCCAGAGTGCGATGTATGTAGAAGATCAATGATTTGTGATCTCACTTGCTTCACAAGATCATGCGCTGACGAGAAAGGATGAATAGGTCTTTTCACTGCTTTATTTGATTGTTGGTAGTCAGTCACCAATCTTGCCTTTTTGCCTCCAGGCTTCTCGACAAAGTGATTGGGTGAGGTCCATTCAATGGGTTCTGTACATTGCACAATTGCTCCCGCTGAAAGAAGTTCCTTGATTAGCTCATCAGACATGGGTTTTAAATGAATTGGAACTTGACGTGCTGTAGCTACCTTGCACGGTCTCATGTTTGCTGACTTGTCCAACTTAATGTTCATTTTTGGTCCCCAAATTGTACCTGATGCCTTGCCAAGAGAGTCCACTAACACATCTGTATAGTCAGTTTTGATCTTCTCCACAATGTCGGCTACGTCGATTTCTTTGCTCACAACACCTTGGACGATGTCACCACCAGGGATGGGATGGGGAAAATTCTTCGGAATGATATTCAAGGCCAAGAGATTATGCCAACTAATTAACATTGAACCAACCAAATCTGGTGACACAATAGCAGATATGGAAGCCGTCGGACCACCTGGAACTGACACTGCAACCAAGATAGATCCAGCGTTGGTTATAGATGGTCCATTTGCACCAACAAGATTTGTGGAAGATGGTTGGGGCATGATGTGGGGTGGTAGTTTTGATTCTGGTATCAAGGTGCGAGTAGCTCCTGTGTCTGGAATAGCAGTGATGTACTGAATTTTACCCTTTTCAAACGTGCAGGAGAGACATATTGTTGGTGTTGATTAGAAACACGTTTTGTCAACCACAGCTGGAATATAGGCGGAGGATGGACTTTTGTCTCCTCGGTCGGGATTACTTGGTGTTGGGGCGCTACAAACCTTATCTCTGCCCCGTTGGCTCTCACGTGATCCATTGCGACATCTACCGTGGACATAGGATGACTCCTGGAATTTCGGCTTTTCACGGGACAATGATCATTCCCTTGATTTAATGCGTTTACGACAAACACGCCCCAGAGGCCCAGCCTTGCCGCATTCATGGCAAACAATGTCACGGGGTGGACAGCTCACACGTGCACGTCCACAACAATCACACGCATCTTGATCAATGACTGCCGCCACAGATGTTGTCAATGGTACGGCCTGTTCCCGAATTCCTCGAGCCGACTCAAAGGCAGTAGCCGTGCTTAGAACCGTTTCCAGCGTTGGATCCCTGAGTTCCAAAAGCTTCAAGAACAAGTAGGTGTCATGACGGCATGCAAAAATTAATTTAAACATGCGATTCTTGTTTCCAGTCATTTTTCCGATTTCGGCCTCATCTCCAATAATTCATAGTTGATGATAATAGTCTATGAGTTTTTGCGTCTGCTTCTTCTTGCACTGTTTCCATGTTAGACGACGTCCAAAGATGGGGTATAATTCCAGAAAACGATCCTCTAACAAACTGAAGCATTCATTAATGGTGTGAATGACTTCTGATGCGTCCAGCTATTGTTGTGAGAAGCTCTCCTTCAATTCTTGCCAAAAAATACGCCCTCTGCTCCTCAAGTCCAAGAAGATTCATGTTGGACGCAGAGTAATAAGCTCTGAATTGGCTAGTCCAAACCCGCATCTCAGTTGGGGTAGATTCTGATGTTAGTGCCAAGGGCTTGAGATCACTGGCCGCTCGTAACTGTCATATATGCTTGGACGAAGGTGGGCTTTGATTCTTATCGGATGAATTCTCCTTCAAGGATGACGACATTTGTCCAACCACTCCAAGCCTTCTCATCAGACCTTCAAGAACTGACTCTTGTTCTTCAGCATACGTTGGCTCATCTTGCACCACTTGGTCAGCAAGCTCAGCAAATGCAGCCACACGTTGTTGTAAATTGTTGACCAGGTTGTACACAAACAACTTGTCCACATTGTTGCCCGCCACAACATCCGCGATAAACCGTTCCTCCCTCGTGAAATGACCTTTGTGCGTTCTGATTGAAGCTTTTGTGGTAGCCATGGTACTGTTTCGGATCTAGCCCCAAAATGAAACACCTCTGCCATTGAATGGAGGGCACCGATGGATTACCGAACCAAGGGAAGGAATGGTGGGAGTGGGTTCTTCCGCTAAAAGGTGGTTCACACCGGTTGCGCCATGTTGGATTACAATGTGGCAGACACGAACAACTTTTGGACAGGTTGAAGTCTCGAACTCAAGTGTCAATTTATTCGTGTTCGATGGAGAGCAAAACAACCAATTAGCCAAGAGGGGACAAGAGTTCATAGGAAATGCAAAATCCAACAAGCATCTGGATAAGCATCTGACTGGAAGGAGGTAGGAAGTGGAGTCGTGCAGGGGAGTGTGATCAGGCCGTTGCTTGTTCTGGTATATGTTTCCGACCTTCCAAATCGAGTCCTAAAACGCCACTTTCGTGAGCATGTTTGCGGATGACACAAAAATAGGAAGACAAATCATTGGCAATGTCGCTGATATCAATGCATTGTAAGCAGATGTTGACCAACTTTCAAGTGCAACCAATGCATCTCGGAGTAAGAAATCCTTGGCAAACGTACACAATCAATTCCGTTCCCGTAGAAAATGTGCGCACTCATAAATACTTGGGCATAGTAATATCAGACGATTTAAAATCATCAAAGGACATAGGTAATATAGCAAAGAAAGCTAACAGTGCCCTTGGTCATACAAAAAAGTATTCCTCTGCGAGATCAAGGCAGGTTTTAGTCGATCTTTATGGAAACTTTATGAGGCCCTCTTGTAATTCAATCAAAATGATAGGAGGCTTGTCGGGCTCTTATGAGGCTCGGCTGAAAGAGATGGGACTGACAACTCTACAAGTGCGAAGAAAAAGAGGAGACCCAATCCGAGTTTTCAAAATCATGAAGAATATGGACCATTTGAAGCCTGGCGACTACTACAAATTCGTAAAGCACAACCCAACAACAAGAGAGCAAACCATGAAAAACTTGCCCGTTCCCAAAGGGAAGTTGGACCTATGGAAAGATTTTTTTGGGTTAGATCCATACCAATGTGGAATTCATTACCAAACGAAACTTGGGAATGGTAAAGTTTAAACCAAATTAAATGCTTCTTTGACAAAAATAACTAGATGTGATCAAACAAAGCTAACAACAAGTCCCCGAATATTTTCCCAATCACCATTCCTTTGGTCTTTGAAGATTAAAAAAAGTTCTTTATCACCTTGATCTTCCTTTTGCCTAGAAACCCCTGGTTTCCTGGGAGATGTGAGGCTTTGAATTGTGGTAATGTCAATTTGCACAAATCCTGAAAGGGTGGCTCAGACTACTTTGCTTTGCATACAAATTTTTTCAGAGCGATCAATATACCAAAGCAAGCACCATATCATCAGAACCGTAAGAGATTGCTCTTTCACATAAATCCAGTTTTGTAGTGGTAATTTCAAACGCAAGATTTTCTTAACGGTTGTCCCAATTTGTTTGGTACCACACTCGTAAATGCAAGACTTTATTTTAGAGCATAAAGAGCAAGAAGGTGGTTTCAAACAAGAATCAAGATATTTTTGCCTTATAAGACAACCACAATACATGAAAACCGAAACAATGAAAAACTTTTTTTCCTTTTTTAATAACTCATTTCAATATTTCGGGACTTATTTTGGCTAATTTTCATAGGTTTCCATCTGTTTCCCCCCAACGGCAAACTCCCACTGTAGTTCCCCGCCAGTCAATCTCCCCCACAGTGAACTTCCCCAACAGCAAACTCCCCAGGAGTGAACTCCCCCACAGTGACTCCCCACAGTGAAATCCCCCAACATGAAACTCCCCAAGGAGTGAACTCCTCCACAGTGAACTCCCCTACAGTGAAATCCCCCACAGTGAACTCCCCTACAGTGAACTCCCCCCACAATGAACTCCCCCACAGTGAACTCACCACAGTGATCTCCCACAGTGATCTCTCCCACAGTGAACTCCCCCACAGTGATCTCCGCCACAGTGATTGTATTTAAAAATGTAATTTTGGTTGTATAAAAACTTCCTTGGTTTATTTGGTTAGTATCAGTACTACAAACACGGAACTAATAATCATTCGGTGAAGTTCACATTCCTTGCACGTAGGGAATTTGTTTTTGGGAGTCAGGTATGCGTTATGGCCAAATATTTTTTTCATGGAGACACTAAGAGTGCTTACTACTGTCTTACTAGTAAAATATACAAACTGGGTTACCTAAATTTGAAATCTAATCCAATTCATAATGAAAAGCCTATCCTTTAATTAATCAAAACCCAGTGAAAACAAAGCAATGAACCCATGATAACAGGGTTCACTATGGGGGGGTTACTGTGGAGGAGTTCATTCCTTGGGGAGTTTCATGTTGGGGGAGTTCACTGTGGGGGAGATTGACTGGCGGAAAACTACAGTGGGAGTTTGCCGTTGGGGGAAACAGATGGCCACCATTTTCATAACCTAATAAAATTATTCTGACCAAAGTCACACACCATTTTCCCATCCCTAATTATGACTTATGGAGAACATATTCCCTTGTATGGGTATAAAAACCAGAGAAGAATTTTGAAAAAAAACATCGGAATTAGGAAAGAAATTGTGATCGTCATTTTGAGATTTAAAACCCAATATGATATTGTTTTGTCTATTATTTTTTACTTCGCATGTCTATTTGTCTTTTATATTTAAATACAGGAGACTGTTGCACCATAAAAACAACATTGGAGGCAGCTTTGTAAAAGCAAATTTGAATATTGCAATTCCGATCAAAAGTGAGATCAAGAATGCATCAATCATTTACATTTCAAAAGTCCTATATTTGGTTTTACGTGACTCAAATAAAGATGAAGATGCAAATGTACATTACTATAATATGCACTCTTCCTGGTTGCTTGTCATGTCCTAGACGAGGCAGAGGGCGTTGTTCAACATGCTGAAAAACATTCTGGAAAGGAAAAGACTACTAATCCTTGGGCGAGTCCAGCAAAAGTCGGACTCGTACGAGTCCTTTAATTTTTTTACTTTTTGCCGGACTCGAGTCCGGCAGAGAACTCGAGGCCTTTACTACAGTCAGTTTTAGTGAAAAGACTCGTCTTGAGAAATTCTAAGTCCTTTCTAAAGGACTCGAGTCCAGCCCATTTCTCCAAAATCGAGTTAAAGACGCGAGTGCACTCGGACTCGATTCTGGACACGCCCCAGGACTACTCCAGTCTTTTGCTGGGCTCAAGTCAAACAAATGAACTCATCTTGTTTTACTAAGTTAAATAAATCTTTCCTAAGATATACAAAAACATACTCTTCCGTGCGAGGGTTTGTCGCAACTCACAGAAAAACTCGTGCTTGGTCTTCTTTTTTTAATTGCGTTTGAAAAACTGCATCACTACTTTTGAAAGTAAAATACTTAGGAATTATCATAAAGGCTTGGCTATTTATTTCCATTCAACGACCAGAACTACACGACTTGAAAGGGTAAACAATAATCAGCCATGACAATAAAGCACTTTATTTCTTTTGTGAAATAAGCCAAGATGAACTCAGTTCGGCTCTGAATCGTGCTAGTTTTTTATTGCACGTCAAACAAGTAGTAGTAGGCATGTATGGGGACAATAATCAAATTGGACAATAAAAAGTGCTATCTACTTATGCTAAAGGTGTCTAAGAAATTACATCTGGCACTGAAACCCCGTCAAAGACACCTCTTTTGACAAATATGAAATCGTTGGCCAGTCGGCCAGCATTGATTACTTTGGAAATTATTCTATAGCCTTTAGACTCCATAAAGGACTGCAATTCAGACTTGGTGCCAGTGGTGTGAGACTCTCCAATGTGAGTAAATTCCACGGATAGTGCCTAAAATGGAGAAAAGTTATCTTTAGATACAAAGTAATTAATAAATAGGTAATAAATAGACGAATTATAACCTTTCATTTTAATAGTACTGGGGATTACATTCCCTGTAGCGGTTACAAAATGTTGTAATTCAAGTTAAGGCGAAGCGACGGTTCATCTACTGTAACTTTATTGGCAAAAATCGGCCATTTATAGGAGTTCAATGTACACCAACCAGGAGCAGAGAGCACATTACACAGCTATTAAGATGACGGAACAATATATCTAGAACTCTACTGTTGTGTCCCTGCGGGAACTCCCTTCTTGAGGGTCGTTTCTTTACATATTTATTCAGTAGGGTAACCAATAACATTTTTCAGAACTCTTGTTAAATGCAGAACTTGCGCCCCCTCCATACAGTGCTACCAGATGGCGTTTTAGCCCGCCAGATTTCGCTACTTCTAGCGTTTTTCGATTCTACCTGGTGGGGAGATTTTTCTTTTGACGGGGAAAATAAATCTGGCCGTTTTCTGGCGTTTTTTGAACTTTGTGCGGCAGGTGCGGTGGGGGATTTTCGACATTGACGGATAGGCTGATTTAGAAGGGTTGTTTGTTTTTGATTGACATTAGGCGTTTTTAACCCAAAGTTCAAGGAAACTGGCATATTTTTCCTCAGCTTTTAGGATGTTTCGCAAGAATGCAAGTTGTGCATCGGCAATTTTATCTCATCGCACTTTCAGTTTCATACTAGTTGTAGAATGATCAATTCATTTTTCGAGAAATAACATAGCTATGTGTTTAGTACAGATTGAGTACATGCATTATGGTTTCAATTGAGGTTTTCAAGGTTTCAAGTAAGTGTTTTCAACTTCAGAGGCAATCACTGTTCTCACGGCTGCTTTCTCAATCAATACATTAGACCTGGCACAATTTTGGACAAAACGGCAATGCATTTTTTTCACTGAAAATTCGGTATGTTCAAATAAACAAAATTTTCACTTGTTTCAGCATTACAAAAATGTCCCCATTCTACTCCCCCTCTTTCGAAAACCCAAGCCATTGACAAACATGCACGGCCACTAGGAAAGATTACAGAGTTGAAAAACTTTTTCTGTCATGTTTTAAGGTAGACTATAATTTTGGGCAGATGCCACGTCACTCACATTTTTATGTGTGAAAAATGTTCAAACAGTACACCCCTACATTTCCCAAAAACTATGAAGGATAGTTTTGCTTTATGAGATGCAATGTTTCAAAGTAGTTGAATTGTGAAATCCACAGACTAGGGTAAAACATCTGCAACTTTGCTAATTTATACTTCACAATCCTAAAATATCTGGTTATAATAGTCAGTGGTGAAAACAAGTTCTGTGTATGACACAAATAGTTAACGGAAGGCCAATAAATTCAACTCATGCAGAAAAGCATCCGATTGTACATTGATGTGCCCTAGAATACTAAAAGAATATCTGGCGTTTTTAAAAATATACTTGACGGTGTATGTCTTGAATTGGCGTTTTTAGCCTGTCGCGACCAGGCAGCACTGCTCCATTAGCTGACTTTTTCAACAGGATCGTTTGGGTCGTCGGATAGTTCGGTGAGGGCGCGCAGAGTCGAGGTTAATACCGGAATCTTGATGGTTAGAATGAGTTGGGTACGTTTTGGAAATTTTGACAAATGGTTTGATTGCTTCAAACTGAAATTACCTCGCCAATCAGATCCCACGGACCTGAGGAGTGGTGTTGAATTCTCATGAGTGTGCCCATGGGTATTGTCTTTCGCATGACAATTGTAACGTTTCTCCGCTTGCGTTTGATGGAGACGTCTTTGCTTTTTGGCGTTTTCCCTCGCAGATTCGGGGATTGCCTCATAAGTAGATGCCAGAACTGGCATCAAACTTCGCTGAACTCGACCAAAGAGCCATTGTGAAGGTGCTTTGCCGTCTGGGGTTCGGGGAGTGTTTTTCCATTTGCCAATGCAAGGTGGAAATGGTCCATATTGAAATGGCCATTGATCCAGCATTTTTTGACAAGAAGTTTCATGGCCTTTACTGCCGCTTCAGCGTGGCCATTAGATTGAGCATAATGCGCTGAAGAGATAGATGACACAATGACAAACGTAAGGCAGAAATCTTGGAACTCGGCGGATGCAAACTGAAGTCCTCCATTGGATTGGAGTTTGACTGGAACACCGCAGGTGACAAAGATAGCTTTCAATTCCCGGATGGTTTGTCCCGCATTCAGAAGCCTGGTGAAACGTATTACCACAGGCCAGGCTGAGAAGCGATCAACAGCAACCATTAAGTGCACCCCCCGTATTTAAATAAGTCTACCGAGATTGTTTGAAATGGGTACTCAGCATCATGTTCATAAATTAAGGTTTCTTGTCGTTGGCATGGACGATATTTCTGGCAAGTGTCGCATTCCTCTACCATTTGCCGGATTTGGTTTCCCATGCCGTGCTAGAAATAGAGTGCATGCGCTCGAGTCCGAGTTACCCCTTGGTGAGAAACATGAAGCAGGTGTAAAACGATTTGACGAGCCCCTGGTGGAACAAAAATTCCGTTTGAGTTTTTAAGCACAAGACCCTCGGCTGACAGAGACAAATCGTTCCAGTCTTTGATGTAGGTGCGGGCCGAATGTGTTTGTGGCAGACAATTCAGTTGATGTTGACTTGTGTTTCGCAATGTAAATGCCGATGCTTGATAGTCTGTGTCCTTATGGGTTACTTTGATAATGAAATCCAAGGAAAGATCATGGAGCACGGAATCCGGATCTTCTTGAAAGCACACTTGCCGGCAAAGAACAACATCCACATCCGCTACTTCATCCCGTGGATCAGGGTATCCGCGGCATCCGCAATCCGATGTGTAGACCCAGGGACCCAACGCAAAGTGTAGTTATAACCAACAGTTTTTTCCAGAATGTTTTGCATTCGTGGATTGTCCACTGAGGCCAAATTAGGGTTATTAGCAATAGATTCAAGGAGTTTGTGATCAACAATGACACTAAAATGTGGCAATCCTCTGAGGTAAGCACGGCATAATGAAATGGCATATTGCATGGCCAGAGCCTCCAATTCACCCACAGAGTATCTGGTTTCTGCCGAAGCAAGAAATCTACTGCCACATTGAATGAGTTTCCATTAGGGATCTTCATCTGTTCCTTGGTTCTGAAGTAAGGCAAAACCGAGCCCATTGAGCCGTGATGCATCGGTCAGAATTTGAGTTTTACATTCAACGTTAAAGTGAGCCAAAATCGGAGGTGAATAGGCCAAATTTGTCAATAATTCGCGCAGATAGTAGAAACGTAGCAGGTATGATATCGAAATCGACCAAGAGAGACCAAGAAATTAAAGTGTAGGGCACATTGAGTGAGGCAAAGACTGAGCAAAATACCTCTCGATCATGCCATACTAGTTTTAATTGCCTCTCCATCACACTGCACCTGGGATCCATTGGCCACAAACATGGGGATGGATTTATTTGGATTAATTGGAATGCCGGCTTGCTTGAGGATATCAATTTGGACAATGGTCTCATTTGAGCTAGTGTTGGGTATAACTTGAATATACGCCACAAGGTTATCATCACCATCATCAAAAATTGAATATCTGCCATTGGAGTGCTGCAATTGTTCAGTTGTTTGCTAAAGTGACGGCAATCTACCCAATTGGCATTTGAGACAATTGGTCCCTGATTGGTTATTGCTGCATGGGCATGGGATTTTTCTCCTTTGCGTTTGGAGCACACACTTTGAAAATGATTGAGAATCCCACAGAGATTTGTCCATTGACACGTGCGTTTCATATCCACAATGGGAACACCGGTTGTTGGATGTCCTGTTATTGGATTTGTCTTGTCTCATTTTTTCCTGTTGTTTTGATGCGTCGAGACATGGCAGTCAAATTACGTTCTGAGGATTCCCAGGCAAGGCATTCCCTCTTGATTTCTTCATAATTAGTGGATGTTTGCATGCGGATGAGATCTGAAAGTAATTCTTTGCATGAGATATTGGCCACAATGCGGGAAGCCAAGATCTCCTCATAAGGGATGCATTGAAGTTCAGCAACATCTCCCAATAATCACAGACGCACTAGGTAATCGCAAAACCGTGCATTATCTCTTTGCTTGCAGGTAAAGAAATATAAACGTCGTGTGGCGAGATTGAGAGATGATGTAAAATAATTCGTGAGCATGCAAGGCATTGTCGAGAGGGGCGTTTTCATCTACTTCAATTAAGCGTCGTAAGGTGTCCTGTATCCTGGAAGATATACAAGAGCGAAGATGTGCACGTTGTAGCTCAACTGGGAGTGTATTCATTGCGTTAGTCTTGAAGTAATCGTTCCATCTCATGTGCCAGTTGTTGAATTCAGCAATCGAAGCGTCGTTTTGGAGTAGATCTAGTTTGAGAGTTGTGTCTTGCTTACGAGGTAGGGGTGGGCGTGGCCCACAATCTGCCTCGGGAGGTACATTTTGGAGTTTGATCCGCTGTGGATCCATTGCATCCATTTGAGCTAGGTGTAGCTGAGCAGACCGTTCTTCATCTCTGGACCGTATGATGCTGTTCCACGAAATTGCGAGGCCTTCTTCAACTGGCGTTGCCTTGGTATCCAGTTCCTCCCATTGAAGATAATAGGGTTCTTTGAGTTAAGCGTAAATTCGTTTGACGGAGGATACATTTGGTGATGTAGAAGCCATTATGGCATCCGAAATATTTTAAACAAACTTACTGAAGGCAGTGAAGGTATAGCTATATCTTTTACTAGGGTTACCTACTCCATGGGTGTGGAAAACTAGAGAAGTGGATTGAGGCATGAACAACTGGAATAGGCTCCAGTGGTTCATGATTGAGGGCAAATCTGAACCATGCAATCGACCAATTTTATGTCCGAGTGCATTGTGTCGACTTAGGAAGGCAAGAGTAAGAGGTGCTAGAAGTGGAGGAGTAGGAGCCGCCCGCTCCTTCTGTCCTTGGCTACTCCGACGGCACTTGCTCTACGTACTCTAGCCTCCCTAGGTCGAGGCAGAGCAGGCACGAGGCCATGAATCTGGTTGACTGCATAGAGCATTGTTGTCTAGCATGAATCCTTTTTTATTTGAAAGAGGCAATGAATACCAGGAAAGTTGCGTCAAGATTATATTATGATAACTGAGGCAACCAAGATAAGCATTTAAAAATCTATGTTATGCCATTGAATTTGCATAAACACTCATCAAAATTTGTACTGAGATATGCTATTTAACCAAAATATGCTTTTATTCCCAAATTAAGCACTTTCATTTCCATTTATGATTCAAAATCTATATCTGAAAGTCTGAAAAAAATAAGGTTAAAGGCAGCCTAAACTCAAAACCCTAGATTTGCATGAAATATGCTTAAAAACATCAAATATGGAATGTAAACAAAAAAAATCCCCTTTTATGACATAATAATGACGTTTACAACATAAAGTATCCAAAACACAAGGCTGGTGTCATTAACTAAACTGTCAAAACCGAGCTTTGTAACAATTGGTACATGTTCTTAAACTGTTATAACTTGTAAATCAATTCAAACCCCTCAAAAACTGCAAATGTTCATTGATTTTTCGTCCCAATTTCATGGCTAATTCTATGGGAGGATTGAGCCAACGCCAAACGCCAAACATAGCTCATGAGTAGATATCGGACTTGAAATTGATTTGCACGTACTAGAGCAGCAATTCAAAAGGGTTTTTTCGTAACTGGTTCTTTGGATAGTTCAGGCCATCCACATTGAGGTAAACCAATTACTCATAGTAACCTTCTTTGATTTCTACTCAACGTAGAAATCACTGTCAAATTCGATCTCTACTCATGAGGAAATGTGCTGGGGTTGAACGCAATCTAGCTTGTTTCCAATTAGCGTCAAATAGCAATGGGTCAAAAATCTCCACCTCAAATTCCTTGACTCTTCAAACCGGTTTGTTTTCTATGTTCAGTCTCTCGTTGCGCATTGAGTATGTATTGTTGTTCCTCTTGTCATTGACTCTTCCAGCTTTTCTTTCGGTATTTACTCTCCTCTGCTCCATTTTCAATAACCATCTGCCTGTTCTTCCAACTTAATTTGTAACAATGTTCAAAAGTATTACTTATATCAGGGCTGCAGTTCGTTTTCGAGCCACTGCGCCATATTGTGTCCCTTCGGGATAAACATTATTCTCCACTGATTAGTTGGCGGTGCTCATTTTTAAATTTGTGACAAACCGTTAGAAAGGTTTGGAGAGAGACCTTAAAGCCTATTAATATCGTGTTAGGTTAGATTAGGTTTGATAAGGTTAGCTTAAGTTTAAAAAAGTAGCATCACCAACTAATCGGTGGAGAATAACGTTTACCTCCGTTCGGGAACTCTCTTCTTGAGGGTCGTTTCCTTACATATTTGTTCATTAGGGTGACCAATAACATTTTTTTTGAATTCTAGTACAATGCAGAACATCTACTCAACCTTTTTATTAAGTGCAGATTCTACTTCCAACAGAAAATCCCGTGAAAAGAAACTGAGCTATTTGTGTCAATGTTTTAGCCCAAAGATCTTCATTTTACATGAGATATTTAGATATGTAGCTCAATTACGTTTTCTTGCTCTTCTAAGGGGTGGACATGTTGAATCTAAGTTCAATACTTGTAACGGAGTATAATAGCACAGGAAAACATAATGATTACAGAGTGGGCAAGCAAAAATGTCCGATCTTTCATGTTTACGCCCAATAAACCCAACTAATGAAGAATCACAGATCGAGCTTCATCTGATTGGGTAATAAAGGCTGATTTTTTCCTTTTGTTTTTGTCCTCTAAAGTGAAAATTGTCTGAACAGACATTGAAAAGGCAGCGAGTTCCTGATTTACTACATGCCCAAGCTCTTCAAAAAGACATTGCTAAAACTGTTGGAGTTGATGTTGGAACAGCCAGAAGTTTTCAGCATACCAAAAATGCTATGCTGGGAAATCCACAGAAAGAGGTATAGGTAGTGGTGGATTCAACAAGATGAGGGACGAAAGCTTCCTCAAGACCTTTGAAGACCTATCAACAACGACCCCTCCATCAACATCAATGGACATGGTGGCATTCTGGGCAAAGAACATCTCATCTGGCCCCCCTCATCACCAGATCTCAATCCTCTTGACTATTTCTGCTGGGGCGGCACAAGTGGCAACGAGGTAAATGCCACTCATCCAAATATGAACTCCCTTAAGGCTACAATTATTCAAGCCTGAGATGAATGCCCAGATGATTCCATCACGAAGGCTTTTCCAGATTCTGGGCCCGTATTGAGGCCATCATTACGGCCAGTGATGGACACCGTGAATAATAATGACCTAATTAGTACAATGAAGAAACTGTATTTTTGTCACTTTTTAATCATCAAATTGGTGGAACATTTGCGTCAATCCGAATTTCGTTAAAGTCGAAGCGGACCTTTTTGCTCGCCCACCCTGTGTGTAAATGCAAACTTCCAGGATCAAGTGTGAGAGTGAACAAAGCGACTAAGGAGGGTCTCAAAATTAAATGCAATGATTTTCAAGGCTATCTATAGAGAAGGATTCCATTTATTGACTAAGAACTCCCCCATAGTAATTCTTGCGCCTCATCTCAATTGATGTGTACTTGATACCAAAGCTTTAGATTTCGAGATAATTTGCGGTTGGAACAGGGACAGTGTCATGATTAGAGGCGGCCAAAACATTCGTATAACAACTCCGTTTTAGGCCATTAAATATGGAAAGAAACTGGTCAAAATAAGCATTTAGATGTGCATTTAAATCCAAAATAAGCCTTTCAGTATGCATTTAAATCCACACAATGGGTTTTAAAATGAAATCTCAAGAAGACTTTTAGACGCCAACCACACCTGCAGACGGAAAACCAATCTGATACGGACTAAGATATTCCCTATCCGAACCATAAATGGACAATGTGATGGCTAGCTTCGATGGCCGGGCGAGGCTCAACCCTATGACACTAGCACCCCAAATATGGGGAGGTTTAGGCAAGCTCTGGCAGGTTCGTTTGTTTGCTGGTACCAGTGTCAGTGATGCAGGTT
>NC_081444.1:4291724-4300362 GCF_007210705.1 Tigriopus californicus
AACTTGTAAATCAATTCAAACCCCTCAAAAACTGCAAATGTTCATTGATTTTTCGTCCCAATTTCATGGCTAATTCTATGGGAGGATTGAGCCAANGCTGGTACCAGTGTCAGTGATGCAGGTTTGGGGCTTCAAACACGCTTTTGAGAAGCTGACCCTTCTTTCACATCGCTATCTGAGGATCAGCCTCGTTAAAACCAGTTGGAAACGCCAATTTTGCATCACTGGCATTGGAAGGCAAATTTGTTTGCTGGTACCAGCGCTTGCCTAAATTTCGAAATTTAGAGGCTGCTGTAAAATTATGCCAGTGCTTAGCAGACTTCCCCAAAATCTTTTCGACCTTGTCAATAAGCTAATCGATGAGACACGTGTTTAGAATATTGTTAGGTAACTTTCAACTATGTTCTCAAGATTTTTAAAAACGGTTTTTAATAAGTAAATCAAGAAGTTCAATTTCTGTTTTATAAAAAAGGTCTGTTGTCGATCAAAAAACTATAAAATGATACTTTAGGCACACTTAATGGCACATCAGACTAAAAGCGCAGAATTTCAAAATCATTAGATATGTTAGTTGTACCTTCAGTAGAAATTTCATGGACCTATATAAAGCGACTACTTACCCATTGCAAGTTGAATGTTCCAGTTTTTATCAAAACTAGTCGACAAATGCCCTAATGATACATTGACGATAACTAATAAACATATAACATATTTTTGCGACCTCAAATTTTCATATGAGCTATTTTCTTACCTTCAACAGATGTTATATTAATTAAAGATGGCATTTTAAGGCATTGAAACACACTAGAAAAATAGATTTTAAAAAAGAAAGTCAAAATTCCTTCTAAAATTATTATGTCATTGTACGCTCAAAAAATGCAGTATTCTATATATTGGTGAGATTTTTCCAATTTGAAGCGCGACTAAAAGCTAAGTGCATTTTTGATCATTGCCGATTCCTTATAATGGCATTGGTTTTCATGAAATTGCAATAAAATTTGTCAATTAATTTGTGGCGAGTGGTCGTCAGCGAATTTGGTGGCAAATTTTGACGAAAACTGGAACATTCAACTTGCAAAAGGCAGTCACTTTAAATATGTCCATGAAATTTCTACTGAGGTGTAATTAACATGTCTAATGAATTTGATATTCTGCACTTTTTGTCTGATATGCCAATAAATGTGTTTGAGGTGTTATTTTATGGTTTTTTAATCGACAACTGACTTACTTTACAGAACAGAAATTGAATTACTTGAATTACTTACTTCAAAAACCGTCTTTAAACGTCTTGAGAGAATAGTTAAAAAATACTTAACAATATTCTAAGCACCGAGGAGTGAGACCTTGTAGCAGACTGTCTCAGTTGCCCTATGCAGGGATTGCGCCACTGATTTTTCAAGACATTTAATATTCACATAGCAAACTCTTGGTCCAAATCAACCTTTCCTTTGTGTCCTTGGTTCAAAATTCCTCTTTTTTGCATTGGCATTACTTAGCTTAGTTGGCGCCCATCCAAATGCCATCAACGACAGGAGCTGACAAAGAGTTTATGCAGTGTGACCAACCCACTTTATTGCAATAACCATGCAAGACGTCCATCCTAACCTCTACCCACCTTTTTTTGTAATGCTTGTGACTCCCTTTTTGCTATTTCCAAGTGTACTGAACAAATTCAAGTCAATTTTGTTGTGGTACCACGTTTGAGTCAGCTATCTTATTACTCATTCTTTTACCTATTTGGGTATGATTCTATACTTTCTTGAGTAAATGTAATTACATAGCATTACTTAAAGTAACAATTTAAGTAGTGTAAGTAGTAACAATCAGATGAATTCTAATCTTTCATTGTAATTATACGGAGGAAAACATTCTTTGCAGGGGTTGGTAAAGCCGATGAAAAACCAAACCCCCCAAAATATGCTAAAAGTTTCTGGATGAGAATTTGATTGTTTATCTTATAATGCTGCACGGGAGAAAATAACAAGGCCCCCAACAAAGAACAACAAGTGAAGATGGAAGCTGATAAAGACTCAAACGATGATAAAACGGCTAAAAATGATTTAGATGTGAGATTAACCTCGAAAGAGAGTCAAAGAAGTGAAAATAGGCTGTAAAAAGTGAGGAAAGGCTAAAAAAGATCAAAAAGTGTTTTCAGGTTTTAACCTTTCTCCGAAGTCTGGTGATCAACCTTAGCTGATCACCGGAACAGAGCTTGGTAGCAAGTACAGGAGCAGTAAGAATTATAAAAAGATGAAAAAAGCTCAATCATCGATTGAAAAGGTATGTAAAATCCAGATGAAAAAGTTATCAGTACTTTGAATGCTAAGGGCATAATCTTTTTAGATTTTGTGTGAGCTTTTGGTCCAAAAGGTCACAACTTACTAAGGAATGTGAAATTCATGTAGCTGAAGGTACCCAGCCAACCTCAACCAAGCTCCAATAAAAAAGGGTTAAAAAAATGTTTTTGGACGCATGCCCGATTTTGTTAAAACAAAGTGCTCTCAAAACACGTTGTACTGTATTGTACGTATTGAAAATTTGAAGAAATAAAATATCAATGAGCCATGTGTGGGCGGTACTTTCTTTAAGATTTCCTCTTTTGCGGACTTCCTTACCGCTACTGGCATTGGAATTCCAGCAGTTCAAGACGAGAAATTTATTCATTTGACTTAACTTTTATCTATGTATATTATTTGATCGACCAACGAATTAGAGTTGGCAGATCTGGCTAACCCTGGAGTACAAGGTTGGTCGGGAATTTTAGTCAAAAGCTTGTCCAAGTCTGACTTAAATCTTGCTACTGGATCAACGCCTAAATTTGCCCTACGAATATTTGAGGGCAGCAAATTGAACAACGAAGGAGCTCGAGAAAGAAGAGAGTTGGACTTCATTGTTTTGCCTTTCCTTTTGTAAAATGTCGAATAAATCCAACATTTCAAGCTCAAACTGCCTTGAAAATGAAATCTTTTTGCTGTTCAGTGAATGTAGAACTGTTATATGTGTCGAGTTCTTACGAGTATGTTAACTTCGTCCCAAGGAATAGTCTTGAGCACATCCAACTCATTGCCTTCCACGTCAAGGCTGAAATAGTCCACTTGAGGAACCTCCAAGGCTTTGAGAATAGCAAACAAAGGCAAGCACATGACGTCCACCAACTTTTGCTCTTTCCTGCCTGGCTTCACATCTACAATCCGACCCAAATTGTAGTACGAGCCATAACTGACTTTCATTGTTTCCTTTTTGGTAGCCAAGCAATGTGGCACCACATAAGACTTTCGACCTTTGGACAAAATTGTTGAAATTGAATTAGGATCGCCTTCAATGAGAATACCAGTCCATTGGAGATCTCGTTCCAGGCCCAATGTATTGGATCGAGTTTCGCCATCCAAAGCACCGCATTCAATAAAGAAGCCATTTGTCTAGTGAAGAAATGACACGCGGTTGAAAGCATTTTGTCGGGGGAATAAATTACTGCCAAATCATTGATGGTGGGTACCTGGTTCCGAAATAACTTTCGAATCGATTGACCTTGTCCCATTGAAGGATCTTTGGTTGGACTTGACAAAAAATAAGGAAGACGTCTTTGGAGTGGTCGAATGACGTGGTCTCGTCGAATCAATGCATGAAGACGAGGATCAAGTTGGTCCATTTCAGGCTTGATGACCATATCCTCATTTTTGAAAGATTTCCCGTCCTGTTTTCGTCGCTTCAAAGCTTTAAATTCTTTCGTTGGCTATGTAATAAATACAAATTCTTGATTGTGGAGCCGAGCTCAATCTCGAAAGCAATCATTCTAGATTTGAATTTTATACTAACCCATCTTACGTATTGAATCCAGACATATAAGAATACACATAAAAGAAGCAGGCCAGTGAAAATAGCAAGCACATTTTTATTCAGCAATGAACGTAGGTACTTCCCCATGTTTGATCACGATCCGAATATGACTGAATCAAATAAGACTTTGCTCGCCGAGAGTTGCCCTCGCCTGTCAATTGCAAAGTTGCTTGTCAGAGCGCCAGAACGAAAAGAATAACTATTTTTGCAATGGCAACTGTTTTTTTATGTATGATGGTTGTAAAAATGCAACCTCAAGAAAGACAAAATAGTCGACGCTTTTGGCGAGCCCTCCTTTTTGTGCTATCATGTTTATGGAGAAGAATGAGGGTTTACCAACTCATACTTTGAAATGAAAGGCATTAATATGGAAATGAGTTTGAGTTGTTGGTGATAACGGGTCTCTAGTATTTGTTTTTTAGTTGAAAAAAAATCAAAAACTAAATTTAGCCTCTAAGAAATTTGCTCTTTGTTCACTTGTGATTCAAAATAGAGAGCCATAAAGTTTTTTTTCTTGATTTCTGATTAGCCTGCTGATCGATTTTTCTTTGAAAGTAGTAGGCAAATTTTTTGGGCATTATGTATTCAATAGGAGGTGAAGCTGCTGAGCAATTGAGGAATTTCTGTTTTGTTAGGTCATGCATCCACCATGCTTTCTTGAAAATTTGAGGGTGCAAGTGTATTTTGCTATATCATTTGATATGCATGTTGAACAGCGCTGAATTGTTGCCCCCTGAGGCCGGTTCTTTGAATCCCGTCTAACTCATTTGACACATGAATTAGTGCACGAATTAGTACACGATTGCACTTTTGCGTTCTTTGAATTAAGTCTAAATTTGGTTGCGACTAATTCATGCACTAATTCGTTGGCTGAACTAAGCGGCAAGAATTGACCTCCTAATTCGCCGCTAAACTGAAAATATTAGAGCCATGGTAAATTCTCTGGCTTTTACTTTTCAACTTTTTTTTGAAATAATTCAATTATATCGAACAAAAAGATACATATTACAATAGATTTTAATTTCTTGATTTTGTACAGGGTCGTGTAGGTAAATTGGGACAAACTTCAACTTCATCAAGATAAATAAGGAGTGCAAGCAGACCAATTTTTATTACATATATATTGTAGAGGAAACAAACTACTATACAATTACTCTATATGGCCTCCGTTGGTGGCAAGCATGGCCTCGATACGGCCTCAGAAGGCCTTGCAGGCTTTGATGACGTCCGTGGGGAAGACCTTGGCCCCCTCCTTGTTGATGGAGGCCTTCAGGCTGTCAATGCTGTTGTGGTGAGTTTTGCAGACCTTCCTCTCCAACTCTCCCTAGAAGAAGTAGTCCAGGGGGGTCATGTCAGGCAAGTTGGAGGGCCAGGTCTTGGGGTCCCAAAAAGTGACGTTCTCCAACTTGAGCAAGTCCATTGTCTTTTTGGCCATGTGGGCCATGAGTCCTGCTGGAAGATGAACTCGGTCTCCCCGGCCACCTCCTTCATCCATGGGATCACAAAGTTGGCCAACACGTTGCAGTACCTCTCTGCCCCCACCCTTTCCTTGGGCTTGAAAAACACCAGGGGCATGATGGCCCCATTGCTGCAGATGACGCCCAGGGTCATGATGGAGGCAGGGAACTTGGTGATAAAGATGTGGGGGACATTGGACCTGTTGGTGGCCAAGTGCCTGTCATTCTGGACATTGTAGGTCCTGTCAACAGGCCAGTTTTTCTCATTGGAGAAGAAGACCAGCCGGCTGCCATTGGACTTCATGCTGTTGAGCAACTTTGTCCCATTTTCGACTCTGACAGCCTTCATCTTCTCTGTTAAGGTGTGCCTTTTATACAACTTGTACAAGGTCATCTTGAGATCCTTGTTGATGGCCCTGGAGATGGTTGACCTGTCCATGTTGCGCTCCTTGGCACGCACAGACATGGGGGGGCCTGGCGAGGCCTTGATCAACCTGTTCAAGCCAGCCATGAACATGGGCTTTCCCTGTTTGTCATTTCTAGGCTTGTGGGTCTTCCAGGAGACTTTGTTCTTGGCCATGAAGCTGTTGTAGACCCTGCAGATGGTGCTGCAAGAGTTCTTCAGGGCCTTGGCAATGGTGGCAGGACCGTTGCCCACGGGGGCCAACTCAATGATCGCGGATCGTTTTGTTTGTTCCATAGTTGATAATTTAAACCAAAATACTGGATAGCTGAATGTAGTCACGTAACCTTTATAAAAAAATTTTGTTTACTTGTACTCCTCATAGACCTTGATGAAGTTGAAGTTTGTCCTAATTTACCTGCACGACCCTGTATGTAGAAACAGTTAGCTTATAAGATTCTGCGAATTTGAGCATTTAAGAAAATTCATTATCACATGGCCTTTGCTTTTTCCTATGCTTTAATACTTAGTTTGTTAGTTTGCTGACAACCTCTTGCCACAATTTAATTGAAATATTAAGTATATTTGGTATCTTATATACTCTGATAAATTCTTTTTGTTCCATTGCAATGTTATATTAACTCAAAAACTATTCAGTAAAGTGAAACATTTTTAAAATGCAATAGATTTTCTATGAATGCGCTTCATGTACCAAGTTGTGCGGTTCATTGAAATCTTATGAAAACCAATGGTATTTCAAGGAAATCGCCATTCAAATTGATAAAAGTAACCGCTAAATAGAAAACCGCATCTTTTTGAGGATACAATTTTGTAAAAGTTTTTCGAGGAATTTTATTTTTTCCAAAACAAGTCTTTCTACTGTAATTGAAATGACTTTATATGTCACATTTAATAACAAAATATCTTTTGAAGGAAAACAATGGCTCATTTGAGAATGTGAGGTCGCAGAAGTATGTAATATGGTAATTAGTTATTGTTGAGGTACCATTAGGGCATTTTGGCTCGTTTTGACAAAAACTGGAACATTCAACTTGCCATAGCTAAATAGGCGGTTTAAATATGTCCATGCAATTTGCACTGAAGGTTCAACTAATGTATCTAATGGTTTTACTTTTCAGCACTTGTAGTCTAATGTGCCATCAAGTGTGTTTCAAGCGTCATTTTACATTTTTTTAATTGAAAACTGACTTTTTTTTCGAAACAGAAATTGAAATATTTGATTTACTGATATGAAAAACTGTCTTGAAAAGCCTTGAGAGCAAAGTTGAAAGTTACCTAACAACATTCTGAACACCGTGCTTGGGATCTGACTGATTGAAGTTATTCAAGACAAGCATTTGGAGGTAATTTAGAGGCCATGCTGGGCTTCCAACTAGAATTTTGACATATCTCACTATGCCAGATATGCCAAATTGTCAGCACTAGCATTTGATGTTGGAGGAACTCGACTTCATTTCAGCTGATTATGACAAGTTCAGTGACTAATTCACCTCCAACTGAACATGAATTAACCATGATTCAAAGAACGCGAGAAGATTCGTGAATCAAGTCACCGCTAACTAACGGTGAGTTAGTACCTCAATTAGTGAATGAACTAGTCGCGATTCAAAGAACCGGTCTCTGGTTTCAAAATGTGTAAGGGCGGCTATTCGGACATTTAGGCAAGCGCGGGTACCAGCAAACAAACTTGCCTGCCAATGCCAGTGTTGCAAAATTGGCGTTTCAAACTGGTTTTAACGAAGCTGGCCGTTCCTCATATGGGAATGCGAAAGATGGGTCAGCATCTCAAAAGCGTGTTTGAAGCCTCAAACTTGCATCACTGCCACTGGTACCAGCAAACAAAGGAACCTGCCAGAGCTTGCCTAAACGCCCCCATACTTTACGATGGAAAACCAGGATTGAATCCGGTTTGAGGATGGAAGTAGGACTAGTGCTAGGGCTAATCCAGACTCGAGTCCGTGTCCTTTCTAAAAGACTCAAGTCCGGATTTGTGAAAAAATATTTTCATTCTTTTGTTTAAATTTCGCAAGCGTCTTTTTGTTCGACGTGACTCGAGTCCTCTGCTCGACTCCCCCTAGTCCTACTTCACTTCTCACATCGGATTTAACCCTGGTATTCCATCGTAGTGTAAAGCCGCCGTAACTTAGGAAAGCTGTTTTCAAGGAGATATTAATGGCCTGAAACACGGGGCGAGCCGTTTCTAAGCTATCTCTGGAGCAAACGGTCATCTTATTTTTGCTTCATCTTTAACCTCAAAATCCCAAAGATACCATCCTTCAACTTACAACTTCACTTTCTTTGCTCTTAATGGTGGAATTTTTTGGCATTTCATAGGTTGCTACGACTTTGATTGGATCATGTGCAAGTTCTCAATTGTGAGATTAAAGTTATTTTCCAATCAAATGTCGGAATAACCTGGACAGATTTTGATTAACAATTGTTATTTGCACACCGAAATATGGCAAGAACATGTGTTCTTTTGATTACAGGAATAACCAAGGCAGAATAAATCAGGGTAAAATTCACATTTGACTGGGATAGGATACTTATGCCACAAGTGTCGTCATTAATACTATCCAGTACACAGGAATAGCGTTCTATTTGGCCATTTCTGCAGGGAAAATTTTAATGGAGCATTCGTTTTGAGACGAAAATGAGCTTGAAAAAGTTATGAAAATCCCAAGAAAAGAAAGTCGGGGTTAATTCTTTTTCCTTTTTGGTTTGCTTTTTCACCCGCTTTTCTAACAGCTTTAGGGAATGTAATCCCCCGTACTATTTACATGAAAGGACATAATTCATCCATTTATTACCTTTCAGTCTCTATATGATATTTGGTCTACCAACGAATTTGAGTCGCAGACCGAGCTAGTCCTTGAATGAAGGGTTGATCTGGAATGCTATCTAAAAATTTGTCCAAGTC
>NC_081444.1:4300398-4300942 GCF_007210705.1 Tigriopus californicus
GTAACCCTGGTATTCCATCGTAGTGTAAAGCCGCCGTAACTTAGGAAAGCTGTTTTCAAGGAGATATTAATGGCCTGAAACACGGGGCGAGCCGTTTCTAAGCTATCTCTGGAGCAAACGGTCATCTTATTTTTGCTTCATCTTTAACCTCAAAATCCCAAAGATACCATCCTTCAACTTACAACTTCACTTTCTTTGCTCTTAATGGTGGAATTTTTTGGCATTTCATAGGTTGCTACGACTTTGATTGGATCATGTGCAAGTTCTCAATTGTGAGATTAAAGTTATTTTCCAATCAAATGTCGGAATAACCTGGACAGATTTTGATTAACAATTGTTATTTGCACACCGAAATATGGCAAGAACATGTGTTCTTTTGATTACAGGAATAACCAAGGCAGAATAAATCAGGGTAAAATTCACATTTGACTGGGATAGGATACTTATGCCACAAGTGTCGTCATTAATACTATCCAGTACACAGGAATAGCGTTCTATTTGGCCATTTCTGCAGGGAAAATTTTAATGGAGCATTCGTTTTGAG
>NC_081444.1:4300978-4301638 GCF_007210705.1 Tigriopus californicus
ACTCTGATAAATACTTTTTAGTCCATTGCAATGTTATATTAACTCAAAAACTATTCAGTAAAGTGAAACATTTTTAAAATGCAATAGATTTTCTATGAATGCGCTTCATGTACCAAGTTGTGCGGTTCATTGAAATCTTATGAAAACCAATGGTATTTCAAGGAAATCGCCATTCAAATTGATAAAAGTAACCGCTAAATAGAAAACCGCATCTTTTTGAGGATACAATTTTGTAAAAGTTTTTCGAGGAATTTTATTTTTTCCAAAACAAGTCTTTCTACTGTAATTGAAATGACTTTATATGTCACATTTAATAACAAAATATCTTTTGAAGGAAAACAATGGCTCATTTGAGAATGTGAGGTCGCAGAAGTATGTAATATGGTAATTAGTTATTGTTGAGGTACCATTAGGGCATTTTGGCTCGTTTTGACAAAAACTGGAACATTCAACTTGCCATAGCTAAATAGGCGGTTTAAATATGTCCATGCAATTTGCACTGAAGGTTCAACTAATGTATCTAATGGTTTTACTTTTCAGCACTTGTAGTCTAATGTGCCATCAAGTGTGTTTCAAGCGTCATTTTACATTTTTTTAATTGAAAACTGACTTTTTTTTCGAAACAGAAATTGAAATATTTGATTTACTGATATGAAAAAC
>NC_081444.1:4304523-4308352 GCF_007210705.1 Tigriopus californicus
GATTTGGAACTAGAAAAACTACACTACAAATCAGAAAGAAACTGCTAAAGCTAGACATAAACATAAATGAGCAATAAACTTATTAGGTTTTAAAGTAATTACGTCTAACCAAAGAGCCGTGAAAAACCAAACCTAATTGAGTACAATCAAAATCCAGCACGATTCAGAGGTGCGAGTTTAAGAATAATCGTGTCTTACTTCCCGAACGAAATTCACGAAAGACCTAACAAAGTGTTGAATTGTCATGCTGGGTATTATCTACTCGAGCAAATCATTCATTTCTGGTCTTCAAATTAAAATAGATCGTAGAGCTTTTATGATCTCTCTCCAAGTACCTTATTTTCATGAGCATAACTTGTTTTTTAATTGGAATAAAAATAAAAGATAGAGCCAAATATCATTTTTTCTTTACTTTATGATGAACCCCTGTACGGAGAAACATTTCTTTCATCCTGATTCTCGGACTATTAATCGATGCAAGCATGTTGATAAGTTGAGAGTCAGTTGTGCAATATCATTTTCAAATATCGAATGGAGTAGCAGAGATCTAGATATCTCTTTATTGTAACAATGCGCAGCTCTGTGACAATGTGACCAACTCCCCTCCTGTTCCACCAGCTCTCCAATGCACAAGAAAGGAGTAATATTGAACAATTTGCTCGATAGAAATTACTTTCACCGAAAGGCAACACTTTGATCGATCGATCCGCTCCGCTTGTTGAACGACGTCAAAAACGGGGCACTGCTGGGGAGTCGACTTGTAGGGAATAATTGTTGGAAAAGTAATTTACGATATCTGTTACTGTATGCTAATTATCAGTTGTATTTTAGGCAAAGAAAATATCATTGCATGATCTTATGAGTAAACAAAAGCAGTTAATTCACATTTATTGTTGGATATAGTGTTAAAAGAATAATAAAATAGTTGCTTTCCAGAAGCAAGGCGAACACGTGTAACAACTTTCATCAAGCCTAATTGTCATGAATACTCTTTCAAAGAAAACAACCGCCATTGAAAAATAGTTATACCACATGTTTAAGAAAGCTAATTGTTTTCATAATCGTATGCAGTGAAAAATGGAGATCAAATCTTCAACCAAACAATTTTTGGGTGTTTATCATGCAACTTGACATTTACACGTGTGAGGTAAGAACAATGTTGAAAACATTATCGACAAAGATTTAATTGCATACATAAAGTGTAACTTAGGGACCCTACAAGATTTATATCTTTCTGATGAAGTCTCAAAAGTGTGCATTTATATTGGGTTAAAAAACAAATGAAAAAATAAAGAGAAAGGTATCAAAGTGAGACAATGAGAATTGCTGCTAGAAGTATTGGCGTTCAGGGAAACGGTTTATCAGTGTTGTAGCTTCCCTTTTGAGGTGGTTTGGAGTGCTGTTTAAACCTTTGGCATTCACATCATTATACATAGGTAGAAAAAGTGAACATGGGTGCCTTGAGGTTAAAGGCAATAGAGTGCTCTAATCCCTCCTTCAGCGTGACCACGCCCAACAGTGGTAACGACTTGAACAAAGATAGCTCTTGTGTTTGTTCAGTGTTTGGTAATTCCTCCAGTTTTTCTTTCTGCCCTTTAAAGTGCCCATATCTTCAGTACAGGGCCTTGACGGAAGGTGGGAAAGAGGTGGGAAAATGCACTACAATTTCTATGTAGTTGATCTTAAGGCCCAAAGACTTCTGAAGCCAGTTCTGGGATTGGTTTGATATTCTGCACAACTTCTCATAATGTTTAAGCTTGTTAACTGGCAAAAAAAGTATATAATGCACTTTCGAATAGTGTTAAAGGCTAAATATATCAAAAATTGTATAATAGATTTTAAGTTCACACTGAGGTGCCTTTTCAAACGAAATTATATGAAAATGTAGGGAGCAACCGCTGAGGATGTGGCTTCAAACGGTTCATTTTTCAGTGAGCTTTTTTTGCAAGATGGGCCTTGTCACAATTTGCAAGACTTTTAACAAAACTTTTCATCTCTACAATCTCTCTAGTGCTTAATCAAATTTTGTGATAATTCGAAGGGCTTTTGTTGCACTGTAAATACTCTAAAAAGAAAGCTTCGCAAACCTGATATCTTATATGTTTAAACCTTAATCAAGCTTGATTATCCTTCTTGCGAGGGAGTCGGTTGCATTAAAATTGAACACTGGGTCTGAAGGTAAGTTTCGTGTGCTCCTTCTAGATCTCCCTCACAAGGATGACAAAAGCTCCCGTTGTATCTCAATATTGTACAACTTCTGTAGCATGCAAATATGAATGCTCATGTTTGCGGAGAGATCAACCTCTATCGCACGTGGCTTTTCCGATAAGTTAGTCGGACTCAGTATTGGTGGTAATCAAGAGCACACCTGTGCTTAGCACATGTCGATGTATAAATAGGTTCTGACTTTTGCAATCTTGCAATAGATTGTACCTAATCTAATCAAAAATCGTATCTTCGAATGAATTCTATCATGGGTATTCAGAAGAAAAACTTGCTGGGGCTGCACGTTTTGCAAGCAACATTTTTTTAATTGTTTCCCAGACGAAAAGATAGAATTAAACATTACTTAAATGCAAATCCCCAATATCAAACAAAAATTGCCTAACCTTCCCATGTAAGAAAACAAGACATTGGTGTTTGATATGTTTTCAAAGACTGTAGGAAGATTTTTCGTGACCTTTCCTCTCAACACGGCTGGCTTCAAAGAAGGAAAATAAATGATCGACAGCATCTAGCTAGAGGTGCATGAAATGGTGACTCAAGGCTTGAAGGGAAAATCGTTGCGACCAGTCATGGACAACGGCACACTGGACATATTTGACGCCGCCAAATGTACCCCAATAGTAAAACGGAAAATTTAGAAACTATTGAACTGTACCTCCCGACCAGAAATTGAAAAATCTTATTCACGCTATCCAAGCCACGCAGATTCACTCGCCATAGATATCCATAATTAGAGGGAGGAACATGACAAGTTTTACGCTGTAGCTCAAGGATGTTGTACATAGAGGAAATCTCGTCACCCTTTTTTGTCTATGGTTCAAATTTTCAATTAACCAAGTTGAGGTTAAGCTAAACGGGAGATACAACATGGACGAACAAACAAATTTGACTAGCGTGAATAAAAATTACGAGTGAGAGGAATTCGTGTAAAGTTCCAAAAAATATTTGATGTCAGTGGTTGCCAGAAACATCCAAGCACTCCTTTACAATGAATGAAAGATGTTCTGACCACTATTGAGCGAAAAAGAGCCAACTATTGCACGATCCTTGAATTCCAATGTCAATAATCTTGAATCATAAACATTTCAAAAGGTGAAAACTGGAGAGAAATGGCTGGAAATGATCAACAGTAGCTTCGTTGAAAGGATGGAGGGTGAAAACAGATCCAAGGTAAGGGCTAAATCACCGTTTTAATCCCGTTTCCTATAAGATCAAAGCCTACCGAGGTATCTGACAACAATAGGAAAGACCTCCAGTTAAAATGAGACCTCCTTGGACCACTACATAAATTTCAAACCAAAGTCCTCAGATTTCTTATGTTCTATAAAGTTGAAGGCTGTCCCAAAAACTCCAAATTGCCCTTACAATGGATTCCGCAGGCGATCGTGGCTTCTTTGATTCAATGATTATGTGTCAAATAATAGCATGGGTTCCGAGCACATTTTAGCACGGTTACCCAACTGATTGAGCATATAGAGCAGGTTATTGAGGGACTAGAGAGCCATGAATCAGTCGATGTAGTTTATCTCGACTTTGCCAAGGCCTTTGACAAGGTAGATCATGGCCTTTTAGTTAACAGGCTCCATGAGATTGGGATCCAAGG
>NC_081444.1:4308403-4361978 GCF_007210705.1 Tigriopus californicus
AAAAAAAAAAAAAAAATGAAAATGAGTTCATAAGATTTGAAAAACGGAAAATTTCACCTGACATAAGTATATAAGCTAAAGTATTGGGCAAAAGCAAAACTAGTCCCCCTTCGAAAATGCTAAATTTTCCAAGCTGAAGAGCCCCCGTTGTTACCCATCATGGGTAGTATTGCTTATTATATAATATTATCACCAGAGCTGTTCAAAAAATGCAAATTTATTATCTTTAATTTTTTTTCAATGCGTTTTCATTATTTGCAATATTTTATCTATTTGGATGTTTTTGCATTTTTCACCATTTTGACTCCAAAATCCCATTGAATTTACTCTTTTTTTAAACATAGAAAAGAAAAAAAAACTACTTTTTCTTGATATTTGCCTTTTCTTCGTTTCAAATGACTTTTTTCTAAATGGCGTGATTATCTTGCTTTTTGGACAACACAAACATTCAAAATTACGTCTCTTCAGCTTTTAAAAACAAAGCACTCTAAACACTCACTTTTTTCAGTACATAGCCAAATTATCTAGTAAATAGGAATTTATTTCCATTCCTGCGGTATGCTTACTTGCAAGCACAAATCAGTAGATGCACGACTTCAGCAAAAATGACAAATTCAGTACCATGGAGCAAGCTGCTTTTGTTCAAAGCAGAGAATATTAAGAGCTTATTTTAGCAGCCTAGCATGCTTTAACCTTTTTGTATTTGGCTGCGTGGCGCATTAAGTAAGACATATGGCCCTCTATAATCATTAAGTAGAGTAGAGTACCTGCAAGGAAAGTTTGTCCCCCCTTTTTGACATGCTCTTGAATTTTTGCTGCCCATGCCTTTTGTTGTTCCAAAAACTCGAGAGATCTCCGTGGGAGTTCTGTCGGCAACGATCTGCGAGGATCTCTTTTCGGAGCTCCGACATTTTTCGCTCTACCTCCGCTTAAAATCACGCAAAACAATTGAAAAAGGGCGCAAATGAAAGCTAATTGCCCTCTCAACCTTGGTGTAGCATTTGATATTCAGTTCAACTTTACTGGATGCTCACAATTTAGCAATGAATTTGTTGTGGGAGACATCTTGAAACATACTGTAGTGCAAGTCTAGTGGACATCAATAAGCTCGATCACGCACATACCCTGCATCTAATCGATTCGTTGAAACTCTAGTTATCTTGAGCATAGAGTCCTATAGCTATAACTCTAAAAGCAATTAATCTCCAATAACTTCACCACAGTGAATCGTCTTTGTTTTCAACACGAAAGTAGGGAACCGGAACCGTTTTTTTCATAGATTGATATTTTAGGCGTTGTTAGTGTTAGGCCGATTCTTTTCCTTGATTTTTGAAAACCAATTCGGACTGGAATCTTTTATTAAGAACTCATTTCTGGGGGCAACGTACCTTTTGTACTTTCTTCGCCTGTAATGCTTCCCTTGTCAAATGAGATATACTTGGTTGTTGTTTTCGCTTTCGTAATGTGCAATAAAATTGTAACCAATCACATACTGCTATTCAAAATACTTCGCCACGGTTTGATTGTCTGCGAAACCTTTTTTTAAACTTACGTCAACTCGAATCTACAACCGGATTTGATTATGGTTTGTCGACCTTCTGACGCAATCCGGGACGCAAGAAAAAAAAATCGAAAACCTCCTGCCAGCATTAGTTTTGCAATAAGTAAATGGGTCAATTCGATGCCAACAAGCACCCTACATCGTTTTTCCTTCTCATTTGTGACCAAACCGCCTAACAGTGACGAGTTTTTTTATACAATTGTGATTTTTTTTCTCCCTTCAGCTTATGTTCCATCTTACACACTGAGTTTTTGAGTGGCCTATATAATATGCAATAATATAGAAAACACTGAAGAGAAAGTTATATGCCACCGAACACACAAACCTTGTGTCGATCTGCTTTAACTGTTCAATTTAGTTGGTCAAATGACTAACTTGCTTATGCACAAGCGTCCTGGGAAAGGGCCTAAAAACTGTTATTCCATGGCCAAAACAGGTTTGAACAGGAGATGATTTTCATTCCGGTCATTCCTTAAAGGTGACTAAAATGCCAAAGAACTGTTGAACTTGTCTTCACGTCACGACTATCTCAATTAATCATCCAGTTTTGTTTTGCTCCTTGAACCGCAGGGTCTGTGGCAATATCTTCATCCCTTCTGGATTTTGTTCTACCTGAACCTCCTCACTTTTTGACGGCAAGTTGAATGGTAACCCTTAGTTTTGAACTATCTTTCCATCTCAGATTTCTCTACCAAACGTGGTTCAGAATTCAAAGAGATAGGTCATCCTCATCATGCTGAAGGTAAGACAGTTCGTTTCTAATCCGTCCATGCACGTTGCCTTGTAACGGTCATTCACATCTTGGCAGAAAACGTACGCGAAAGTTCAAATCGCGCGCTAAAATCATCCAAATACCGCAGAACAAGTGCACAAAACGGTGTTATCCATTATATTAAAGACTTTTTGTGTGTTATTTTTGCAGACGAGTGTTCTGGTCTTAATCGTCACTGTGGTCTTCTTGAACTCGGTCACGTCAAAGCCCTTCACAATTTTGAATCCTTGGACCGGTCATGTGGAAGTAGAAGTAGTTCAACCTCAATCGAAGGAAGATGTCCTCCAGGAGATCGACGGACAAACTCCCTTGCAAGATAGTGAAGGCGCTGGTGAAAGTACGCCTGACCAAAAATCGGAATATCTGGACGATAATGGAAACCCTATATTCAAGATCTATCAAAATCAGCCCTATGGAAAATAGCCATAGCTAATTGGTATAATATAATTAGATTCATTTTTATTCAATGTTCTATGTTCATGTTCCACTTCGTATAAATGCAATTTTTGTGAAGATTTTCTTCCATTTTTATTTTCAACGGTATGAAAAAGATTGACTTGATTTTTTAAGTATGCCCTATGCTCCTTTTTATTCCCGCTGAAAATAATCCATTGTGTTGTTGAAATTTAAGTTTGAAAACTAGTTGGATTGTTTCCCATTCAATGGGAAGATCTCTCATTGATTCGAAATGAAGCTGGGTTTCTGGTTTACCATTATCTGAAAGTTTTTGACCTTGTGGAAAAGGCACACCACTATCTTTAATGTTTTAAGTCGTGTAAGTATTTTGAATTTAATATTTGGTACTGCCTCCACTTAGCCCATACACTTTCATGGCTCGGCTCGATGCCTTTAACTTCTGATGATGATGATGATGATGATGATGATGATGATGATGATAAAAATTGGTCGAAAAATTTTTAAGAAAAAACTGCCACCAAAATAAATACAAATTCTCTCAATCTCCCTTGTCAAGGCGTTTAGCGGAAAACACATATGGGATTGTCACAGTTTGTAGCTATTTGTAAGGCATGCATTACCAGCTAGCACCCAGTTGAGGGTCACGCCATAATTAAGAAACAAGGGCACATAATTAAGTGCTGGTAAAGTAAAATTATTCCTTTTAAATCCTTTAAAGTAGAAGGAAGTTAAAATGATTTGGGTTTGTAGATCCCTCAACCTCACATGCTAGCCTTCCATCTGCCAAGTTGAAAATTAAGGAAAACAATAGTGTCAGATTGAAAGAGACAAACTAGGAGATGTTCAAGTGTTTAAGCAGTCCAAAAGAGGCGTGACAAACAAACTTCACTTTTTCTCTACACAAATTCCATTTTTGTAAAAGATAAAAAACACCACATTTTTGGATTGAATTGATGGTGCAAATTTAATGTTAAACAAATAGAAAAGTATGTTAAGGTGACCAACATCTGTGAACCACATTCAATGCGAATTCATCAATTTTGTCCAAAATTATGACTCAATTTGGCGCTTTAATTATTCACTTTACAAATTGGTACTAATTTGTGCAACAAATTGCAATATGTTTTTTTGTTTGCTCATCTCATTTGCACACTTATTTTAAATTTTGGGGGGTTTTTGACTGATTTTTTTCGCATTTTTGTCATTAAAAACCTTCTCGCTTTGCATTTTGGGCCCCTTCCTAAGTATGAGACTCCAAAACAAACTCCATCATATAGCCAGGCTTCAGTTGACTCAAAATGAAATAATCAATATGGCTTAAAGATTAAAATATCAACGCGGAGGCAAAATAAAAAATGTTATTACCAATATTGGCCATAATCAGGCCGGCATCTAGCGGTGAAAGGTTTAGTATCAAAATTATAACGACGATGACCTCGCACTAAGATATAACTAAGGTTTTGGGATGTAAGGGTAAGAGGTTTGAGCCTCGGCCTACCAGCGAAGCCAGCCATCACATCGTAATGTCAAAATTCTGATCAGCAATGCCATGTCATTATCAGATTGGTTCTTCGCTTTAGGGCGTGGTTAGCGCCTTAAATGGCAGGAGCATTGAACTAGGGACCTCTCTCATGCACGGTATGAAATGAAATTATGTCTTGGCCGAGTAAAGCAATATCAACAAAATATTAAGTGTCGAATGGCGCCTTTTATACTAGATGAAAGAGTTTTGCACTGATGAATTGTGAAGGGGTTGCGTAACTACTCAAAATAAGATGTCTACCGAGTTACAAATGCGGAGCCCCTACACTTTGCCAGATTTACATCTCTGAACCAAATTACCGTCGGTTCACTTGGTCTGAAGTGCTGGCAAGCCAAAAGGAGCTTTTTTGTTTTGTTTGTTACGAAGTCAGATATTGTCACAGCCAATATTAATTACTACCTCACCTTTGGGAATGATCACAGGTTCGCCCATTTAAGCTGTTAAAGCAGCAACTTATATTGTAATCAAATACCACAGAAAAGCTTGGACTTCGCTAGCCTGGGATCGAACCAGAATTCGCCAATTGGATGCTCTACCAACACGATACCCACGCAAGCCAACGGGAGCGTAGAAAGGTTCATATTTGGACTTGTTCGACCTTTTGCAAACCTGCTGAACTCATTGGAGCCCAAATGGGTGAAATATATTCAAAGAGGTGGCTGAACAATTGACTTGTACAGAATTAGCATCGTGACACTATCTCTGGACTTAAATGTGCGATATATCCAACCACATGTTTGAAAAGCTTTGCCAACTTTCAGCTTTCCATTATTTTGGAGGACTACACCTTGCATGGATGAGACCTGCTCAATATCTTTACCTCCATTATCTAGAAGTGGAGTGTTCATAGGAGTTGACCCGACGGGTCATTGAGCGGACTTTCATTCCGTTCAGAGCCATATTACTCTCAGTAACCCAAGAGTAGATTCTATCTAAGCCCTTTGTCAAGCTAGTGGAATCTTGACCGTTCCTACCAGAAACTAACTTGGTGTCGTTAGCATAAGAAGAGAGACTGATAGCAACGAATAATGTAAAAAGGAGGGGGCCTAAGATGGAGCCCTGGAGAACACCTGACTCGACATCATGTGCGAGTATGTCACTAAGGGATCCCTCGACCATAACAATTTCCTTCCTATCATGAATAAGGCTTCAAATTTTCAGATTCAAAATTTAAAAAAATCAAATACAAATTTTATCAAAATGTAGCGATCAGTCGCTGACATATTACAAGCGCGCTTTTGAAGTTGTTTCCATTTTGGCCACAAAATGCTCTGGTTACATTTTAAAAGCAATTCCAAGAAATATAATAGGTATTTCCAACAGCCAAAGAATTGAAGATAAAAATATTTGAAGCAAAAGCTCACAATCGTTAGTAAAATCCCTTTTAGTTTCCTCTTTATCAACCCCAGTTTCAAGCAACCTTTATGTTAAAGTATGACGAGATTTTATTTTTATTCAGTAGCAACGAATTTATAAAGCAGATGCTTTTTTTATTAGGTAAAGTGACAAATTTGAAAATTAAACATGAAATGGATAACTAGGTATGACATCACAATTATACGATCAGCAAATTTCGGGTATCTGTGTTTGCTAATGCTAAGTTTTAAAAAGTATTAAAGAAAGTGAAATATGGGTACTTGTTTAGGTGGACTAATCTGAGTTGCTGTCAAAAAAGTCCTCTTGTCAACAGTTGCCCTTTTCACGTTTTCTTTTTGATATCGTAAATTTGACACTCGCAATATATTTTGATTAAGCAACAATGATGTGTAGAATCTAATTTGCTTTTAATTGTGGTATTTCCGAACTGAGCGGTTGCTCAAACCAGACAACTTATGTTCCATCAATTATAAAAACTCTTGCGACATAACTAGATTAATTTTCTTCGAAGATTGTCCACGAATTGAAGGAGGAATTGCTAAAACCCTATTTATTAGTGTTCAAGTCTCAAAATACAGTTTTGAAATTGAACCAGTTACTTGTAATTTGGAACAATAGTTACAAAGGTAGTGCTCAACCAATAGCCTTGAACTTTCATCGACCTTTGGCTCGATAGAAATCAGTTCATGACATCCAGTTACTTGGTAAAAATCCCCCTACCGTAACTATGTTTCGGGTTGGGTACTCTTTATTACACTTGGTCTAAGCCATTCAAATCATTTGATGTAATCTCCCTAATCACCTCGTTGATACCCGCTCTCTCCTCTCTTTCTCCCTGGATGCTGTACATACATTCGGGATCAAACTCGAAAAGCAGGCAACCACATCCTTCTACAACTATGACTCGTTATTTCTGTTGGTTGCTCTACATACTTGTGCTTTGAAAACGAGTTCACACCCATGGATGGAAGGAAGGATGGTATTGCCCATTTACTGTGCATTCAGAGGCAAACTAACAGGAACCTTGAACGACAATGACATCATCCGTCCCTGTTGAGGTAAATTCCATATCATCCTAGCGCATCATTGTCATCCATTGGAGATTTTTTTACCCCACTAGTCAGTTGTGAAACGTTTACAACCTGAATCAAAGTTCATTGCAGTCAGTCATAGCCAGCCAGCTATGAAGTTAACATCGGCTTTGGTTCTGTGCCTTTTGCTGGTTTTGGCACAAGGTAAGATAAAGAGACAATCTGAGATCTTTTGTAGAAGGTCTAAAAGCTGTGTTTTTCTGCACTTTTAGGGCAAAAGACTAAAACTTATGGACGAGGTTTGGACCGTTGCAAGCCCTTTCGGGTTGGATGCAGCATGAAGCATTGGGACAAAGCTCCATTTTTCATCGTGAACGACTTTGTTGAAGGGGACATGAATTGTTCGGATTATCTGCCAGGTGATCCGAATGACATCGATATTGGAGATGCCCATGAAATAGTTCTCGATGCCTGCAAGGTAAGTTCAGGCCGATACACTTTCACATCCCAAGTAGTTGATTGAAGTGCTAAAGTGTCTGTTACGATTCTACATATCCCATCACAGAATACGCACAGAATATATATTTTTTATTGATTTTGATTCGAGTTAACAGAAAACGAGACCTGGGAGACATTCATGGGAACCAGTCAAATCAAGGTCCCCAATCCCTGTCTGAAATAGGACCTGTGGGGGGTGATTTGTGGCATGCAAGGGTTGGAAAAATATTTGTTTCAAGGGCCAATATGTGACTAAAACATCAAAAAAACCGGAAACATCATTCGAGCAACAACAACAAAAAAAAACCTCTAATGCAAAGATAAACCCTTATAAATTGCGATTGCAAAACAAATCTATTTTTTTTAAACCAATGGCATTCAAATTACCACCGATTTTCCTTAAAATGGGATAACAAGGAGCCCAAAGACAATAGAATGTCAAAGAATTTCTTGTTTGAAAACTGGTTTCCATGGGTAAAATCTTGACTCCTTACGACTTAAGGGAAACCAACCGCAATTATCAGAAACTTTATTTTATGGCTATTAGTTCATGAGCGTTTTGAAAGTAAGTTTCCATGAAGAATGAGTTTAATGAAGAAAAAGCAAATTTCGACGCATGAAACATCTGTTGGCTTTTCATTGTTTGAAGCCAATGTCATATCTTAAAGACTTGTTATCACAAACGAAATCTGCGTGTACTCTTTTAGCGTGAGGTTAATTCAAATTTGGGCTTCAAAAAGCAGACATGGTCAACACTTTACTTGGTTGCCTTTTATGACTAAGCTTTTTAATGCCTTCTTGCTTGAAGAGAAGCTCTATTTTTCAAATTCGTTGGCAGGAAAAAATGAACGTTGCCTTGACCATATGAACTTTCTTCAGGCTTTTTTTATAAACTTCATGCAAAGAAAGCAACTGCCGTTGAATAAATAGATATTATCTCGGAATTTTCACCGGCACTTTAACTCATTCTAGGGCCAAAAGAATCCCATTGTAGGGTTTCCCGAGGTGGCCACATGGTCTTCGTGGTCTTCCTCTTTTTAAAGGCGCTACTTGACAAGAACCGTGCACATGTGTAGAACAAGAAATAGAAGCCTCTTTTAAGTCTTTGCGAAGCCTAGATCCTGGACTCGCTAAGTTTCCAGAAAGCTTTTTTCTGGTATGTTGATGAAGTCAAATTTTCTAAAAGAACTCAAGGCTTGGTGATAAGAGCACAAAACAAGGATGGCCAAAAGACTGCACTGCAAGCAAAACCAGGCAGACCAGCACTTACAACCCATGGATGGCAATTCAAAGACTCTTTTTGGTGTGCACATGTGGGGAGATGTTATTGACGGTAGACCTACATGATAATTTCATTAACTTGCAGGAAAGAAAACAGAACCGGCTCGTTTTAACCCGTCTTTGGTTTCTTTTCAATGATAAGGTTGCCAAGAAAGCTTTTCGCTCCTCAACTTTCCATGAAAGTAAAACGACGCGTCCAATTTTTATGTTGATAAATGGGAAAAGCAGACCTTTAAAGCAAAACAATTGGTCAAGAACAGGATTGATTCGTGAATATGTTCTGCTTTGTCATGATTGATCTGTTTATAATAAGAACTTGCTTTCAGTGATACAAGACTGAAATATCAGGCAAACATGTCTCACACCCATTGATGTTCAAATTTGTTAGAAATGTAAATATCATCCTTGTTAAAATTTGTGGTTAAAATGATACATGTCCCTGTCCACGAACATCTGTTGTTTTTTTTTGGCGCAGTTATCAGTTGTCAGGACTTGGACGAACCCTCCTGGTACGATGAATTATACTTCCAAAGTTTACTTTGCTCTGGCTTGACTTTGCTTCAATTTTTGAGAGCGAATTTGTGCTTTGTGAGAAAACATAACAATGATCACTGTTATCAACTCTAGTGTTCTTCTTGTTCATATTATGGTTCTCCTTTTCAGGATGGGATGGCCCAAGTCAGGATTTGCGTCATGAAGCAGAAGTACATGCGCAACTTGGTCCTGGATCAGGATTTGAGACTGTCTGAGATGGACGACTTGGATTTCGCAAAAGTAAACTTGACTTCGATCAAGTTTCAAGGGAAATGCTGGTCATGCCCTGACAAGACAATTCTAGTGTAGATTATACTTATATACCAATTAGATAACAAACGATGCAAATTGTACTTCAAACGCTAAAATAAATGCCATTGAAAGGCCGTGATTCTGGGTGTGCGTTGAGGATCATTTAATAGCACTTACGTTTCGTTCCGTGGTCAAATCTCTCGTTTGACATTGACGATTGGGTAAAGAATTCCTTCCATTGACCAAATTCAAAAATGAAACACTTGCATATGACGTTGTTAACAAGGTAATTATGTTAGAAGTATTGGAAATTGAACAAATGGTGAGTGAAGTGTGGTAGACTTGTCAGCATTTCCGTAATTTATAATATTCTGGTGATCAATTTTATAATCATCACCGTTGCCGTTGCCATTCTAATACGACATTTTCGTCGCCTGTTAGGCCCGTTTCTAGCCTTCTCCTCGAAGCCTTGTGATTAACTTAAATCTAAATAAAATTTGTTTTACACAGCTCTTTCGATTTTTGAAGACCTAGTTAACGCGCATTGCACGTTGCCTGAGATGGTTTTGTGTACGATTTCCTCTAAAAGATACGACAACAAAGCCCAAAATCCTACGGCAAACTTGAAATTTCAATCATTTTCCTTCTCCTCGTTCAGCTCTCTGGAGACGAATTAGCAAGGAAGCGCCATTTTTTAGATCACCAAACCTTTCCCGCCAAGCTAGGTCTGACCGTAGAATAAGTGGACTTGCTTCCTCAATAGTGTGACCATACTTATGTACAGTTAGGAATTGCATACGTCTAACTTGCTTTGATCATTCTATGCTACAAGTTTGAGTAACATGTAGAATGACAAGGAAATGTAACGCCTAACGGAATATCGTTTTTTTATTTGTTATGAAAATGGACAATTATTTGGATGATTTACTCCTCCTGGCAGTATTACACATGGCTGTGTTTCATTTTTTCCGTGACAATTGTGTAAAACAGAGATACTTTTGTTATCATTGAACAGTTGTGATTACCATTTGCACATGTAGATTGAGATCCTAGTAAACTTGCCTTGACTTAAAACAGAATTGTAAGAACATGATTGCCAATGGTGTAATCAAGAACTACATGTACATTATTGCAATCTTTTGTCATATCATTACAAATGGGAATTCATCACAAGCAGATGATGACAATGAGGATATCAAACATCAAAAACTGTTGTTTTTTTCTTCTTAATTTTAAGTCACAATCAGTTTCATTGTTAAAGGATTCTATTTTGAGTGTTCTCACTTTGAAATCCTTTCACTGATCTTTTCACTTTGGTGTTTGCAAATCATTGTGGTTCTACCCTCCAAACACTCCTTTTGTACAGAATGTACAGATCATTCTTGACACCTTGAGGGAAACTTGCCAAAAATCACAGATTGCAGGAAATTGCATTGAAACAATGAGATATTATTAGACTTTCAGCTAGTATCAACCTGAATTTCCTTGGTTACAATTAAAAAGGAATTCTTACCAACATTGAAATAGCAATCTTAAGTCAAAGGCTTGGCATTTTTTCGATAAGTTCATAGTTTTTTTTATTTGATTTGTTTCTTTTTTCTTTCCACAATTCAAATTGAAATTTAGTGAGCAGGACTTTGGTGACATTTCTAAAACTATTTTTTTGCGAATTTGTTTCTCAGGTTATTTTTACAGTTGAAATATACATGTTGGTCTTGTCCCATCCTGAGTTTTACTCTGTGCACCTAAAACTATGCCTGCCTTTTGTGTCAACTTCCCATCAAGTAGATGTTTAAATTAGACAAGCAGGTAAAATGAAATAAACGTCAAAATGCAATACATGCACAGTGCGGTTTGGCTGGGCATGTTGCCTTTGATTTTACTCCATGGAATAACGTCAGTTGTTCATGAACGCGTTCACTTGACAAGCCCTATTGAAAAACAAAGCCCTCCCTTGTTTTACATATTTGAATACCTGGGATAGAAAATTGATGATTTTGTTTTAATCCACCAATCTGACAAAACAAACATCAGGCATTGGTGGGAAATGGATGGGTTGTCTTTGAGTAGAGGCGAATAGCATTTTGATATTGAGCCAATTTGATAGTGCGTTAACCGAATTACACCAAAAATGTTCATTTTGTTGGGTTGCGCCTCACTCAAAATCATTCGATTAATGAAAATTCAATGAGCGGATGGTGCGAACTGACTGTGATGTTTGTCTTAGTTCTCCCTACTGATGGGAACAAATCAAATTCCCAAATTTTCAAATGAACCAAATCAAACTACTGCAAACCAAATTGCTCCAAATCCCAAATTAAAATCAAATTCACCGGAAAGAGGTACGTGCAAAAAAATTAAAAAAAAATAGATTTATTAAGGGTAGGTATGCTCGCATGATTATCACAATTTCCACTTGTGACGGTGTGCAAAGGCACTATTCATTTAGATCTTTTTTTTAACTTTTTCAATAAGATGTTTTTTAAAAAGGGAGAGATTTTTTCAAGGTCATTAGCAATACCAACTTTGCACTAAATAATAGCTCTATTTATGAACACGGACGAATTTTGGGGTGACCAAAGCGTGGAATTTAAAGGAATGATCACAAAACCCAAGGTAGGACATTATTGCAACAAAATGTCACTTGGTAACGTGCCTGTTTTCCCTCCTCTCAAGTTCGAGGACTGCGGTCTCGTAGAAGTCTTTATTTTCCTATAGAAGGTATTGACTTTTGGATGAGCTTTCTTTGGATCTGTAGCAAAGTTTCAAGTGATGCTCTGTTCTTTTGAACAATTTGTCGTAAAGTAGGTAAAAATGACTGACTGACTTATTCAACATAGGGGATGTCAAGTAAAGGAAATTCAAGGAAAAATGTGGTTCGGCACCCTGATTTTGGGGAGAAAGAACTAAGACAAACATCACAGTCAACTCGCACCATTCGCCCATTGAATTTTTAATAATCAAGTGATTTTGAGCGAGTTGTATTACAAACCCTTGCTTTCGATTGTTTTAGAAAGCATTCACTTTTAGGTACATTTGTTTCTGTTTGTTATCGAGTTTTAGACCATGGTTTGTTCGGTCGGAAACTTGAACCTAGATCTGNTATTCGGTGAACGCACTATCAAATTGGCTCCATACTACAATGCTATTTGCTTGGACAAGAATGTAAAATGGAAAAAATGTCAAAACTCAATGCATGCAAAGTGTGGTTTGTCTGGGCATGTTGTCTTTGATTTTACTCCATGGAATAACGTCAGTTGTCCATGAACGCGTTTACTTGACTAGCCCTATTTAAAAATACTATAGCTCTAGTTGGTCGGAGCGATGGGAAATTTTCTAATAAAAATCAATAATTTTGTATTCCATGTAACTTGCAATGTCTTGCCCAAAATAAGTTTGTGATTGAAATATTCTTGCTTGAAATCACTTCTATATATTTGCATTTGAGTTATGTACAATGGCTGAATTAGTATTTTAATATCATGAGTAAGGAAATATGCCAAGAGTGCAAACGGCCTTGCTTTCGATTGTTTTAGAAAGCATTCACCTTTAGGTACATTTGTTTCTGTTTGTTATCGAATTTTAGACCATGGTTTGTTCGGTCGGAAACTTGAATTTAGATCTGTAAGACCATGGATACATGGTTAGTCCCAGCACCACTATTATGCTTATTTCAATAATTAGGTTTGTGAGTGTTTTCATCCTCCTACTCCAATATATTGCTCCAAGGGATGACCTCTTTAGTGGCCTTTATTCCCACATACTATTTTCCAAACAGACAGACAAGATTCTTGAAGGCGCACAATAAAAATCCAGTGGAAAGGCGGGAATGGATCAATATTCACATTTTATCAAGGTGAGCCGAATTGAGAGATTTCCAAGAGTTTGCAATCTAAAAATCAGACCAAGTTTCAGTGACAAATTTGTTGGTTCAAATATTCCCCTTTATTCGCTCGTTCGAGATAAGGATCACATCTTTAATTTATTAGCTTAACATATTGTTGAATGGCACTTCAATAGAAGTGCCATTCAACAATGTGCTAAAAAGAGCTTTGATTGTAATCGATGTTCAAATGTTGGCAATGTTGCCGAGGAGACAAATCAGTTTTCGGGCATTTGCATCCCCCAAACGGTTCCTTTTCTTCGAGATGATTTGGCCAGCCGAGGAGAAAACCTTTTCCGAGGGCACTGATGTAGCTGGGATAGCCAAATATTTCTTGGCAAGCTCAAAGAGCCAACGATACTTTCCTCTCCCGTTTCTTTCCACCAATCAAGTGGATTGGTCCATCTTGGCTGGCACGGGGAATTCAAGAATTCTTGAATGTCTGGAGAAGGTGGTGCTTGTTCGGCAATCTCCGAATCAAATGCATCCCATAGTGATGTTGGAGCCAGTGGTACAGAAGACTTTTCGCGAAGTGGCACTTAGCTGGGCATATCGGACAGTTCGGATTGAACTTGATGAGAGGTAAGTTGCACTTTAGTTTCATCTCTGAAACCCTTCGTTGTGAATCGAGGATCCAAAATAGTAGCAACGGCCAATTTAACGTTATCCTCAACAGATCCGAATGGATGAACCAAATTGTCACTGATGGCCTTGGCAAGGTCGTATCTTACGGTACCAGGTAATGAACTTCGGATCAAGGCATCATAATTGATGAGGAGCATCTTCGTGATGGGAATATTTTTTGATCCTGTTGTCCTCTTCTCACTAGAGAGCTCTACGGTGGCTTCAAAGAGTGGGCGAAGGACATGGACCGCATCCTAAATGCCTTGCCACGTGTTCGAATCAAAGATTCCCACCTTCTTGCGCATTCCAGGCTCCGTAAGCAAAACGGAGACTGAACCCCTAAGCTCAAGAAGCCTTTCCATCATCTCGAAGGTAGAATTCCATCTCGTTGCTACATCTTGGATTAATTTCTTGGGCTTAGTTCGGCCTTGGTCTTGTTGGATCCCCTCAAATAGCTCCATCGCATGGGTACTCTTCTTGGTTTGCAACGTCTTTGATTGCGCAGAGGGACGATACCTCCTTAAATGCATAATTGGCAACCAGGTTCAAAGAGTGAGCATAGCATGCAACGTGGGTAATGCCAATATCTCTGATCGCCTTCACCACGTTAGCACCGTTGTCAGTGACCCCGACGAGAATCTTGTTCCCGAGATTGTTCCTCTCAAAGACGGTCTGAAGCTCTATTGAAATAGTCTCCGCGGTATGGCGACCCCGAACTCTAATGCAATCAAGGATTATCGATTGTAGCGAAAGTGTCGCTTCATCACAGAAATGAACTGTCACTTCGATAAATCCAGTGCAATTGATCGAAGTTCATAAATCTGTAGTGATCGACACCCAACTAGCTTGTTAGAGCCGAATCTTGACATTTTCATGAACTTTGTCAAACATGTTGGAAATGCAAATGTCGGATAAAGTTCGTCTTGAGGGTAGGGTATAGAGAGGATTGAGAGTGTGGCAAAACTGCTTAAATCCCTCATCTTCGACGATAGATAGATAAGGGTTGCAAATCTTTGCCAACCATGAAGCATAGAGATTGGTCTAGGTTCTTTTTTCTGTCGCAATTTGGAGGATCGGTCTTAACCGCAGATCACGTTGGCCTAAATTGTCCTAAAGAAAGTGGTTTTTAGAAATGAATTTTGGCTTTGTCTTGTTAACTTGTAGCTTCTTACCTTTGATTCTCTCCAACTCTACCATGTGTTTTTTCCCGAGATGTTGCCAAAGAGTTGTCGTTGCCTGGTTTATTGTCTTGTATTCCTTCTCACAATACAAGCATCTTGCATTGGTTTTTCCACGCTTTTCAAACACTTTCCATAACACTTGGGAACACCTTTGCTTGCCATATTAAATAAGGTTGCTGAAATTAGAACACCTATTATGCTTAGTTTTGTCAAACTGTTTTTTCTAGAGATCATTTCATGCCGTATGGAATCCGAATGGAGGCACACATTAGAGACAAATGCGTCACATACTTGGATTCTTCGCCATCTAGATCCGATGGAGTGACAACATTTGACTCCTCAAGAATATTGTCAGGATCTAAATCCTTGTCCACAATCGAGCACAATGGAGGCGAAGGTGGATCTGTAAAATTGGTAACTTGAATATTGATTTCAAGTAGCAAAACCATTAAAACTTACTAGGTGGCACTCCAAATGTGCCAATCTTGGATGGCCGAATCTTCAGATTCTTCCCCATTCTCTGAATCTTCCAATACCTCCGTACTTCGTGGAACGATTCCGATTTCGTCGTAATTTGGAACCATGCTAGGAAAAAAGTTTTTTAAACGCACTCACTGGTCAAGAATGTTTCAGGCATAAGTGTTTTATATACAAGCAGAACGCATAAAAATGAATGGTAACGTGCACGAGATTTGACATTTAATTCCATAAAAGGCCCATTTTCTAATTTGCGCGTCTTCATCAAATCTGATCCTTCACGAGCTAAGAAAAGTGATCGCAAAGATAGGTGATCCCAAAGAAGTGATATTGTTAACAGTTAAAAGCACACCTTCAACATAAGAGGGATGTCTAAGAAAATACGTCTCCCTTTTAATGTTTGAAGAGAGTGAAGATATTCCGTACCGGATAAGAATTGTGCCACTTGGGGATTCTTCGTTGCACCTTCTCTATACGGCCAATATCCCCTGTTGGGAGGGTTCCATACTTTGAGTTCAGTCTACATGAAAAAAGTGAAGAGGAGAATCACAGCCAGTACATGAACAGTTTGGTAGAGACAAGCGAAGAAAATCTTGATTACTGCAAAAGATTGGGTGGGTCAGATTGAACAGATCTTTTGTCAGCTCCCGTCATTGATGGCATTGGGCCGGGAGCTGGACAAAGGTGCGTGACCGCCAATATTCCGAAGGGATGTCGGGCCAAGGACAGTAGGGTGTTAGTACGTCCTTGACCGAGAAGGACAAGTTGTGTCCGGACATCACCTCCGGAAGGTCAGGTTCCCAACACTGGGACACTAAACTGGCCAGCCCAATTTTTGGCAGGAAAAATACCTCCATGCATTTTTGGCATATTGGGGAACGCACAGATATCGTTTGAGGATATTGGTGAAGGTGGCATCGGCGGATTTGAGGGCGGATTGGGCGGAGTTGGAAGGCCATAGGTGAAGGCAGTAGAGGAAAATTGGGTTGATGTAGGTCCGGAAGAGTTGAAGAACTATTGGAGAGGGAAGATTATTGATGGGAAGTCAATTGGAAATGTTTTCGATCCTGGCCCTAGCTTTTTTGACTATTGATGATTTGAGATGGTTGGTGGAGGAAAGTTGGGTTGATGATGCTTGTGGAGAGATCCACAAAGCATCAGTACTTACACTCTTCTCTTGATGTTAGATTTGACAATTTCATAGAGGAGAGTAGCTGCCGTTGTGGTAGAGCGCCTGCTCTGGAAACCAAATTGGAATTTGTGAAGGAGATCCCGATCCTCGGCCAATCCGGCTAAGCGGACGGCTAAAAGGGTGGGTGAACATCATCTTTAATATGAGTTGGCCACATCGGAGTTCGGTTCCAATCGCTAGCTTCATTTTTGAAGAGCTGGTGGGCCAATACATTGTCGATGGCTACTACTCTATCAAGGATCCACGACTCCCATGTGGCATATGTGCCAATTGTTCACAAAAATTGCGGCGCTTTGCCAAACTTGACTTTGGCCCAATCCTGCCGGAATTCTCCCACTATTCCGCCATGTCGAGTTTCTGCCCTTTTCAAGGCGAATTCAAATGTGAATGCTTCCTTTGTGAACGCTATGGGCAATGTGGACTCACTTCCAGTCGTGGAAAGATCAAGAGTTAAAAATGTAGTATAGGTTCCCTAGCACAAACCAAAACTAGTTTTGCAATCGCATTTTAATAAAACCGGAGATTTTGTGGTCTCACACGCTATTTATCAATGCCAATTCGAATTTGTTCGTTGGCCTTTGGGGTATTGCCATCTAGTGGTTATTTTTCCAGACCATGATCCTGCAGCTGTTTCTTCTCAAGGCTCATTGTTCGCTATTGACGAAGAACAATCAAGTAAAAGCGGAGAAAGTCAAGTTTGGTGCCCTGATCTTGGGCTTTGCTTTTATTATCTTTTGGGGAAGAATTGAGTCAAACATCAGGACCAATGAGCACTGTGGTCAAACTAAATTATAGATTACTGGTTTAGTTGAACTGCAAAGTCCCAAAGAAACGAACTTTTGCTTACGGTTCACACCTTGTTACAATCCTCGCTAAATTCAAAATATCGAATGCACAAAGTTCGATGAATATCAAAAATGAATGCAGATTTGATCCAAGTGCAGTCATGTGTCGGTTAAGGATAAGATTGTCTTCATTTTTGAACCTTCAAATAACATCAGTTGTAAACTTGGCGGAAGTTTTGATCCCTCCTCATCCCCTTGTATTATGTACTTAGATATTACACTTTACGCGATTTTAGTAGTATTCTCGGGAAAGCCAGGGGGATGAGTTGAGTCTTCTATGATTCAACACGTTCCAAATGCACCCTGCATAGTCAGAGAGCAATAACTTTTCACAATCAGATTGTTGTTCAGATAAATTGATATGCACATGTCACGATCGTGTAATGATTTTTCCCAGTTGTTCCTGCTTGCGTGAACTCTAATCAAACTTAAGTGTCGGTTTCATCAGTCAAAAAACAACCAGCGAACTAACCATGAGAGTAGAATCCACTTTTATCTTATTCCTTTTGTCTGTGCCAATCAAAGGTAAGCAATTTCCTTGACGAAAAGCTGTCTTTGGTCAATGAAATGATGCACTGGTTTTCGTTTATCAAGGAAGAAGAGTAAAGATTTTTCCATCGGAATTGGACTATTGCAAGAGATTTGTGGCCGGATCCAGTTTGGTAGATTTGGAAATGACACCGTTGTTTGTCGTAGACAATCTAATGGAGGAATCCACTGATTGTTCGGATTATTTCCCCAGCAACCCAAATGACGTCATCATTGCCGATCCATACCGAACCGTTTTGGACTATTGCAAGGTAAAGAGATTGAAAATAACATCAAGTACTGTTGTGATACAATTTTAGATTCGATCTCCTTTTCACGAAGTGTTTGTCCGAATATTCTTGACCAAATATTGAAATTATCATCGGTGTTGAAATTGTATTTATTGAAAATCTACTCGTTTCTTTTGTTTTCAGAATGGATTCACCCAAGTCAGATTATGCTTCATGGAGCCGAGATATAGACGATCTTTGGTCCGGGTTCAGAACTTAAGGCTTTCGGAGATCCAAAACTTGGATTTAGCCCAAGCCAACTTCAATGAGGTCCAATTTAAAGGCACATGCTGGATTTGTGTTAACCAAGAACGAAAAACGATTGAATTTTCATAGCTTTCTTCAATATTGCTTACCGATTTGGTTGAACTGTTGTTCGTCCATACCACTGAACTATTCTGCCAAATCCATGTCATCTTTTTTTATTGGCCAGTTCTTTTATAATATCACTGGGCTCATTTAATTGTAATTATGCTGCAACTTAATCTCGGCAAAAAGCAAACATGTTCCACAAAAAGCCTTGTGGTGATAATTAAATTTGATATATTGTGACAAATGTGTGGGGAAGTGAAAATAAATCTTGTTGCAAACTTGATTCTAAGCGTTTGTCTTACTTTACATTACGCATGAAATTGAAGTATTTTACATATTGGTATTTCTTTGTTTGGTTTTTCACGGGCTTTTCTAACCGCCACAGGGAATGTTCTCCCCAGCACTATTAAAATAAAAGGTTATAATTCGTCTATTTACTACCTTTCAATTTTTATATGATATTTGGTCTACCAACGAATTTGAGTTGGCAGACCGAGCTAGTCCTTGAATATATGGTTGATCTGGTATGCTATCTAAAAATTTGTACAAGCCTGACTTGAAAGATGCAACCGGATTAATAAGGCCTACGTATTCCTTACGGATATTAGAGGGAAGCAAATTAAACAATGAAGGAGCCCGAGAAAGACAAAGAGAAGTGGACTTCATTGTTCGAACTAGCCTGGATTCTCGAAGACTTGAAAGTGCTCTCAATACGCACTTAAGCCTCTACGGTCACTAGAATTGACCCTAAATCGTGGGTTGGGATAAAGCTCATGAATGCTTTCGAACACTGTGCAGTTCCAGCAAATATCTAGGGGTTTCAAATTTATTAAGTATTTGAGGAATTGAACTCTCTAGGCTACGTTGGCACATCTATTACTTAAGTTGTAATGTGATTTCGGGTATCTTGATTCAGCATGTTTCTTATCTACATTAAAGCTACCAGGATTTGCTTGGATATTTTCAGTCAACCTTCAAAAAGCCTTTTCACCAACTGTGGCAGTCGTCTCACTTGTCAGAGGTGAGGGATAAGCTAATCATCCAAGAATCCAGCTCATATTTCTAGAAATTTGTGCTAAAGTGTATAAATCAAGAATTCTCGACGTTCATGGTCACGCATTGTTCAATAATTATACCCGCAACCTCTTACGTATCATTTTATGTCTCAGATATTACGGTCTTATTTCATTTTCGTGAGCATTCATCGGTGGAGCTCGTAATTTACCCTTATTTGTTTGATTGTCAGGGTGAATGGATATTGAAAAACAGAGCACCAAAAGACTAACCGCTAATTGCGTTTTGTCTATAGGCTTTATAAATACACTCGTTTATGGGCATTGAAATGAGTCAGACACTTCGTCTATTGAACCAATTATGATAAAAGTATTCCATCGCTTGAGCTTTGTTACGGGCTCTTTGACTGTAGACACGTTTGTTCCCTGAAACGTTTTTTGGCATTTTCCCATGTGATGAAACATATCTTGTCCTTTTAGTTAAACAGGTGTAGTTTTCTGAGCTAGAATCACTTAGATTAATATATTAATTAATATCGAATGCTTTTTTAACTCAGCCTCTATGTACCTCTCTTCACGGGGCTTGGAAGCCAGCATCCATTTCATCAAGGATTGTCGAGCTTTCTAGCCTGACCTAAATAATCTTGAATCGACATTTGTACAGGATCAGAATTATTACTGTCAAACCGAATCAAGTGTTTGTCGTCGAACAATTACCTCATGATGAAATGTCATTGAACCTTTGCCCAAAATTCCTCGAATAACATTGCATACCAGTAGACATAATTAACGTGTTGCCTTCCTCTAAAAATTGTGACATACATCCAAGAGGAGGTTTAATTACTCCTTTTGTGCAACATTACCTTGACAGCTAATATCTTAGATTGGTCAAATTCAAAGCATACTTTGCATCCTCTACAACTTCAAAATTCCAAATATTCAACGACGATGACACATTTCAGGTTAAAATGGTATTTCTCGTGCGTTGTCCATATTCCATGGCCCCTTAAAAATAATAACGACTCATTAATTAACTTAAAACGATGAAAACAAAGTTCAGACTTGAATCATTGGGGACATACCCGTTTGATTTGGATTGAAACGAATTTAAAACGACTTCAAGAATGCGCACTACTTTCATTCTTGAGAATTGCGTTCAAGCACTGTCTCGATCTTGGTTGATCAAATGCTTCCAAAGACATTGATATACCTTCAGCACCATGAGGGAAGTGTCTTATCAGTAAGTAGTGCCTAGACCATGACATACCAAAAAGAATAATAAACTTTGATTAGCTGACCAAAGAATCTTATCCCTTGCATCGAAATGTGTTCCAATTCCGTGGGATAGAATTTTCAAAACAACAATAAAAGCTCATGTGGATTATCCAACTGTGGTTCCTATTGATCAAGCCTGATAAAACTCAGGAAAGGGCAAGAATTAAGCTGCCAGACCCTTGATTTGTGCGAAATTCAGACCGTTATCTTGGAGGTGTTTATGTCCATCGGAATATGTATGTGACAAATCCCTTTAGCGATCTATATAATCGATCATCGCTGTGTACCATACCTTTCCAACATGATAATGATTTCAGTGTGTGTGAAACATGGAGTTTCAATGACCAAATTGGAGAGTTTGAATGAAATGCATGGGCACCGGTGGTGTTCGCACTAGTGCCATCATTGTCAGATTCGTATTGGTGGAATGCCATCATGTCCATTAGCCACGACAAGATGAAGAAGAAGCCCAAGATCTGGTTGTTCGTTCATCACTTATTTTCTCTCTCCCCCTCAGTTTTCATCGCCTCGTCGATCTTGCCCAAGAACTTACAGTTCTCGGGCCATTTCACGGTCTCATGGCGGTTCGTGTGCTCTTCTTCTATTCTACCTATGTAGTGCTCTATGTAGTGATCCTTCGTGCATTTCTTCTCTCCCCGTGATCCTCTTTGGATCTCCCAAGTTTGACGCGCGCTCAGTGGATTCTGTTTTGGCGAAGCGCAGACGGATCGTCACTTTGGCAGTCAGTTGCTGTTTGACGTCGAGGAAGGTGAGATCTCCGCGTCAAGTTTCCCTCCTTGCATTTGAAGAAAACTTAAAAAGCATGTTGGTTATGGTGTGTGATAGTTCGGCCAATGTTTTGTGACTCTTCGTTTGTGTTTGCTACGATGGGAAAAATGCCCGTGTTTAGATTTGTGTGGGCCGCGTGGCAACTTATTTTGTTACTGTTATGGAACGATCCCAAAGTGAGTGGAACGATCATGACCAGACTTCAGGTGACCAAGGGAGTGTATTCAAAAGTGACAGTCCGGGTGGATGACATGGAGCAACCCGTTGATTGTGAGGATTTTCTAAGCAAACTTGAGGTAAGAAGGCCACCCCGAGCACTATCAGAGCAGGATTCGATTCAGATTTACCTAAGGATCAAGCAAGGGGAGGAGACCTTGGATTAGCGATTGTGACGAATCATATGAGAGACAGATTTGGGAGGGCTCAGACATCACATTAGTGGTTCATGATGAAGTGCTTGGAATGCCACTTCCTCATCCCGATCGAACTAAACGATGTCGTTCCCTAGTTCTAATTGTTGTTCGATCCGAACTCGAACAAAAGTCTGCTTTCATAGACGAACTTCCGTTCAGAATCCCAGAGTTATCGAACCACCGAGTGAAACTGTTTCCTGTCCTTGAAGTCCCCTTTGAAAAGAAATCCCAGATTGTCACCTTTCCGGGAGTTCTTCTCTCCTCATGTAATTATTAGCGTAAGAAAGTGGCACATAATTGATGACAAAGAGGATGAGGATCTCGGAGCTTTGGATGGTTGTCTTTGGTTGGCGTACAAGGTGACGACAACAATCTCCGGCGATCTTGACAAACCTCGTCCGGAAACTTGCTCCGCTTCAAGTTGTCTCAATTAAGGACTTGAAGACAACAACTGGTATGGGCATAATAACTACAAACGAATTGTCGAACTCTGTGTTAGGATTCTTTAGAGAAATGAGGTGAACATATTGGGTTTTGTATTTATTAAAAATAGGGCAATTTGATTGAGGTTTTGGCAAGTTTCGAAATGGATTTCTCCACAATAGGTATCGTGCTCGTCTGATTTGAAATCTTATGAACCACTTGCAGTCAACATTGTACCCCGCTGACATCCAGTCGATTGAGTTTCTTCTGAGAATGCAATTAAAGCTCGCGTACTAGAATTTAAAAAAAAGAGTCGTCGGGACCGGAATTCCAGACTTGGTGGCTTTGTTTTGCTTTGTGTTTTAGTTCTTCACTCTTGGCAAGCCAGCTGAAATGGGTTGCGGGGGGGTGTCAAATGACTAGAGAAGCACTTTAGGGCTTAAAACATGATTTACAACACTACCACAACGAGACTTGAGAGGGCGGGTGATTGAGTTACACGCCCTCATTTTGACATTGGAACCCGAAACCAATCATGCTCAAGCGCGTTTTCATCAGTTAAGCATCTCGTTCTCACAGACAGAGACGGGAATATGTCAGGAAACATCGGGATATTTGAGATGAGAACTAATTGAAAAACAACCATCCTATCGAAGACCGACTCACACCTGCTCCTCTAAAGTTGGCTTGAATCTACGTGCAGAAGTGCGTACATTCTCGTACAATATGTACCATGTGTAGTTTGCTCCTCAATGAACCCAATATAGAAGCTCTGAAGGATCATAAGATGATGGACCATGGAATTAGCGCAGTTTAACAACACCCTAGGAACTGGAGATTTTGATCGCCTGTTTGCCACTGCCCCTAAATCACGATGATGCCAGCACAAAGAATATACATACATGTTACATTAGGATTAAACCGACAACGGATTGGAAATTAATTTCAGCAGCGAGGCAAGAATGCATTTTCAACCTGATACTCGCTCGAGTTTAATCCGTAATGAAATCTTGAAACTCCCAGATTAGCTTCAACTTTCATCGCTCTTCATGCATTTAGATGCGGGATAATAAAATGTCCCTAGCCTTGCTACACTGTACGGTAAGTATACATTTAACTCCGTGCCAACCGCACAATCCGGTGTGGTTTGCTCCCTGCCCATGTATCCATTGGCTCATGATCAAGGGGTTCGATTTCATTCTGAGTGAGTGCGATGTGCGATCCCCCAGATGCATTTTATTTGATGATCATCATGAGGAGCACGATGATGACTCCGGAGGTTTCATATCCCCGTGGAAGATAGAGCTATAAATCTGTTCATAGGGAAAGAACGAACTGTCGCGTTTAGTTTCACCTTGACTGATTGGATGGAGAAGATCACTGACTGGAACCGATAAGTGGCTGCGATCCGAATGCGTAACCTGAATTCCAGGAGAAAATTAGCCTCCATGTCCTCCCATTGCTCTTCATGCTCACCGACCTCGGAAGATTTCCTCCCTGGTCCTTGTTCAAACTTCGGAAGTCATTCAAGTGTACAGAGACCGTTGTGGCAACGAGAGGGTTCCTCGTTTACGGTGTACTTTTCGTTGGAGAAACGAGTGTGCTCAGTGTTGGCTCGATGATGAAGCTATCAGCTATCAAAACTTACTGCCAAAGTGATGGCACGATCGAGTCATAACACTTTTTTATGAACATCAAGAGCGTGGATTGAAAAAAAAAACAAAGTCGTAAACGATCAAACTCTGCTCAAACCAAACCTGATTTCAGGCCAAAAACAATAATATGGATCATGCTGTAAAGAGTAATGGCCATTCCCATGGAATTTAATCTGAAGGCTGCATGGATCGTTCCCACACAAACATTGGGCATCATTTTTGGCGATGTCTCAGATTGTGTTTGATTGCACAACAAAGAGTTTGGGTGAGATCTTCATCGTGGACGGTTTTCCGACAGGCTCAGAGCTGCCTGCCTTCTCGTGGCTTCGCGATCATCGATCTTGCATATGGATGACGCATGACGCATGTTGTTGACGCACGAAAAACCCATATGGGAGGATTCGTACCCGATTTCAGCTCAAATCTCCGCCGGCTTTCTTGGACTTGTCGATGATCTCCTGAGCTCGTTTATCTTCTTTGTAACGGCTCGTCATTTCAGGCGAGGTTTCTCTTCACAAACGCAAATCGCGAGCTTGAACTTTGACGACGAGGTAAAGAGTGAATGAATAATGTTGACAAGGCAAAATCTTGGGTTACAAGTGTCTCTGGCTCAGGAATTCACTCCTATAACTCATGGGCAAGGTCATGACAGATTCCACCAATCCTCTAAGGCATGATTTTGACTTCGGAACTGTGACAGTCATAAGTACAGTTTGAATACGAGAGATCATCCGATGCTAATTCTAGGCACGTTTGAACCGTATGAAATGTGCGAAAGGAGGAGTCTTCTTTAGGAATAAGTTCGATTCTAAATGGATTTCTCAAGGTTTTCTTTCGAATGAAGGCATCTTGATGTCGTTTAAATCGAGATAGACAAACAGGACGAGGAGTATGCCAAGTGGGAATGAGAGCGCAACCTTGGAATTGGAGAAGGAAAATTCGTAATCAGATTAATGGATCCCATTCTCAGTTATAATTATCTCTTGCCATGACGTCAAGGAATTCAGCCCTGCACTTTTCCGTTTTGATTTGAAGCGTTGTTTATTTCGTTCGAAAGAACCTATTCATATGTTGAATAATCCGGTGATCCGGCTAGCATTGACGAACGATCCATGGGATTTGTTGGTTGGTCTTTGAGTGTGAAGATTGTGTGTGGAATCCGACATTTTCCGAGTTCTCAGTCGCGTTTGCGAGTCGTGACGAGAGTTTCTGTCGTCTCATGGAAAAAGAGGTCTTGAATGTCTCTCTTGTATGCACCTCACATGAATATCGCTCATCCATATGGGAGGCCATCGTTGGACTTTTCTCGGCGAAGACCTCCTTCCCTTATAAACATGCCACAGAAATGGCAATTGCTGAAAGGAAGAGAGAGTTGCAGAGGGCCTCGAGAGTGCGAACACATTCCCACTCGCTCATTTTGGGGCAGTCTATTGTTGACATGCTTATAGGGCCCCGGGGTTATATTTCTGGCCATGCATGGGGAGCGTCTGGTTTTATTGCAACGAATTGGTCGTGAACGAGAAGTTCAGGCCCATATCGCTCGCGTACTCAATGGTGAGTTGATATGTTTCCCGTTGCGATGGCTGGCCAATAAATTGAAACATTGAGTAGATCATGGGAAATGAAGCCACTAAGGGATCACGATTGTGGCTTTTCAATGTCACGACAACGTGAAATCCACAACAGACCTTTGATTGGAGTAAGTTCTTGCTCATAGGTTGGGACTGCCGATTTGCTCTGGTGCATTGAGGTGTTGTTCCTTGTTGTTCTATGGACTGACTTAATTCATAGCCCTTGTGTGAAGCTCATTGTTCCTTAAGCCGTTGTGGATAATTCCGAGAAGACAGATAAAACACTTAATTTCAAGCCACAATTCATTCACAACACCTAGATTTCCTCACCCAAGTTCTCAGCACAACTCAATGCATTAATGACAAAAAAAAAAGAATCGAGGGAAGTGAATTTCAAAGCCTAACCCGCCATCAGTACANACAACTCAATGCATTAATGACAAAAAAAAAAAGAATCGAGGGAAGTGAATTTCAAAGCCTAACCCGCCATCAGTACATAATCAACACATTCGCATTCAAGTGTCTCACGGAAATATGAACAATACCAACAACTCACCCAATAGTACTCGTAGATGTGGGATATAAAAAGGATCTCAACCGTGATTTCGTTTTCATTGGCCTCATTGTCATACAATGTCAAGGGTTAGCTCTCTGCAATGACTCTGATTCGAACAGTTTCCGTATATTTTTGTTTAACCATGAGAGTCGCAGGGCTATAATTAATGAGAAGAAAAACGAACTCGAGTGCAATCCCAAGGATGGAATATGCAAGCATGTTCTATCCATTCCAGAGCAATAATCCAAATTATGGCCACGATGACGGTAATGACGGGGGAGGTCGAGATATCGGCACCCTAAACTTGTCGCAAGACATCAAGGTATTGGGGGGAGGGGGGGTGCGTTATTTTGGTACATCGTGTCATCTTCTTTGAAATGGACTTGATTATATTTGCTCCCTAGGCGGCCTCTGTGAGAGAGAACGGTTCACTCTGTGACTCCAGTTCATCTTCTTGTCTATTCTTTCCCCTCGTTCTCCTCGTAGTCGTCATCGTATAATCTTCATGATCCGCAGCAGCCCTGGAGTCAGTTATAGCATGTAGTAATTATTTTTGCATAACGCTCTCAATGCCAGAGAAAAACGAACGAACAAAGAGAGTTTTTAAGCACCGGCAACGACTACTATTCATCCGTACAGAAGGTGCCATCCCAGAAATGACTTCATTTGAGAAAATTGGAAGAGGCTTTTGTCCTCTAATTTGGCGCACAGATATCTTGTTGGATGGCCGTGCCTTCAAACTTGGGGACAAACCTCTCCGATTGGAGACTGAATTTTGTGGCAACAGAAATTGGCCAGATGATTTCCGCTGGCTCTTACTGCAGCTATCTTTGAAAGGGGCAGGATGGAATGCTTCAAGTCCATCTCGCTGGGTATGTATGAGGCACTTGCTTCGGGCTAGGGCATTAAATAACATGATATGAAGTAATTACATGTTTCTTGAGACGCAAAAATTTGAGGGAAATGTATTCATGGCGAACATTGCGGGCCAAACCGCTCAAAACATCTCAATCCCGCGGAGAAAACATTCCATTTTGTTTCCCACCACACGAAAACCCTTTTCAGCTTGGGGGAACGTCAAATTGTTGGGGTTGTAGAATGCTGCTTGAAGATCCATTAATAAGACGACGAGGTCTTAATGTCAAGGTGTCAATGATCAGAATTGCAAAGGCTCCTCTGCTTCAATTTCACACACAGCCAAGACGAGAAGTCGATTTATGGTTTATTTCCGGGCTTGAATGTGCCATGTCTAAAATTTCACTTCTTAATAAATGACAGACATCATTAGACAAACAGTAAGGAGATAAATTAGAACAGGAATTCCATGATAACATTTCACGTACATGGGGCTACGGCTACAAAAGGCGATGGTTGCTGTTCTTTTTCTTCTACTGCATCATCAACATCACAGTTGGCATGGTCTGACAAGACTTCGAGCTCCTCAATGATGGCGAAGCTACCGCAAAGGAAATGTTTCAAAGCCGATTGACTTGGAATCTTGAATACGTCTAGAAGGTCTGAACTTCGCACATGCAAAATGAGCTTGTGGTCGAGGTTGAAAAAGTCCCAAAAGTCTTCTAACCACACGGTTTGATAAGCTTGGTTGTAGAAACTGACAAGGGGCACGAACTCATTCGTGATGTGACGTAACTCACTGGGACTTGTTCGGATAGTGCCCATTTTGAAAATACTGCTGCGTGTCATGTTGGATGTCAAGCTGGACTTGAGCTCTTTCATTGAGGTCAAATAGGTGCCATTGATAACATCATGGGAGATTCCGCACACCTTGGCACCGCACACCACCACCTGATTCGGGTTGAAGTCGCATACAATCTGCCAGGTATTGCCAAATTCGTCCAAATCCCAGGGTGAGTCACTTTCTGGTTCACTGATCAACAGGTAGACTCGACAAGGAGACATGGGAACAAAAGGACGATTGGCGACCAATTGAAACGTTCCCAAGAGCTTTTTTTTGGTCGATATTGTGCCCGAGAGGCAGAAGAACTGACTGGACACCATGACGAACATGGTTCCAGATCTTGGACAGACATATCGCTCAAATTTTGAGTCATTCTTACCCAGTAATTCTTTCATGAACTCTCCATTGGCCTCGGGTTGATGTCTGTAAATGCCCAAAGACACTTTGGACATGGTTGTAAACATCAGTCTGGACGGAGAATTCCAAGCAAACACCAAGAAGTGTCCAGATCCAGTGAGTTCAAACACAATCACCCCCGCGACCCCCAACCATTTGGATCTAGACTTTAGTCGCCTCACTTGTATCTCTAATGTGTTTTCACTTGTGTCACCCGTCTTATAGTTAACATAATAACCGCTCCTAACACACTCACCGACTTGATTTAAAGAGCACGTTGTTGCATTTTCAATCGTAATACACGTTACCAAATCCATGGTTAGGCGTTCGTAACCATTGTTGCCAACTGAAGGGGGACTTAGACGTAGACATTCTCGCCCTAAAATCTTGTTCTGGGCAAGGGGAAGACTTGCCCGTTCAGTCTGCTGACCAAAAGTCTCCTATCAGCTGATTAGTTTTCGGTTCCCGCCAAGCTAAGGGATCCCAATAAGTGACGCGTTTGCATAACCAAATTCGAGTTTGTAACCAAACGATTGTGAGGATGTGAGAGAGATCGTTGCTTTTGAAAGCTTCCTGTTTTGGGAGGCTGGTGGCCGTTTCAAATTGATTCAACCATTATCATTAACTTTGACAGCTTACTCCTTCTGGAGAATGCACAACACTTCAATTTGACACCCAGAGACCCATTTTTGGAAACTCACCAACAGACTTCCAACACCAAATAGGGTAATCATCTAGAAAATGCCGGTATCCCATTGACGATTTCAATCGAAATTTTCCATTCACAACCACATAAGCGGGGTTTGAATTTCGATATGATTTCAATTAATGCGAGCTGATGTAAACATCTTATTTGATTTGAGATCCATTTTGTTTCAACTTTTGGAGTTGCTCATTACAAGGACGAGGATAGCATTTTGGCAGGCGGCCATTTAGTTAGGTTTCTCTCCCGATACGGTGACATCAAATATGGGATATGAGGCGGAAGCTGGGGACTGTAATTGTCTAGCTTTCTTGTACCTGCTAACTATAGGGTCGTCTTGGTACCAAGTGATTTCTCATTTGGCGTTCTATTTTTAAGACATAAGAAGATAGACCCGTCTTTGGTATTTAAGCCAGATATTTCGGCGAGAAAAATCTATAACTGCCATGAGAAAATGCATTTATCTCGCTCAAAGAAGTAACCACCACAGCATCGGTTCAATCAGTAGACAGTGACGATGACCGCCTTGTCACAGACTCCCCTTTGAGCATACTTTGGATACCTGGTGCCAGTTTGGATATTCAATTAAAGCTTGACAAACTTGACGACTCAAAAAGGCTTAGCTCCTCGAGAAAATTTGGATGGTCTGGCAACATTAGCTTAACAAGACGACTTTGAATCAAATTCTTGGCATTTGGCAATGACAGAGGCATCCAAAAGGGAGTCTGGTTCGAGTTTTTTGTCTGATGTTGTTTGAGAATACGTCGAAGGAAAACAATTGGCGACTTCTCATTGCTGAAATACCCGGGGTCTATTTCTCGAATCACATTTTCCCACCATTAAGCAAGCTGAAAACACTTGAGATCAGTTACTCATCGATTTCAACTTACCCACAACGAGTCATTCCATCCAGTTCAAGTAAATTCAAGTGTCTCTCTCTCTCTCCTAAGTGAAAGAGGCTTCATCAATTCGGGTCTGGAAGTTTTATCACTACTTTTTAGAGGGATCAGAAACGTTGCTTTCCTCGTTTAATGTGAGGAATCAAAGTTCAAAGGGCTGTTGGATCGAAAAAGATTGCCTTTCAACATAACTGCCTTCTTGGGTGCGCAATTTTCCAGCATCCATGCCATAATTTATGGGTTTCCAGCAGAAGTAATGTTTCTTCTGCCATGAAGTCAGCCAGGCCCAATGGCCTACAAGGGAGATTGTTTCAACTGGTCCAAATTCAATTAGTGAATCGACAGGAAGTCCTCTTTCTCTGACTCCTAGGCTCAAAAACTCCATCCAATGTGCAATTGTAACGATCACTTGCGCTCTCTTCGCATCCAGGGACCTTAGTTCAAGTACCCAAAGAACCCACTGCGCTCGATTTAACGATCTCCAGGAACTCACCACCAACTCTAGACCGAACGGTGTAGTGTACACATCAAATATGGCAGTACTTAGACCAGATCCATTTCAAGGAAAACTAATGACGGGCCACTTGGATTTTACGGTATCAAGGTGCGCTTATGCACTTTTCAGTCTTCATTTCAATCTCTAAATTCCTCATTAACTTCATCAAATGAAACTTAGGGGAGGCAGCCAAATGGGTCCACGACCAGAGTGTAGCGAAGCTGAAAACCCCCTCAGTTTCTGGAAGGCGACGGCCGGTTATCTTGAAAGGAAGAGAAGGATTTAGGTGTGTTGAGACAGGATTATTTGAGCTAAAGAGTTCAAAGTCCTTGTGGAGTCTCCTCTTTGAAAGGATTATGACGAACTCCCAAACTCCAATCCTCTTGTTTGTTTGTCCTGGCCAAAGAAGGAAATTAACCGTCATTTGGTCTCCCCACCTTCGATAGCGCATCACTGCCGCCCATCCGAGCGATGTTTACTTTTCTCATTATTTCTGAAGCAATGAACATCCTACCCACAAAGTCGAAAACAATGTCATCTTCTTGTTTTTTTTCAGGTAAGACAACGTCGAGGATGATTCTAATGAGCTTGAATAAGCCAATTCCAGAAATATTAATCATAACTTGGAAGTGAGTGAGACTAATGAGGAGGGAGAAGGAATCCACGCATCTCATGGACTTTTCCAGGTCAAGTCAATTCGAAAGATAGAGCGGCTTCGGAATTGTCTTGAATTGGTAGCGAGTGTATATCAGGATCCTTTGCATTGAAAGTGGATATTAGAATTAGGTTTCATCCACCAGAGGAGCACCCGGTCAATAAGCCTCTTTATCACTTTCCTCCCACTTTAACTCGCATTAAAGAGACTCCAGCGAATGGAGAAACGAGGAGAACAAAGAAGATTGAACGTTTCTTGATAGAGATGAAGCTAAATTGAGATATCGGCATTTTTATCGATTGCAGAACTCTATCTACATTCACTATTGGAATGAAATGCCAAGAGAGTGGATTGGATATTACAGAGCACAATCTACAACATGAGAACAAAAAAAACCGGCTGTTCGCCCGACTGAAAAAGAGTTTGAATTCGAAATTCCATCTAAAGTTGGATTTGTAGTGTGGGATTAAGGATTCCCGCTTTTACCACCCATTGATATTACTTGCGATAATACTTTTGGCTCTGGAACTTGCCGCACCTTGAGCAAATTTAGTTCCTTGCCAAAACGGCTTTTTGTTGTCACCATTAGGCTCAACGAACTCATGATACCAGCAATGTGTGCATAGGGTCATCTTTAGCCTTTGCAATAGCTATGTACTTTGGAGGCGAAACAAAAGGATGAACACTGAGTAGAAGAAACTGTGTTTTGTTTCATAAAAGATGGGCAAGCGTTCCGAACGTTCATTTTGCCATCAAATCCATTAATGTGTTAGACCAAAGCAATCCGGACCGCCCCACATTTTATTTGATTCCATTTGGAAGAAAGAGAAATCTCCATCATCAACTTACATTAATCGACACCTACCTTATCATTATCTTTTGTCTGGGCGCAGCCAAGGGTCCATTCTAGGCCCCACACACTCACTCCCCATGTAGACCTCGGATGAGCTGAACTACTAATACAAGCAAAGTGGAATGCACTTTTGGAATTGAGAACCAGGTCCAAGTCAACTGAGCACATGAGAGGATGGCATATTCTCGAAAAGGTATGAAATTAGGGTCAGATGGGTCTCATGACTGACGACAAATTTGGGGGTAGGCTGCATAATTAATTTTTCTCGTTGGGTGATTAACGAAGAGCTTTGTTGGTTAAGTGGTCGGACAAATGTGATTTTTCCGATAATTTCCTCCTGTCCCGAATGATCGTTTGTGGTGAGCTCTCATCATGGTGCATGTCTAAAACCTGACAGGTTTGGGGTTGCTTACCACCCAAAACGATGTTTACTAGTTGGACTTCATGTCAACATTTGCTCCACTTGGCAGACCTCGTTTTTCAACGGAGATTTCTAAAACTGAAAACCACTTGAGAACATTTTTCGAGGAAGATTAAGCAGGATTTGAGTCTGGTCTTGCATTGTTTTGATGCTCTTCTTTCACTGGCTTGTTGTTTTGTGCATTGCCAAACTAACCTCCAATGCTCGGATGTGGCCAGGGGAGGAGTAGCTCTTAAAGTGATCAAATTTCATTCGTTTTCAAATCCAACCACTAAGCAGATGATGTTGGTAATGATGAGCTCAACAAATCCTCTTTGGAAAGAGAGAAACAGAAATCTTCACTTTGAAACAACAACCCTCTCAAAAGTCCCACCACACTCAAAGCACAACAAGAGCAGAGAGAGAGTGCAACCTCATGGGAAATCGACTCGTATTGCATTGTGTTGGTCTGGTGACGATCCCAACCCAATGAACCAACACGGAAAGGTATATTGACCCCCTCCATGTCAGTGCCAATGCCTGATTTTTCTCCCTCATACAATGGCAAATTTCAAAGTGTTTGTTAACTTAAGTGATGAGGCGAATGGATAGCTTGTCGAGGAGGGTCTGTTGGAGATTCTATTTTGCCCCGAAACCAGAAAAGTTGACGAGTTAGACTCGGGGCGTTGGAATGACAGATGCTGGAGGAATGACAAATTATAGGTTTTCAAGAGCGAAACAGAATTTGTCTGATTTGGGAACGTGATATCTTTGACACCTCTCAGTCTTCAATCCCACTGGCCATGGAACCGATGGCTACATCGTGTCCAGTTGATGAAATTAATTTGATGAGGCCAACGTATCTGCCACAATGAAGCACTTGGTTGCTCTACGGGAACCCAATTCATAGAGCGAGGTAATTTGGAAAATTGGGCAGGAACAATGGTTGCTCTGACTAAATCTAAATGGTTAGTTAGACAGAGTGTGCCTTGGGCTCATTTCGTCTCATTGACAATGAGCATCTTCAGCAACATTTTACTCGCGAGTCCACAATTTCCGCAATTAGTCGACAGTGACCTCAAGTTTGGAGATATTTCCTGGGCCATGGATGTCAGTTCAAGGCACTCCATGGTTTCCATTTCCAGCTCTTGGCCTACACTAGTCACGTTTCTAAACCGAGCATATGACTCTTCCGTTTGAACACACACACACTGCAAAAACCCATTCCAATGCCGGGAACATTTGGGTGCGCCAACAATTTACGGAGAGCAAAAGTTATGCATTTTCAACGTTTCAAATTCATTCATGTATATGTCAAGTTGGGCTCTTTGTGATGCAGGAGACCAAATCAGATCTAGATTTTAGCCAGTGCTGGGTGGCAATTGAAATTTTTTGAAGCCCATTCATGAAATTTATTGTTCTCAAACCACCGAGCATTTAACCTCGTTCATAAATTGTTTACGTTCCCTATTTTGTCCACGAGAGCCAGTAGACCCATTTCTTCGTCATGATTAAGTTGCCAAAACCTTCGAAATCCAGGTCGAGAAGGATGAGGCCTCGAAATCCAACATACGTACGTACCCACACTGATCTAATTGGCTCAAGTTCATGGCTATTTTAGCATCCATACACGCCAGACATGCCATCCGTAAGTGTGCATTTCTTAATCACTATTCCAAGGGACTTTTATAGAGTAGCGCTGGATTTGTTTTGCCTCCACATAGGTAGTTATGAAGACAGAGGATGGACCAGAAAAGAGTGAAGGAAGATGAAGGTGATTTTTCTTATTTGGGATGTCCGTGTGGGTAGTTGGTCTGCAACCCTGGATCTGTAGTTTGTCAATCCATCTTGGAGACGGTCTTGCTTGGTGTTGTGTGCAGTCAAGACTGACACACCCTTTCCTTTCTGTTTTCGTAAACAGCATCCACAGCAACTGATACCCACCAGAAAGTAAAAGATTCCGCCAAAATGCCTCACCCAACTTGCTGTTTTTTCGGTTGTCCTCTGCACTAGCACTGACGAGGCAAAACCCGTGATTTGTGGAACCAATTACTTCCCGAGATGGTGCCATTCCAGCTCAAACATTGTAATTGCCCCTCCCTCAAAGGTAAGAAGAGCTCAGCTTCGATTTCTCCCGTTTTCTGTTCCGTAAACGAAAGCTCCTTTGGCCTCATTGGCTTTTGTGAGCGGTGATGGTTGGATTCGTTCTGTTTTTGTGTGGATGCATTGACAAGTGTAATAATAGAATCATCCCACTGTTGTTTGGAGGATACGAAGGGAGTGTGGATTGAACCGAGGTTTGCCAGGCAAATGTGGAGATGTTCACTTTGTGAATCATCCAAGCTCACGATCATCCCAAAGCGACACAAAGACATGATGTGGAGAGGAAAGATAATAATGGGGAGACTGGCAAAAGCAAGCAACGCCCTTCAGTGTCGAGGAGTTTGTTCACCCACTTCCGAACAATTGTTTCGCTCTTAATTAAAGCATGAATCTTGTATTTCGTCATGACGTGAAATGGTGGCAATCCCGAGTGCGGCATGCTCGCAATTACTTATCGAAGGATTCCACAATTTCTACTCTGTTTTGTCTTTGAGGTATTTGTGATTTTGAAGCCAGATGTGGTTATTGGTTCTGAGTTGGCTACCGGGATGGCCTCGCCTTACAAGGGAATTTAATTATCTTCCATTGTGATTTTGAATCAAACCATGCACTCCATTGGAATCCTCTTCTTCTCCCTCAATTACGTGCCAATCCCGTGTCAATCTCAATATCCTGCCCATCCATTGCTCAGTGGCTGCTCGTCTTGAAAGGCATTCAAACAATTAAAAATGTGGCAAGACTTCAGGCAAGCAAGTCGTTAGAAGCATTTCTCCGACTCGGCCATGAGCAACTCGACGTCAACCATTGGCAAGTCTGGTTGCAATCTTAGCAAAAAAAAAACCGACTTAAATGCTGGCTTGAAATTGATGTTGTTGATCCGACAAATCCTAAGATTTTGAGCTGGTCTACTAAAAATATAATCTCAATGGGACGTTGGTGGGGGCGAAGCCGGGCAAAAACACCCATTAGACAGGGAGGTGCGATAAGCAATTCAGAATTTGATTCCTTCACTGAAAGTGATGGTAGCTGTTACAAGTCTTACCAAGTCAGAAGCTCCGAACAGGCGAGCAGGTCGTAGGTTGGTTGGTTGGGAGAGCGATAAAGAGGGAGACCATCTTCAAGCTTATCATCTCATCTCTGAAATCCACCCTGAATCCTTGTGATAACCCTTTCAAGAGGAACTTGACGCGCCTTCGGGTGCACACGTTGGAAGAGGACCCTTTTAAAAGATTTCAATACGCTCCACTGCAGACAAAGCTATGATTGGATCCAGGACTTTCTTGATAACTACCAGATGTTCGAGGGTATCTTATTATAAACCCTCTCGAAACCTTACTAGATTGAGCCAACTCGATCGATCTTGACTTGACTGACTGGCTGAGCACTTGTAGTTCATGATGGCTTGATGAATATCACCAATGACCCCTGGCTTGCGAGTTGATGGCCATTTGAACTGATGCTTGCTCGGCTTCCTCTTCTTGCTCACGGGCCCATGCATTTTGTAACTCTTTCTCCTGTAATCGGTGAGTGGATCTCTTTGAGTGGTAGTCCAAGTGTTTTGTTGACAGCACGGGTCCACCAATCAAGTCCTTGGAATACAACCTACTTAGATAAGAAAAATAATAAGACCTTCAACCACTAATACGCCAACAGCCAATTCAAGTCCAAGGCAATCGCAAGCGGTGGTGGTGGGCGGATGTCTGAACAGACGGACGAAGACTTGGATCAATAATCAATAATGAGACGAATTTCATCCCCGACATTCATTTGTCAAACGTATAATCCAGAGCCAGACCCAATTATGCTCGCCTGCTAGCACCTTCTCAATTTGGAATCGAACCCGTTTGGGCCCTTGAGGGGGTTAGTTCATCATAGTGGTTAATATCAATTTGGCTATTCGCCGTATGATGGCATGATGCTGTGGCGTTTGAAGCGCCCATAAGTCAAGGGGCAAACTTTCTCGTTTTCTAATCAATAGCAGTGTGAACGAAAGTTTGAGAAATTTCGTCCTGAATGAGCTTCAATGCTCATTTGGAGAGAAGTGAAACAAATTGGTGCCTATTTTTCATGCATTCTCATATTCTCACACCTATTCATGGGCTTAAGGACGGTGATAGTACGAGTAGTACGTAGTCAGCGTAGGCAATGAACCAAGAAGACATGCTGATGTGATGTGCTTGTAACTTGCAAGTGAGATCAATAGGTTGAAGAGGAGGAGTGAGTGAAGAAAGAACACCTCACAAACTTGTCTCAGGCAGGAAGTCCTCCCAGGACTTCCCAATCAAATTATGAGCTTTTTGTCCTGCATGCTTGATCAGCGAGCTCTGATCGAGAGCGGAATCCGGCCTTCCCGATCTAGTTCCTATTAGCATAATCCAATTATTAAGCTCGACACTTTAAGGTGGGGATTATATGGAAAGGCAAAGTTCTCAACAGTGGATTGGGCATCGGGGGTCAATTTTGAACTGAACTGGCGAGAATATTTGGTGCCTTATGAAAACGCTTCCATCTACGTGCCAGTCTTGACAAACTGTAATTAAAGCTGCGAGAGAGAAAAGTGTTGAGGCTAATCTCCATATGAGAATACACTAAAATTGGAGGAAATCATCCTCGTCCACCTCGAGAGAGTCTGGGAACGGAAAAGTTAGGACGTGAGATCGGGGGTTTAAGCGAAAAAAAACCCACCATTCAACCCCTTTGGAAATCGAACAATTTTCTCTCCCACTTCAGTTCAGACCCTGGATTGTTTCGTTTAGAGTTTAGGCCTTGTATGAGCACCTGTATCCACATTCCAATTTAGGAAACTCGCTTGAAAACCCACGATGGTTGACATGAGCAAGGACCCGCCCAATGAGCTTAAAAAAGCCCATCAGACAAGTCATTTCGTCGAAACACAATCACCATAAATAATTCATGTTTTGCATTACGCATTTGTTTTATTGTGGGTTTTTGCCTTTCTAGGTATGTTGTCCTGTCACTTCAGCCATTATGTCTGGCATCACATCACCCATTAGCCCCCTGAATCCCCCAAATCGGGTCCGGTGATGAGTTCGATCGCATCCACAACTGTCAGTGACCTCTGGGTTCTTCTCCAAGCTTTGAATAGCAGATGCGATTTTGGCTAAATGTAGGAGTAGTAGTAAGTAAGGTTAGCACAAAAGTGTGCCACTTGAGCCTCCTCTCTTGCCACAGCCAGGCCTTACTGTACATCTGTACGTTCATCCAACGTAGATGAAGAGGAGCTACTCGAGGAGTGTTTTGTGCGTAGGTGGGTTTCTCGAATAAAAAGGGTCTCCATGGGTGCGTTGTGGTATGTGGTGTGTGTGTGGTGCATCTAGTCAGCAGTATGCTTGCTTCCAAAACAGAATAGCACAATGAACTAGTTGTTGGTTGGGGAGTTTGGACTACCAGCAACTATGATTCACTTCATTTGGAGGCTGGAGAGTCAAATCAACGCGTGGAGGGAACGACAGCGCCCCGCTGAGCTAAGAAATCGCTTTTCGTTGAAGAAGATCACCACCATGGCCACCACCACCACCACCACCACCACTCACTCTCTGGTACTCCGCCTCCTTCTCCTTTGATATTCTCTCCTCTTCCATTTTCATCTACTTCCATGAAGAACTCCACCACTGCATAATTGAGAAATTTTCGAGTCTATGAAGGGCAAAGAGAGATTCGATGAGAGGGTCGAAGAGCTTTTCGGGGACAACCATTCAGAAAATACGCCAAGTCACATCTCCAATTGGCCAGATGACCCGAAAGCCACCAAAGCCGACGACGTCAACCTGCTTTGGCCACAAATTGGCTTTCCCAAAATACCCAGCCGCGATGGGGATCGTGTTGTTGTCGGTTTAGTTGTTGGCTCATAAGGCAAGTCTTTCGGTGAGCTCGTCCGTTGGAAGTTAATCACGAGCGAATTGCGAGCCAAGTGGAATCGACCACATTACTAAGCACTGAGCTACGTAGCTATCTTGCTTGGCTCGGAGGGCTTTGAATCCCATCTGGGGTTGGCGCGGCAACGTTCGATTGTCTCCAGTGTAAAGACTTTGCTTTTCGAGATTGAAAAGTCGTGAGTATTAGGCGCTTAAATAGTTCCCGAGCTGTTTTCCACAGTTGGAAAGTAATTTCAACTCCATTCGAGGACAAAGAGATAGTGTTCTCGGAAGAGGGTGAAAACTGAAAATGGGCTGGGATGTAGATTTCGAATTTCCCGCTATAACCTCAATAGACGGGCTTGTGGATTTTGGCGCGAGATTTCGAAATAATGATTTTTTTTGGGCGCGTGTGTGTTCCATAGGACAGAACACCAAATTGAAGCTAGACTTGCCAGAACTTGGGGGTCTTTCGAGCACTTTAGCTCCGGAATGAATCCTCATTTCGAAATACAAAAGCTAATTGGTCACACGCCCAAAAAGCTCGTGCATTCAGGTAACGACACGAGTAATCGACTGGAAATTTGCATTCCTGAAACGATGGCGGTCGTCTTCGGGTCGTCGGATTTGTTGCCCGAGACCCACTTGCTTGAATAGATCGAATGCACTCCTATCAAGACCACCATTCCAATTTTCTGCCCAGTCATTTATCACCCGGGGATTCCTTCCCTGCAGACCTTGTGAGGTATAGGGTGGGATCTCCTTGTACAAGGAATAAAACAAGATCTAGGGGGTTAACTGAAGTCTTGACAATTCCTGGTGCTTCGAGTGTATTCAATTATGTCGTTTCCCAAATCATGGTTTAGCCCCAACCTCCATAATAAATGAAACTTTAAGAATTTCCTATTTATCGTGGATAAAAAGAGTACTGCAGGTGCAGGATTGTGCGTCTAGGTAGAGGGAGCTTTTGCTTGAATGTTGTATTAGCGTCGAATGCCATGGTAAGCATTTTTAGTCCTGTCCGTAAATCCAAGAAGCGTGCAAAGATGGCTTGGGTGAACCCAGAATGGAAGGAAAATCTGGGCGTTCCCGGCAGAATCCCAGCGACTTGTCTCGACCACAAAAGGGATTGAGTTAATTCAACATTCATTGAAAAGTTCGTAATTTATTCCTGTTTTTCGAGCCCGAAACTAATGGGAAGTATGGGTGTTATCGGCTGGATTTCTCGGTCCACAAACGACCGAACGGAATAATTGATCACAAAGACTGAGGCTCTCGTGCAATATGGAGATGGGCCGTGGAAAATTAAACTCTTTATTGCGGTCATTCATTAATCTTCACCCTTAACCATGAGCATTTCGTCCTCGGATTCCGGGATCCGGTCCTCTTTTTTGCCCTCTGATCGGTTTTGATCTCAAAAAAAATTCGTTGAGCAAAGAAATCTTTCCAATGAATGACAAGATATCGATCTGAAAAATTCGGCCAAAAAAAGCTGGAGAAAAGAACCTTGATCCACTCACCAAGACGAGAAGAGAAACTAGCGCCATTTTCTGCCCATTCGCTTCGCAAAGACATCACTCGGCACACGTGTTGTCAGTTGTAAACCATACCTGCTCATACGCGAATAACTTCCTTGATATTATTACCTTCTGGTTGTACGCCCAGAACCTGTCTGCTATACAAGTACAGATGTTTTTGATCATGTATGAGTGGATCGAGGGGTCTTGTAGGTTTTTACGATACCCTCAGACACCCTAAAAACAGGGCAAAAAAGTGGTCTGTCAATGGCTTCAAACTTCTTTTCGAGGACGACCGACCCCGAGTCAAGTTACATCTGGAGAGTCAGGGAGTGGAACTAGCACTACAAACAGTCCCTCTTTACAGTCTTTACAGCTTCCCCGTCAGATCTGCGATTGGCCATGCATAAATCCGAGTCTGTGTCTTTGGTGTTCCTGGCCAGTGCTCCCGAGACAACAATGGAATCTATTCTTTGGGAGGAATCGATCGATCCAGTAGCGATTGGAATGCAAAAATTCCGCCTTGATGAGGCCTATTCAAACAAAGGTGGATCTGGAAGTGGTGCTGGATTGGACAAAGAGAAAGTCAACACGTGATTATAGTGCATTAACACACACTCGAATCGAGTGGTTGGTGGCTTTTTTATGGAGATCCCGGAGGTAGCGGAAGGATTGTCGAGATGATGAATATTGTTTGGGAGTTCGTCCCAAAGATGAATGATGAGGCAAGTTTTCTTCACTTGGGCATCAGGCCCGCACACTCTCTCGTTGAGGTAATGCTATTACAACGCCACAATGATGTATTTAAGAATTATACTGAGCGACAGATAAAGGTAGAGAGAGAGGCTGACAACGGCGAATAGGAGAAAGTCATCTTCTTCATCTTCGTGTTCCTCGGCATCTTCATCGACAATCGCGAGTTACTCTTTGTCCAAGTGTGATTGCATTGTACACACTCTGCTTATCAGTCGGTATCATCGCTCAATCTGTGCCAACAACGAGCTAATAGAGTTACTCTACGCATTACATAGACAAGCATCTTTTGTTCTTGAAGCTCCTCTGTGTCTGAATGTCACTAGAGAAGCCTAACTTGTTCATCTATGAACATTTAACACGGGCACCAGCACCGGTTGTACGTATACGTATACATTGAGGAGGCAGAGGTATGCAGTATATAAGTAAGCACAAATCCTTTTGATCCCAGCCAGCTCCTCGTCATTTTGAAAGTACTCAAAATTTCCAACTAGTTCTCCCTCCTCGTCTTTTTCATCCCAAGAATCGTGAAATAGCTTGGGCTTCTCGTTGAAATTGCATCTCTTCAATTCGCATATTGCACTCGTTCTTCAAAATGCAATTTCAAGTGGCGTGCACGGCTTTCGTGCAAAAGATGGCTTTGATGAGGATGAGCCAAGTTGAACGAGGACGTACGGAGAAGAAAGAATTCATGGAATTGGACACTTTGCTCGGCTGCCCTGTTTGACCTTCCCCCAAGGATTCGAGAATCCCCAAAATGAAGATGGGCCTCATTCTGATATGGCGAGAAGAGAAAAGAGCATTTGAGGACTCATCATCACTTATGCAAATAGCTCCCCTCATTCTGGGATACCGACCGAGTTCAATGGCTCGGTCGGGATTTATGGAGCATAATAAACAGGGAATGAGAGAAGACTGAAGTCGACGACACAATGGTGGCTTTTGGACCAGATCTTGGGGTAGAGAAGGATCAGGCGTTCGTTGTTTGACAATTACCAAACGACCTTAAAGAGTTCGTGCCACGATCGAAAGTTGAATGATCAGGCCTTTGTCCTTTTTCCAAGCTCGATTTACCCACAGACATTCTAGTATTTACGTAATACTATAGGCTTTAGGCCTTGCTATGGGCTTCCACCGAATCTTGTGGAACAGATGTGTGGAATGGGTGCATTCAAGTGAGGTGAAGGAGAGTGCCATTCATTTTAGTGCTATGTGGCAATTGTCGGCATGGTTTGAAAATTAATGGCAACAATAAAAAGCCTTCTCTATCCGCCCAAGATATTTTCGAATGCACTCAACCTTCTTCGCCGTGTTTTCCCGACTTTTTTCTCCAATGAAAATGGAACACTAAAGCAAACAGAACTCGACTCCCATCGAGAAATGAGGGGAGATTTTTCTTCCAACCCAGATTTCGTCTTCTTTTTCAATTTGAGTGATTCTGAATGGACCAAGGCTTTTCATGAATGGGCAAAATCTCCTTTGAAAGACCCACGACCACCGAAACGGCTTTGAACCATCTCCAGCATCTCCAACATCTCGATGATAGTCCAAGTTGGTGCGAGCCAATTTCGACGGGGAAAATGAGCACTGGACACGTTTTTAGTGCCAATTCCATATTCTGAGGCCTTTGTCAGATGATCGCCAAAGTTACGCACTCGCGGGTAGAGCATAAAGATACCTCCAAGAACTCTTTATTATTGCTATTAATGCTGACCCGCATCCAAAACTCGAGGGTTTCTTTCAAGTCGAGAATGAGTAGGCCAATATGGAGGGACTCTGGGGAAGAAATCTGAGAGCCAAATCATGACCAAGCACTTTCCGACACGTAATTTTGATGAGTGAAAATAATTTCTGAAAGCCTCGGACATGCCTTAATGAGGTGGGACAAATCCAAGCGGAAAGTGCGCTCCCGATATCGCACTCACCAAAACTCTGAACTCAGATGCATTTCCAAGTGTTTTTGTTTATTTTGATAGCACTAATAGCTCGGGTTGTGTCTTGGCTCCGAAAGTGATATGCACTTTCCTCGCCCACGAGCAACCACACCACTGGAGAGCCATGCCCATTTTTGGGACGAAAACCTCTTCATCCACCTCTCAATTCAATGTCTGGAGCCAAGTCCTCGTGGCCAGATTCACTTGACCACCAACTCATATTCCTACCAATCGAGTTAAACCACATCCTTCTCCAACTAGGACGACCATAGTCAAGTGTTTAAATACCTCATGTCAGTCCAGAAGTTAGCATCTGACGAGCATAGTGAAGCGATATGTCATTATAACGAGATGGCATGCTCTCTGCTTAAAACACTGGGAATAGTAGACTTCTCAAATGGACAGAGATGGACAGAGCGGAGTGTGGCTAAATGCATGCACTAAAGTAAGTGCACCTGCCCGCCGTCGTTGTCTGGTTATTCATTGTTCTGAAGGTCCTTTCTTTCCCTCCCCTCTCCAAGCCTTCATGCTTCAAAGTGACACCTGATAGGAGGTGTAAACATGGCCTCTGTCTCTTCAGCGAGTGACACTCGTCTTTATGCATGCATCCATCTTCATGCCTTCATCAAGCCATAAAGAACCCCAAAGTTATAGGAGCCCTCCTCGGTCTCTCCCGAGGAGGCCCTATGGACGTATTCATATATTTTAAGAACCAATGGTTTGATTTCTGGTGGTCTCTGGCCATATTTAGGTGGCCATTTTGTTGAGTTAGTTGTTGAGGATGATGTGAGTGGAATTCAGATACGCTGTTCGTGGGTGGGCCCTGAAAACCGGGGGGCTTTGCTCCAGATATCATCACCGTCATCCTAACTCAGACCCCGAGTTCTTCGCTTGAGCTCTAAACAAGGCTCTAAACAAAGCCATTGAGAAACAAACGAGCGAATATGAATGTACTCCCACAAACAGACCGTGAAACCATGATTATTAGGAACTAGAAACGAGAATTTGGCATAAATTGGCGACTGGCGACTGGTGAATAACGCTGTGAAGCATGGCAAATGTATTTGATCAATGACATCTCTACAGGGTCACCTTGTCCAGTTCAAAGCAACTCATCCAATTAGGAAAGACCCAGTGGAAGAGAGGCAAACGACGGGAAACCTTGTTATTCTGACAATACTCTTTAATCTGTTTTTTTTTTCTCTGGGATTGACCAAGAGTCCTTTCGAGTTTCCATTGTATAGAAGAGGTTTCCGTCTGGACGTCGGTGTGTAATTGTAAATCCTTGGGAAGGACGGGTAATTGATCCCTGTGTGGCCATTTTGGAGACAATCATATTCAATGAAAGGGAGAGAGCGAGAGATTTCTCTTCATGCATGATGGCTTATACTTACTGTACTGTACCTATCGTGCATGCATACTGTACTAGTACATTCAGTATTAAGGGGGAGGGGGGGGGGAGAGGGATTTTGCGGCTCTTCTGGCATGAGGTTAATCAGGAGTCCCCTTGCGCTAGGCTTTGTGAATTCTCCGCTTGTTTATCCCAAATGATAAGAGGATTAAATTCCTGTTTCCCCCAACGATTGTTCTCATGTCGTTGCAATCACCACCGTCATTCTTATCATCCAGCCACACACATACACATCAATACCGGTCAAAAGCAAGAGACAGGATGGGTTTTCACTTTGTAATCAGTATGAACCCTAAAAGATTCGAGGAAAACATCGTTCACAACAGACCGAAGTGGGGAGTGGGAACGAAAGGCGTGGGTACACGGGATGGTTTGATATTTGAATAGAACCGTTGAAGACTGTCCAAGGCAATATTTTAATCTAATTTGCAAAGGGCGGACCTCATTTGTAGTCCGTAGACCACAATGTCTATGGTGATCGTGAATAAAGAATTTCGGGGCGGAGTGCACCGGAGACTCCAAAAATCCAATCCCAGGTAATGAACAGCGTTCACACTTCAATCCCATTCGATAACCAGGACCTGTGGCAAGATGAATTGGGTGGACTCTCCGATCTCTTAGTGTTTCGTGGCTGGCACTTCTTGGCTCAGAAAATGGTGATTGCAAACGCCAAAATAGGAATACATAATGAGATTCATTGACCCGGACTGGACTCGTGCAATATCAGCCCTGAAATGCGTAGGGTGTTCTGATAATTATTACGCTTGTACGTAAGTTCTTCGAGCTCTGCTCTTAAAAGCGGGAGGGAAGAATGTACCAATTCAAGAATGACTTTGTTCATTCGGATGATTTCTCCCTCCACGTATTTGAGCCGCTCCAGTCACATTAATCGATTAGTTCCGAACCAAAAATTGACAAAGAACCTTCATATTGTGGCTCTCGCAGCAACCAGAGCTTGCTTTGCCCGTGACAAGATAGACGATAAGAAAGAAGGGTTGATCTAATTTCTTTATTCGCCCAAAATGGACCTCGAGATATTTCCCAACCACGCTGAAGCCGAAAGACCGCACAAGTTCAAAAAAGAGACATCCTTTGTTGCAGATATTTTCTCGCAGCACTCACGTCCCTTCCAAAAGGCCCCAAAGATGTTTCTTGTTCAGTGAAGCTGATCGACCGAATTCAACCTATTTGAGCTGGCAAACCCTTTGGCCACAAGAGCAAACATGAATACAAAGGGGGTCCTCCTTTCTGACGACAGCTCAGCCCCAGATCCACAAATATAGCCCTTTGATAAGTCAAAAGTGGAATCAAATGAGTGGCAGGGGGATTGTTCATTGAGTCATAAATCCGATGTCGAATGCGTTTCATGAATGAATGGCCTCTCACATTTCACCAATTCACCACCCATTTGTCATTCCAATGAGGCGAATGACGAATGCAGCTGCGAATGACTATGAAATCAATGTTTTGAGGGGTCAAAAATAAAATCTTTCCATCCGTGATAATGGTGGTGGTTTCGGTCGAGTTGTCTCCAACTTGGGCTAGACCAATAAACTGAGCTGAAAATTGGATCCATCAATTCGTCGTCCCGTTCGTAAAAGCCATTTGGAGCGCAGATGAGTTGTTTAATTGGCTCCCGTTTTATTACACACATCCAAACATCCATCAGCAGTTTGTCCACAGACTTGCCGACGAAATGAAGACGAATTCCTCATTCCTCAAGATATTGAAATTACATCTGATTGACAGCACTGCCATCGGTCGGTAGCGGTAGCAATGGTTGGTGTATATACTAGTACGACGCACACTTGGTAAATTGGGCCATATAACGTAGAAAATTGGATGCTACCAAATTGATTCCAGCTTTCCGTTGACACACATATTCGACGCCACTGTGTTTGGTTGAAATGGACAATGTCAGATCGTAAATTGATCCACGGATCTTTTCTGGCTGACACAATTTCATTTCCAAGCCTTTGCTAATCTCTGAAATCCGGCTGGCATATGCCTAAAAGTGTGCGATTCCCGAGAGCCTTCAGAACAAAAAAGATCCAAAGATAGGTATAGTTTCGCCGAGATGTTGTTGCCCGCATTTGTCGTGGATATTTTCCCCATCTTTCAAACTTAACTTGGCTCCAATTGACCCCGAAGTCGGTCCGTAATATCCCCCATTCCAAGGAGCTTATGGAGCACCACAGCCTGTCTGAAGCGTAAACACATTCCGATAAAAGGTTTCGAAAACGTGTGCACTTGAGGCAGTCGTAAATCATGTCGGTTCGACTCAGAACTGGGTTATCCTCGTTGAAGCGACATCAATTGTAGAAAACCAGACCGTCTTCCGCGGAATGATCTACTTCTTTTGGGGGTTTTCTTTTCTATTAAGCTTTTCTTGCGGCTATTAAATGGTCAAGGATGGTGCTTCATTATTGGGTTGGAGAAGAGTGATTAGTCATTCTCACCGATGCCATATCGAACAACCATCTCCATATGGTGCGAAAGTGGGTGTTCGGGGCGGGAGATTCCGGATTTCAACATATTTCTCACCTCAACGTCTTCTGCCACTATAGTACTAACACTACCATCACCACCAACTCAAAGGCAATGTGACACCTTATTGGCTTCCTTTAAGTGATATCTTTTTAATTGCCGGCCTGACAGGCATTTCAGGAAGCCTTTTTGACGGTTTGAAAGCTTTCTGATGGCTGATTTTTCATTAAAATGACAGCGCCTATAATAACAAGGGGTAATTTTGATCCTCATTCACCAACAGGAACACCAGGACCAATGTAGTCTTTATCTTATGTTACAAAATCTAAAAATAAAAGCAGAAGAAGGTTGTGAAACCCGGAGCTATCTTTTCTCGCTAATCTTAGTACGTCATATAGGGCCCAGGAGTACATATTTTGTTAGTTCAGAATTCCTGCACAGTTCACCATTACCGGGGGTTTTGCCGAGTCATTCCAACATGTGTTGACTTTGGCCTCACCAGGTCCACCAAATATATGAACATCAACCAAATGTGAGTTGTCATGGATGTCTGTCTGACTAAATGTGTCTGTCGGACACTTTGATCTTGTTAAAATCAATCTGGCAATTACAATCACGGATCTCGTTTCCAAAGGTGTGAATCATGATTCCACTTTGAGCATTCTCGCACCTCCTCCAGCTACCATTCCGATCGTTGAATGATACTTACGGAATCAGAGGGAAATATGTTTAGCTAGAAGCCACCAAAAAGGAGCGGGATCCATCGAATGAAAGATCCATCTTCGACCCAATAACCGCAACAAGTGAAAATCTGATGATGATCATGGCGGCGGCGGCGGCGACGACGACGACGACGATGATGATGTTTTTTCTCCCTTGACTTGCTCCAGAATCCATTGTGGCATTGAAAATCCAAAACCCTCCGATTTCACATCATTCATCTCCGAAGCGAGGAGAATTGCAAGCAAATCTATTCCATTCCCTAGCTCCGCCATAGAATATGGGCGAATTAAAACCGTTGAAATGTGCACTCTATTATTCCACGCTTTTCACAGTATCTGGATGTGACCGTCTCAAAAACGACCACCACACTTTTCACCGTGACTCATTAAATGAGGATTCTTCATTGATCTATTTTTCAGGTGTTGCTCAACGAGACCTCCCATGGTCTCTATGAATTGACGGAGAACCAGAGCTACATTGCGTCCATTGAGGTGCATCTACCCAAATCGTGGAATCAACACCAGTGTCAATCACGGACGAGGAAAGTGAGATTCTCGCAGTTTGTCTCGAATCCCGACATTTCCGTGGGAACTCAAAGTCTCTTCGGCTCCTGGCCTTCCCAACCCTGGACCGAGCAGCCGGGTGCCTGTGGACAGTCCGGCTTGCGGGTTCACATCCCCATGAGGTTCATCTCCACTTTGGAGCCATTCAATGCCCAGAGTGATCTTCACACCAGAGGTAAGTCACGAAAACGACGACGCCAACGAGCCCAGTTGATGAATATGATTGCCATGGATTTGATTGACATGTTTGTTGGGCAGCACGGTTTGGCGTCTTTGGTGACAAAGATTCTGAGTGAAGGCTATGTGGCAGGCGAAATATCAAATTTAATCAGCCTAGTTTCCATGACGCGGTTGGCTTGGTTGCCCTTTCAGTGGGGAGCCAAAAAGCCTTCCCGGGTATTCTTTTCCATACATATTTTTTCCTGCAAATCATGGAACCTAATTTAGTGGCTTGGTTAATAATGCTACCACATGCAAATGCTTCACGACGATGATGATTGAGGTACTCACAGTCAGAATTTGAGAGCATGAAAGACAAACGGTACTCGCCAGTTGGTCTCCATAGAACCAATAATTCGAATAATCCAAGGTTCCCCTTTAAATCAGCCAAATTAGTGGGCTTTGTCTTCATTACAGGACAAAAGAGGGGGGAGTTAGTAGAGTCGTCTTGTGTGAATCAATCCTAACCTTGACAAAGACGATGCGAATCAGAATTGTTCCAATCAATCGTTAATTCATGGCACCAATTCTTCCTCGAACTCCATCCATCCAGGATTTATTCAAGCCACCCAACTAACCAACCATCCACCCCCTCAAATTGGAAGCAATTAATGGTTTACCTGCCGACCGAATTCGTTCGTCTAATTCCCACCTTCAAAACCATAGTCCCTGTCAATCATCTTTCACCACAAAAGTCAACCAGCCTGAAAGTCATTATCACTTTCCAGGCGGAGAAATTACCCAATCTCCTCCTGGAACCCAGATGCCAACTTGTCATTGTTTAAAGGGCTTATCTGCTTGACAACTTGAGTTTCGGGCCGCCAAGTGTGACCAAATGTCGACCTCATTAGGTCGATCCCGACAAATTCCTCCAGGATCTCCCGCCGCCACCAATGCTCGTCCGGGTGGCGACGAGAATTTTTATCGCATTTGTTTGCATGGTTGATCAGTTTTGGACCCGGCGATTTTCTCTCCATTTCGGTTCATTCCACGCCAATTAGTTCTTAATCAAGATATATGTTGTCCCAATTTTCCAGCCACTTTCCATCATGAGTCCATTTTGACAGATCGATCGGGTGATTGGGGGAGGAATTCCTTCTCCGTAGAAGACATTATTTGTCTCAAACTCGGCCTGTTAGTCAATCCACGAAATGAGCTTCTTCTGGAGCAAGATATCCGAAGCGATAAAAATTTCAAGTTTTTTTTCTTTCGACGTCTACTACCTAGCCCCTCCTCCTACAAGATGCTCTTATTTAGAGCGCACGTCCCTTCAGGCCAATCTTTAGCCGCCGACGTCTCCTAAGATGGAAGAATTGCCATTTAAACGATCTTAGATTAATGAATCTTATGCCCAAGCCAGTCTACTTTGCTTGGTGGGATCTGGTCTCGGAGCTGAGGTGAGGTCATTAATTGGAACAAAGCTAACCATGTGTGAAAATTGAAATGTCCATCCACTTCAAGGCGTCAACGACAAATTCAGAGATTCAATCATTGATTTAAGCTCACCATCTCAACTATTTGGGCTCAGGGAAAGGATTCGTGGGAAACTTGAGCATTGACTGGCCTCTGATTAGGATGGTGGTCTTCAATTTGTATTTCAAACACTTTAGTAGATACCCATGGTTGCAGCTTTTCATTGAACAAGCAAAAGTTGATCAGCTGATTTTCTCTTCGCTGAAAGTGAGTCTTGCCAGATCGATGAAGTGAACGTCATTGTTGAATGGGCCCATTGTTCTTAAGCCGATCAATCGTTCCAGACACTTCTCAAGAATTTTGAGGTCGTAAAAATGTGTCTTGTGATGGTACTTTTTGTTTGGCAAGGAAACACACACCTCTCTTTAGTTGGTCGTTGGAATGAGGAGACTATGACGATGATCTCCAGTTAGTGCATGTCAATGACAATTGCGTGTCATTATGGCATTTCCACATGCAATACACTCCGCGCTTTCCTCGTACTTCAAATGAGCCATCCAAGTAGTTTACTGGTTTACAGCAGACAAGCTCTAATCACCGGTTTCCAACCATATTTCTTAAGAATTGAAACTCCGTCGAAGAACATTACAATCCACGGTCTTCTTCCAATTGATAAGGGTGTCTTTTTTGCTTTGTGAACTAGACTCAAACCCTGAGCTAACAAGATGATAACAGAATCAAAACGTGATTGGAAGGTCTAACACAACAGATGGATGAAGTAAAGAATTCAGCAAATCGAGGAGCCTTTGCATTCTTTGATTGGCATTAACCCCAATACCCTTTGGGGAAAAATTCAATTTCTTAAGAATTTCCCTCTCGCCATTTCCTCCATCCATGAGAAAGACGGAGGAGAGATCGAGAGAGTGTGGAAGAAATAAGTTCCATGCATTTTTTCGTCCCATCTAATGAACCAAAAGTCTCCTTCAATTACCGCCCATTTTCCATCCTTCGAGTGTCTTGAGAAAGGATCACTGGATTAGTTACAGAAATGACAGCGTTGCCATTGGGTGATTGATTTGGCCATTTTTTGCAAAAATACTCCACCCTGCTTTTAACTCGGAACTCGGCCGAGTGATTCAAGGGCATTTTCGATGCGTAGCACTGGAAGGGTTATCTACTCCCGTATTTGGAGTCGTTTCTTGCATCCACCAAGAGGCTTTTTGGCCATTGAACACAGAAACGCGGGTTTTTATCGATCGAAGCAACCAAAACTGTGACGCCCTTCTTGTCCACTGCATTGGAAACGTTGACTTAATTTGAATTCACTTTTTTTGTTGAGTGTAATTTAGTGTGAAATTTGGAATCGGGGTGCCAAGGTTTCGGCTTGGTCGTCGTCGGTCGGTACATTCTTTTTCAACCAGATTATTTTTTACTTTCCTACCGTGTGCGAAGAAATGTTAGGTTGGATCCACTTTTTCAGCTGAACTCAAAGTTTGCCGAGATGGTTGAGAACTTTGAAGAGGAAGCACTTGGAGGATCGGGAAATTTATAATTGTCATAATTGCCACCCGTAACTGGGAGAAAAAGCACATGATAGAAAAACTTGTGAAACTTAATGAGAATAATTGCTAATGGAGAGATACTCATGCAAATGCATTTTTATTCAACCAACTATCGATAACGATAAGAATGAGGATGCCATACATTGCCTACTACCGACCTCAATTTTACCCATTGGACAATGCTAATAAAAAACCTAACCCCAATTCCTCCAAGATACCCCATGGCTCGATCTTGCCAAAATTGGTTTGGACGGCGTTCAAAAATCCAAGCTTTTAACGCTGAGAATTCCATAGAGCAATTAAACGAGGTTGACCTCTTTCGAAATACCATCGCTGCATCGTTGGTTGTATGAATTGTGGAATGGCTTTTTGAGCTAAACAAATGCCTGGTGAACATTCACAAAAGAAAATTATCCTCATCGCTGCCAGCAGCTCTTCCTCGGCCATGTTCACGTTCTCTTACATGTTCAGTCCACACACACTCACACACTCTCAAATTCGTGGATGGTGCCTTCTTCAGTATGTATTCGAAGACAGAGGCCCTTTTCTTTCCAAACTTCTTTCAAGATGATTTTGGGGTTTTCTGTTGGTTGTCTATGTGTGGGGACAAGCAATTATAGCCCGTCGTAAAGTATTTCTGTATTGTTATTATAAGTTGCGAAAACCTCCATTTGAATGGAGGGATGTACAAGACATTGAACACTACTGAGTGAGTAAATACGAGACATCCTGGAAGCTTAGTAGTCACAAGTACTCTCTTGATTTCTCAATTCTTTTCGGTTAACGAGCTCATTATAGCTGAAAAAACGCGCGCATGGTGTAAAATGTATCCTTGATTACCAAACCACGTGGTTAGGAATTGAGTTTTGATGTTGCTATATTTCCCCCTTTTTGCTTCTCTTGGACGATGGCAAAAGAACCCTCTTGGTTGTTGGGCTTAATAGAGAAATTAAGCGAATTTTCCCCAATGTTCGTGACTCGAGACCATCTTTAAGGTCTACTTTATGAGAACAGACGACAGACCACGAGAAAATGAGAGAGAGAGAAGACGCCTTTTACTCCATCCAGACCGAACCAGTACACAAGCTGGCAATTGTTGTAACCCCGAGTTGAAAAAAACTGAAGCCAATCTGCTCAAGTTCTTACAAGAAGAATTACTTCGGGACAAAGAGGTCCTTTTTGAGTAGATTGGGAGGAACGATTGCCATAAAGCTAACTTTAGTCACACTCTTTGCACAAGAAGATCAGTGTCTCAGCTGAGTTCTTCGTCCCTTTTTTATGGAAATCTTGTCTTTTTAGACACATCTCCCGTTTGCAATACATCTATGAATTGAGTGCACCGCTCAAATTTGCATCATGGCCAATTATGGGGGCCTCTTTTTCTCCGTGGCACACAAACAGTTATTCAGTACGAAAGTGAATTGTCATGAGCTTGAATGGCCCGGAACGGTTTGAAAGTTTCCCCATTTCCATTTCCAAAGGTCGGTCGGTGGTGTTCAGTTCACTTCTTGCACTGATTTCTCACTCATTCATAAATTCACACCAACACCCCAACGCTTTGATGTTCATGATCAAGACGTTCAGAGGAAAGTACAATCCCAGATTTGCCATACAGATGGTCGTCTGCCAAAAAAACATCCAGCGCTTTCTCTTGGTTTGAATATCTAATTGACCAATTCATCATGGCCAACCCAAACTATGCGCGATGATAACTAAATTATAGCACTGGTGGAATGCTTCAGAGACATTATTGCCAATTTCGTAGGGCCTGTCGAGGGCCAAGCCGCTCGTTGAACCCAAGATCACATATCCAGCTCATCATAGGACTTTCTCACTCGTAAAACTGAAGATGGCAATCCACTTTTAGCGTTTGATGGATGAACCTTTTTTGCTCTGACATCGAAGTTTACTGGTTTTCCGGCCTGGTTTCAACTCTGGTTGAGTTGATGAAGATAAAGCGCTCTGGTCCTTTTTCAAATAAAGACGTTGCGCATTGAATGAGCCGGAAATAATAGTTTTGTGGGAGCTCATTAATTAAGGCCACTAAGCCTTTTTGCATTTTCCATTCGGCTGACATGGATGAATGGAATGTAATCTCACATTGAGATGGAATGTCATTAAGCATTTTGCTTTATGACACAGAGGATCATTAAAATACTTCGTGTCAATGTGGCAAGATTTTGTTCCGGATCCGAGTCAGACGAGCTTCTATTCTTGTTTCATTTGAATCCAATCCCAAAACTGGATAATAACGGATACATTTACCCGATTCGGGTGAAGAAGAACCACCGTTACCATGAACGCTCAACAATTGCTACCATTTCCAATTTCAAACCTAATGGAACCTTTGTCTACGACTCCTCTCGTGTCAACTGTGAATATACGTAGGTAGAGCTATGCCCAATATCAATTGAACCTCAATTACAGCTCTATTAGATTCTGGTCTACTCAAACTCAAGTAAAAGGTTTCCTCCAATTTCATTCTTCTTCAAGCAATTGGAAGAGCTGGGGTAATCCGAGAATCCAATAACAACTCCATCGTCTTCGAACCTCGACGTCGATTTTGAACGGAGCCCTTCCTTCATCATGGCTCGGAGTTCGTTCATATCTTGATTTCAATT
>NC_081444.1:4362029-4363838 GCF_007210705.1 Tigriopus californicus
ATATAACCTCACAGTTCTTGGAGGGAAGAAGGAGCCCTTTGTTTGAGAATCGGATATGAATCCACGTTTTTACCCACAATGCTCGAAAACCCTAATCATAGCCTGAAAATAGCCCCATTTTTTGTGTTGTTCGAAGCGTAAATGCGATAATCAATCAATTTGCGGGAACGAGAGAAAGCCTCAAATATGTAAGCCAATCATACTAATCCAGGAGTGTAAAACATGCTCATAAATCGTCCATAAAGATGCGCTGAATTGGAAGAGCAAAGCTGTTTAATTCCCGCTTGTTACATTCGAATTGAGGCCCCATTTTCATCAGATGTTCAGTGAAAACATTTTCTCCTCGTGGTCTCTGTGGATCTCTCGAGTTTACGATACTTGTTCTTGCCACTTCTCCAGTCTCGAGCTTCTTTACCTGACACACATTTGTCTTTCAAGCTTTATAAATGGGTGAATTGTCTTCTGAGAATGAGTTTGTGTTCCCATTTTTTCCCCTCAAATTTCGAAAGTGTCTCCAAGTCTGTTCAAAGATCCCCCAAAGTGCCTACACAGTACACTCCGTAGAATGCGTGAGTCTTGCTTAGAAAAGATTTACAGAACAAGAGACACATAATAGCATCAAACACATGGCATAGGTTGGCTTTTCATGGCTGGACCGTCGAGCTTGAGCTCCTCGCTCAGCGGAATAAAAGAGGAGTCATTTTTGAATGTAAATCTACCAAGAAATGGCTCAAGTTGATCAATGGTCCATCTGGACTGGACGATGGACTTTTCTACTAGTGTTACGGTTTAGTATACTCGGTATACCAGGAAATTAAAAGTGATCTCGATCCCAGGATTCGATAAGGGGGCGGCTTAATTCTTTAATAAAGATTCCTGTCACTCATTACACACGCCATTTTTTATTCTATCTCCCCATCCATCCATCCATCCATCCATCCTCGGAACGATTTCATTTCTCGCCAGTGTGTTTTGTATCCATAGTGAGGTTTGTGGCGAGAAACAGGGAGGGAACGAAGGAAATCAGGAGCTGAGCTTGGGTTTTATTGGGTCAAAATGGCTTTCGTAGGCTGATGATTGCAGATCAGAGATGGTCACATAACATGGACAGATTCGAATGGGACTACGTATATAATATGTGAATATTCACGGAAGTAGCGACTGAGCTCAAGTTGCAAGAAACAATTAGGCGTGCCCATTGATCCAATCGGATCCCACTGCGAGCTCGAACCGCGATAACAGATCGCCATGGTCATGATCATCCGTGATCGCGAATAAATGAATATGCTCGCATTTTCCGATTTTCTGCTTGGTCACGGGCTACGTTCATGTATGCATTGAGATGAGATCTCATCATCATCCCCCTTCATCATCATCATCATCATCATCATCTTGTGGGTCTAGTCTGCGTCTTGGATATCATTTCGCCTTCCCCGTTTTTCTCGTTCTTTGGTCAATTGAGGCTCGTTTTATTTCTTTATTATCATGACATCACGCAAACCCTTGAAGGAAGATCATCATCATCATCATGAACTGTCCGATGTACACATAACCCTACTTTCCGCCTTCCTAATATTAGGATATTGTGGGCAGACGGACACCAGTGCAAAAGTTTTCTACCGTAAATAAACAGGCTACCGAAAGGAGAATGCGAGACAATGATAATATTGGTAGCACACCCGGTATAAGTAGGCAATGAAGTAAACATCATCCACGGGTCGAATTCAAGTCAAGGAAAAGGCGGCACACCTGTTTACAGTTTTCAGGGTGTCATTTGGGTCGTGGTGTTCTTCTAAATGTACGAGGCTA
>NC_081444.1:4363874-4386319 GCF_007210705.1 Tigriopus californicus
TAACCTCACAGTTCTTGGAGGGAAGAAGGAGCCCTTTGTTTGAGAATCGGATATGAATCCACGTTTTTACCCACAATGCTTGAAAACCCTAATCATAGCCTGAAAATAGCCCCATTTTTTGTGTTGTTCGGAGCGTAAATGCGNGAATTCAAGTCAAGGAAAAGGCGGCACACCTGTTTACAGTTTTCAGGGTGTCATTTGGGTCGTGGTGTTCTTCTAAATGTACGAGGCTACTACTTCAACAACCCTTTTTCTCGCTCAGAATTCCCTCCCAAATGAGTTGAAGACACCTGTGATTATCCATGCGAAAAGTGGCTGGATAAGTATGAGCTTTAACCCTTGGGTTCTTTCCTTCATTCCATTTTCATGGGACGTGATGGATATTCAATTTCGAGGTGATGGCCTGACCAAATTGCTTTGTTTGATCAGTGAGGTTCTCACCCAAGAATCATCAGGCTGGCAAAATGTTCATTAGCCTATCAGGCAATTTGGGGTTTTGACAGGTTCAGATAGAACTCAAAGGTTTTTTTACTCACGCCAATATGAAGAGTGGCGAGCGAGCGTCTTTCTTATCGAAGCCTTTTGGGTGGGTTTTCAGCCCGCTTCAAGTTGAAATAAATTCAAGTTTTTTTTGCCTAGTTAGTTAGTCGTGTACTTGGGAAGGGGTCAAAAAGTCTCTGGGTGTTTATGCAAATACACCCCAAGTGAAAGTGTATGGTTAAAGTTAAGTTTTGGCTCGATATGGATAGGTAATGACTTCCACAGATCTCCTCGGTCTGAGCCTATCGCTTTGCCAAAATGATGTTTTCATGCTTGTTAAATAATACTCTCCACGTTGGGTGCCAAGTCATTCGAGCAATAATATTCAAATTTTACCCCCGTTGATGAATCAATCCCGTCCGTCCAAATGAAAGTCACTAAAGAGGCTTTTGGGTCTTCCAGGGGATTGCGTCAGGCGACGGCTTGATGAATCGTCCCTCTCTCTTTCTCTCTTGTCTCCATTCATCCTTCTTCTCAGGGACGCACTACATACATACTACATAGTTCACTCTGAAAGGTAGTGCTGAACTCGGGGCTGTCCTAGAGATGCTCAAAGTCATCCAAAAAAGTTGGCAACTCCAGATGGTGCATTAATAATAAATTCATCTCTGTCTTTTTGCTCTCTTGCAGGTCAGAGTTTGCTTCGTGAATGGTGCAAGTATCGCTACGGAGTGTTTCCCGAGTCTGGCGTCCTCCACGGTGGAGACCGAATGTACCCGCATGTTTACAACGAAGGCAATGTGACCCTGGTCAATGCCGGATGCGAACGGGAGGAACCATTCTGTCCGTTGGGAAAGCCTTACAATCGGCGGGCTCCGACCAAGCAGAACCTCCTGTGTCACGAATTGAGTGCTATGGAGACAATCTTGAATCATGAGGACTTCAAGATGAATGTCACGGCCAATCATTCAGTGCCCTATCGTTCTCCCGAGATCTCATTCTACTTGCCAAAGTCCAGCAAGTACACCATTGTCCTGGAACGGACGAGTGTGATGGATATCAATGGACGTTGGACCAACATCAAACGGGCGTTTTTTCGATTCCTTCAACACCTTCCGCTGGGCTCAGAAGTGAGCATTATCACCTTCGGCAAAGAGGCCACCCTTAACTTGCCCCCTACAGTGGTGACGGATGTCAACCGAGAGGGTCTTCATGGTCGTATACCTAGAAAAGTGCTGCCAGAGGATTTGGCCTGTGTATTCTGCGCCGTCAACATGTCGTACAACAACTTGAGACGTGACAGCTCGGACAGGACGGACTCGGGAACGGTTATTTTGGTCACCGGATCCCCGAGGCGACCTCAGCTCTTGGAGCAATTGGTCAATGTGGCTGCTGGATCTGCAGTGAAGGTGTTCCCGATCATCTACCCGGGAACAGCGTATCCCGAGATAGTAAAGCTAGCCGCTAACGCCAAACACTATGCTGTGCCAGAGGATGAGGCCGTGAGTTCACTTACCTACCTGTCGGAGGTGTTGTTTGACATCCTACATGTAGCTGAAGGTTTGGAGATTCAGAAAATACATGAGACCAAACATCTCAGTTATGAGTTTGCTGGCACCTTCACCTTGGAGGAGGAGATGCTTCACCACATGAGCGTTACCATGAGCATCGATGATGAGGAAAAAGTTGAATTCTTTGAAATCACCAACCCATCTGGCAAGAAACATCTGTTCAGCAAGTTCGAGGACGGCATGGTGGTGTTCAACCATCCTGGTTTGGCCCAATCCGGAATTTGGACTTACCACGCCAAGTTGTACCCGACATCAGGTTTACCCAATGATCAGATCTTGGTGGACGTGGTCAGCCAGAGCAACAATGCCGAAGCCAATCCGACCCTTCTCGAGGTGTTCACCAACATTGACCACATGGAGGCGGATGTATACAAAACCCCTTGCATCATCTATGCCCGTCTTACCCAAGGTGGCCAGATGCCCGTCATCAACGCCAGGATTACGGTGCGAGTATTCCTCCCTGACGCACTCCCTTCAAACGTGGTTCACTTGACACTAAGGGACGATGGGTCTGCTTATCCCGATATCACGGCCAATGATGGTATCTACTCAGCCTATTTCACGGAGTTCGCCTCCGTCCCCGGGTTTTATAGTATCGAGGCCACAGCCACCCACAACGAAGGCCAAGCCCGAACGATTAAACAACAGATGGGGTCCAAACCGACGGTATTACCCAATTCAACGACCGTTGAAGAGGATTTTAGAAACCCAGGTAAGAGGCAAGGCATACTATATGTATATTTCTTTATTGATAGGAGCTACTTTACGGATGAAGGCGACAAATGGTTTGCCGTACGTCCATTGTGAATGTCTGTTGCAAAACGTTGTACGGGCATAGTCGTAGACTCGAATCATTATTCAAATGACAAATGATGAAGATTAGGATCGCGGTATCAACTCTTTCAAAACCCTGTTCGGCTTTGAAATAATAGCAGCTCCAATTCACACAAGTACAAACGACATATTTCCGTGTGCTTCCACATGTTACGTTACGTTGGAATTACTTCGTGACGAAATCTTAAAGAGTCCGACAAAGTGGCGGCAAATGAAATCAAATGAAAGCCAGGGAGTGTCTCTTTGTGACATTCTCGTCGAGTTGCACTGTAGGGTGACGGGCTCAGGCTGCATTTATCTTTCACTTTATCCAGTTAATGAACACATACACAATCAATTTTAGATCAACCTCAATTTTCCAACCACTTTGACATTACATGAGCGGACCCTAAAATTACTGCTCTTCTTTGCCTACCATTTCCAGGTCAAATAGCAACCTTAAGTAGACCATGAAGGTATTGTTGGTGTACCATTGTCGGTGCAAGCAGGGCGCATAGTATCATTAAAATGTCAATCAGAGTTCATTATTCTCAAGGATGACATTTCGACTTATTACCAGAGTCATCCCGAAATGTGACTACTCGTAGAGTCAACACATTACTGTACCGCCTTTTGAACGATGCATTCCATATGCCGTTCAAAAAAAAAACGTTGATTCAAAGTGGACTTGAAATGGAGATGAGTTTGACTGATTTTCATTCGCAACGATTTGTTCCAGAAAATTGCTGTGGAAGTCACGTTGAATTTGTGGAGACCCTGCCTACCTCACCTTTCCATAGACAGACCGTAGGTACCGGGTTTTATATCAAACAGGGGATCTCCCCTCGAACGGACATCGCTGCCCCCTCGAGGATCTTGGATTTCCGAGTGTCCAGGATCATCAATGACTCGCTCTACGTGGAATTAGAATGGTCGGCTCCTGGTGGAGATTTCGACAAAGGAAAAGGTATAACTACTTGTGTATATACTATATGCTTACTAGCAGATCACATTCAATGATGAGCCAAGCCAACTAGCCAGTCAGTGGAGGTCTTAGGATGACAAAAATCAATTGGGTCGAGTCAAATTAGAGGTCTGGCCACTCTGAAATGATAGCCTAGCTTGGAATGAAAAATGATTTCCATTTCATTTGTGTGTTAGAGAGAGATCTCATTTCCTATCCTGAATGATAAAACATGACTGGGACTATTTTTACCTGGATTCATTGCCTCCCTTAAAGACGAGGCTGGTTTTGTTGAAGAAAACGGGGGAACATCACTCACTTGATGGGTTTAAAATGCAGGGCAACATGCGATCGTCTACCGCGCTCACATGCCCAGAGTGAGCTAGTACGAAGTCCCTCGCTTTATGTCTGTATTTGGCTCCACAAAACGCGAACTTTAGATTCTTCCAATTAATTTGGACGTTGATGAATCACCCACTTCAACATCTTCACACACAAGACAACACAAACGCCAAACAGGGATTGGCTAAGCCCAAGCAATGCACGTTTAATGTCGAACCCATGTCGTCTCTTTAGTGATCTTAAGATGAGTGTATCTGTGAACTATACAAGTACACATCTCTTCATGCGTATCCCCCATTTGTTCTTACAGCCGACAAATACGAGATTCGATGCTACACCAATCGTGAGGCCTTGACAAACGAGCAATCCTTCAAAGAGATGGGAATCCTCGTTCACGACTCATTCACGCCCAAGCCTGTGGCCTTCGGTCAAAGACAAACTTGTACGGTGGGTGTGCCGTGGCCTAACGAGATATTTTTCTATGCCATTATCGCCTCGGACAAGACCGGAAATCAAAGTCCCATCTCGAATATCATTTCGGTGTACATTCCCGAAAAGACGAGCTCCAGTACCGAATTGCCTCCGCAATTGGCCTCAGACGACCTGAACCAAGTCAATCAGCAGCCATTGTCTGAATACGATGAATACGGCTCTATGTCCAATGCTGAACGAGAACGGCGATCCCAGCAGATCAAGGTCTACATTATCATCGGGGTGATCTCCGGATTGCTCCTCTTGATCCTCTTGGTGATTTTCATCGTTCTGATTCGGGTGCGGACCAAGAAGGCCGAATATGATGCGGATGAACGGGACACTTACAAGGCCTACGAACCGGCGGTGCCCACCAAATCAGTCATGCTTCCCGATGTGGTGGAGAGTAAAAGTGTCACTCAAACAGCCAAGGCCCTATCCAATTGGTTGGACTCTCTCCCCCGATCTGAAGGCAGTCCCAATACCACGGCTCATGACCTGAGTATTGAAGGTGGGACTTTGAAGCGTCCTCACAATAACTACGCACTAAGTAAGACCAATCCGTACCGCCACAAGGTGCTCACCAACGGCAGTTTCTTGAATCTGAAAGACTGCGGAGGCAGTCATTCCAGTCACGGAGATGATTCATCCAGGCCCACCACCTCCACTGAGGACAGTAATCCTGGAAGCAGTCAGAACTCCGAGTCCGGCGAGTCTCGTCAGAGCATCTTGAAACGAAGTAACACCACTTCATCTTCGTCCAAAGTCATCGATACCTCGACAGCTCGAGCCATCATCGACACCTACAGTGGCAACTTGTTCACACGGGGGTCGGATCAATACGCCAGCTATCGTGGCTATTCGAACCCACCCCTCAGTAGTGGGCTATTCGTGACCACACCGCCCACCAATCCGGCCCTCGAGATTGACCAAGACAGTCTTGAGCCTCACATCAATCAAAAGTATCCTCATGCCATTCCCGCACCAGTTTTGAATGGCGAACCCGGCGAGAATCTGTTCATTTTGCCGCGGAATTCGCTGATGCGCACGCGGACGGAATCCGTTGTGTAGGAAGGCGATACTTACGATGACCGCAAAACATTGTGAGAAAGAAGCCGCTAGCGTGATGATGGCTGTGTTCCAAGAGCTGTGATATATTTTTAACCTTTTTCCACATTGGTTAACAAAAAACCATTTCAATTTCTGTCCAATATGTCTTCATGAGAAATAAAAAATACGTTCTCTCTCTACCTTCCGAGACCCGAGACCATTTGCATAAGTTGGTGGCTAAAATTCCAGCAGTTTTAATTGTTGCCTCCATTCAAATTTTGAAATCCAGAGCCCAAGACATGAGTTATGAATGCAGGGAACGCGCGGTAAAACGCTCAGCGAATTGGCCCCAAGTGGGGTTGGTCATAGCGAAAATGATGGCATATATCGGTGATATATGGTCCTATTCCATGGCCTTCGTCAATTGGAGTTGGACCACCAAGTCTGAATAAAGAATTCATGTCTTTCGTTTATGGCTCATTTGTGGCAATCCTGCCCGCCACATTACGGTAAGGGGGTTGCTGCATATACTCGAGGGTACAGTAGACACAAGATATGTTCAGAGGACCGGCCTCAAGTCAGGAATTCCACTATACAAGATGACGCTGAGAATCATCACATGAGTAGATGTAGCAAGGCACTCCCAAGAACAAATCTAGTCAATTTATTGATGAACAAGAAAATATTTCAGCTCGACTCGAACCCACGGACCTAAAAAGACAGGTTGAGAGTGGATGTACGAGTACGTTCAGCAGCCCCTGTTTTTCAGAACACATCCACATTCGCACACAACGCTCGTCTTGAATATTAAGCAGGTGATTTGGTGGTGGAGCGAATCCTCCCCCAAAAAGGTATCTGTTTTAAGGCGGAGTCCGCCTTTTCGTCCGAAGATTACCGATTCTGACATAAGAACCTGGCATATTTCAGCTTTGCTCGAACCCGAAATACACAGAGTCAATCAAAATGTTTTAATTGCTGTTCCATCCGGGGGACTTCAAAATGTCCAATAAGTAGCCACGGGAAGTAAATCCGTCCTCGCAGAGGTTTTTCGTTAAAATCACCCCCACTGATTCAAGACATGACCAAATCAAAACTCGAATTATGATAATACTGTATCCAAATGTGACGTCCTTTCAAGCATCAAAATTTTCATATCCACCAAAGAAAATGTTGCGAAGGAATCCATTAAATATCGGTTGGAATGGAGTGTGTAATCTTCTGATCCCTTCTCGACATTTGTGTTGTTAAAGTGATAAGCTTTGTGAGTAAGGCAAAGAAACGCAAGGTAGCAATTCTAGGGGGCCCGAATAAAGAAATACATCTCTTTCAATTTTGGTGGAGCTAAATCAATATTTACAACCCCACCAAAAAAAGAGCTTAAATATTCCCCTTGAAGGCTTGAAAACGGCCACTTCTTATTGAATCCCGAATGAGAACAAAAACTAAGGCGTATCCAAAAAATAATAATTGTATAGGCTTAATTCGGGAAGCGTCAACATGTCTCAACCATCAAACTCGGGTACGAAGATCTACTTGACCTTAGACAAGACATTGATCAAGCATAAGACAAACCGGCCTACAATTTAAAGTGGTGTTCCTTCGTCTGTCTGAAATCAAACAATGACCGCCTTGTAGCTCGAAATACGGATATATGAGGTCATTTAAACTCCCTAGACAAGACAGAAACGACTTCCTCACAAATAAATCCTTCCACGGCGACCACCCCTCAAGTTTCCAGGAGCGCCATATGTCCGGATATTCGGAGGTCTCCGGGTTATGGCGTCAAAATATTATGCTCACACATTATTTCAACCAACAGCCATTTTTCACTAAGCAATGAACCAAGCGTTATTATCGGCTTTGGTTTTGCTTCATGGATCGTGGAGACATATTTTCTCACCTTCATAAAATTCATCCTTTCTGTAGGAGCCCTGAAAAAAGGGTTAACCTTGGGATTAGAGTAAGTACTCTATGCCTGTATTTTAAACTCGAAATCGAGGGGTGATGGCATGAATGGGGTTTGGCCCTTCGTGCGTGGTGTTATTAATGCATTATGGGTGTTAGACTCGATGCTAGCTAGCAATTTGCTAAATTAGGAAATAAAATATCGAGGGACTCTTTTACGTGGGTGGGGGGCATTTTTTTGGCACACGATCGACAGACGTGGAGACTTATTATGGGCCATCTTCCTCTTTTGCTCCGTAATTCACGAGACAATCATAATCTTCCTGCTCTTCTTCAGCTACCAAGAAGACCTTGTTCGAGTTCCAAAAATTCACGTCCAATTCCGTGTTGCTCGATCATTGGCCTTGGTTTGGGTTGAGACCAACATTTTCACACACACACCTTGGATCTGTAGAAGTATCTGGAAGTGAGAACAAATTGTTTTGGAAACATGTTCCGGAGCAATTTGAAATTCATCATCCTCAGGAAAAGTGATTCTAAGTCTTAGCTCGACCACATAGAGGTTAGGCCCTCGAAGTGCAATTAGGCAATTTAAGCGCCCACGCCCAACACGTTCATTGTTCTTCTCTTTAGGTCAGTGGGTTCTCTCGGTTCTCTCTCACTACTCCCTTGTGTGCCCGAATCACTCACTCACACAGACTCGTATATTCGGCCGCAACGGACGTACTGTAGATCTTCTTTCTTTGTTTCCAAACCTTGAGAACCCTCATCCATAACCACACTTGAACTCATTTATCTGTCAAGATCCATTTGGGCACGAACGGACGATAAGAAATTGCACGTGTATTCCAGTTTCAAATGGTAAGCTGTTTGGCTGGATATCCCTGGATGTCCACCGCATCATCCACGGACGATGTGGCGCATAAGCTAGTGTGAAATCACAGGTTACTTTGCATACACCGTGTTATCATGGGGCAAGAAGAGCAGTGGAGTGGGGCTTAATAAGATATCATTCCGATTGGTTCTGCTCTAAATGAAAATTTAATTTGAATCCAATGGAGATTGCTACATAAATGATATTCACTCTCCCAGCTAGACCATGTTTTCCATACGGGCAATACCTCTTCAACTATTTAAGTCACAAAAAAAAACTAGTTAGAGGAGTTCAAAGCAATCAGTTGGCTGTCCATTCCGGATACTTAGCCCGAAACATGTCCAATTTTGGCACAATCGCGATCTCTTTATGGAAGGAAGTAATGTAACAATGAAAGAGACGTTCAAGCTACTTTTGGTTAGACTGAAAGATCGGCGAGTGTGAGGTAGAATTGCTAAGTGTGGTTGGGAAGTGCTCTGATACCAGTATTTCTGCACTTTGACATGCTCCTTTGATTGCATGTTCTAGAGCAAGAAATTTCTTGGTTTCGCCATCGAGAAATTGGCCATTGCAAAGAGGCAAAGCTCTGTGGTAAAGACCCACAATCTCCCTCCAAAGTATGAACTATTGAGAGCCGTTTTCGTCACCTTGGACAAATGCTGGTAATGCGATTAATGATGGTTCTGCTGGATGTTAATAAACTGAACCTTGCACCTCATCTAAAAGGGGAGTCAATTCTAACTTGTCACCCCACCGACTAATTTTATTATTCTCCAATTGATCTCCGATATTGTTGGGCTCTTGCTCTACCCAACTCCTGCAAGATAGATACAAAAGGTTAGTTTTGCCTCAGGCCAGGAACACTCCAATACCTTTCAGTTCTACATCCAAAGTGCTTAATGAAATTCTTGGGCTTAACTACATGCACGCAGGGTCGCCGAGATTCAATCGGTAGCATTCTCTTTTGGGGACTGATTAAAAAGGAATATGGTCTTTTCGCCACCCTTGATATAAGGGCGCAAATGAGGTACGGGGAGGAGTAAATCTCCCCGGTCGAAAACAAGCCGATGATCTGGCCAGCTGATGAAATCTCATTTATTTCAAGTTGTCAGTGATGAGATTTAAGGGAGGGATTGGGGCGGAATAGGGCTTTCGTCTCGGACATCGGAATTAAAGAAACACTATCCGCCTTAGGGCGAGAACAAAGAATGTGTTGCCTCCTGAAGAAGAGGAAGCCCTGGTTAAAATGTGATCGATTCTCCAACTATCATCCGTATCCTTGGAATTAGAAGCTCCTGCTCAAAGACCCATTCAAACGCTTCCAGTGAAAGAATATTGCCTTAAAAAGATATCAGGAAATTTGGAATCACAACACGTGAACAACAAAAGGTAAAAGATGGCACTTGAAACGAACAATTAATGACATTGCCTTCCTCTTTGAAGTGGAAGTGATGAAGGATATTTTTCGTGGGTTGGAATGGCGTTGTGCTTTAAAATGTACAAGAGGAAGTCCAGTCTTAACGACATTTTCTTGAAATTTGCATCTTAATTCCGTCATGGATGGTTAACGAAACGACATTTTGAACCATTGACATCAAGCGTAGAGAATTGAGCATTTTCCATCCCGGGCTTTTAGTACGAACATAACTTGTGGTTTATCTTTGGAAAAACGCTGACGAATCCAAGAGGTAACAAAGAAAGAGAACTTCCTCCAATCAGGATTGATAGTATTCGGACCAACTATCTGCGCCAAGTGCTATCAAAGAGGAGTGAATTCAATCAGGCAAAATCCAGGCATCAAGCATGATACAAAGATACTCCCAAGTTAACTGTGGTTTATAAAGCAAACCTATCTGAGATCTTCAATCGACAATCTGGAAGCCACAGGTTATGTAGCACCTATGTTCATGTCGTAGTGGTGATGAAAAGCCTCTGAATACAATAAAAGGACGCCCTGTTCCGAGCTTCCACCATTTCAAGGCTACGTCTAGTTAATCCCTCCATAACCAATGATGATCTGTTCTCCTAGGTCTGAGTTTTGAGTACCCGTTTGAAATAGTGCACTGTCACTTCTTTCTCAAGTACTATCCTAAGCACGCAAGTGCCGACCTCATGGAAATGGAATGGATTTATTCAAAGAATTACAACGACGACGTGTGGTTGGTTACTCGAGAGAACGCCTTTTATTCAAATGAACTCATGGACCAAGTCAGAATCACTGACAGGTGAACAGGAGCAACTGTCAGAGATTGGAGCTAATCATTCTCCTTGACGCACTCCTGTGCTATATCTCTTCAAGTTCAATTTAAGAACTCTGTCACATCCAGCTTGTATTTTGTTGGTGGCTCCGTTCAAAAAACCCGTAGAATATTCGTTAAGTCAGGCACGACGTCCTCGATCGATTTCTCAAAGTCCATTTTGTGTCTCAGCAGGGCATCTTGGTTTGGTGACCTGTTGCTCAATTGTTAGGTAATTAGCTTTGTGAACAAGCAATTCGAACCGTTTTGAGGGCCAATTGGGTACAGGGGGCCACGTCCACTGTTGAAAGCTAAGCTGCTCTCAACCCAATGGCTGACTCTACCTAGCCTTACTAAGAGCTGAAACTATTTTAGTCAGTGGGTGCTTGCTTTTGCCATGCTGTGCATCTTCATGACCCTGTCGACGTTGGACAGACTTGAACCACTCCACCCACGGGTTTGAGGGCTCTAAGGGTCAAACTCTCATGAAATACGATTTTTCTCGTTTAGATGAATGTGCCGAGCCCTTACAATTGTAGCTTATGTACGCCTGTAGGTAGTCAAAGGCAAAAGGGTCGGATGGTGAAGATGGACAAAAACAATTTCGGCGCTAATGAAAGCACTCCGTGAGTCTAACACTCTTTGGCCGATGTTCCGAGTGCATTCTTTACCTGTCAAACTCTTGGCAAGTGAAACAAAAGGAGTCTCGTTGCACATGTAATGCAACCAGTTAAACATTTTTCAGAGGAAACTTGAGACATAAGATTAACTCCCATTGTCAGTCGGCTTCTTGATTTAAAAAAGAAATATAGTCTCAATAATTTTATAGCCGGTTTGAAATCCATTTCATTCAGCTTTTACCATTCTCATGGACATGTTAAGCCTTAGAGAGGGGGTGATTGTTACGATATGAGTTTTATGTTCAATGTCCTTAACAATAAATGGATGAGCTAGGTCAGCAAAAAAAGGAAGCTATGCGTAGACGAAATGATATCCAGTGGCGAAAAAGTGTGCTCAAGATTCTATGACCTTTTCCGCCCTCAAATATATATTGATTCCTGCTGACAGGAGCTTGGGCAATAATCGTAAATACTTGCGAGAATCAGAAGCAATTATACTCATTCAAAGATCAGCCCCAACTTCTGGAAGCAACTCGAACCTCTTGGATGATGTGAAGAGTTTAGATTTATGAACAATCTGTTTTACGGCGCAATCTCAACGGATTTTGAGATTTGTTTCATCTGTCTCCGAAAAGAATCATTTCCAATCATTGTACCAAAAGCAGTACTCTGGTTGATGGTTGCTGCCATAATAATTCTTTGTTCAGTTGATCAGTATTTCGGTATGTGAAACAGGTCACTCTTGGGTTAATTTAAAATAATCTCGACTTTTTCCTTTGCTTTTTTCCTGGGAGTTGGTTGTGGTTTTTATAGGTCTTCGCATAATGTTCCTTGTCTGTGGTTGATGTGTAGTGAGTGGCTTCAGCGAGGCGCAGATAACCCTAGTGCCAAGCCAGCAACCAACCAACTAAGAACCATCAAACACAAGCCCATCAATATTGATTCATGGAATACCCTCAGCCATGACTGCTCAGTATGAGGAGTCAAAACACAGACACAGAGAAAGATAGAAAGAAATGAGCCAATTTCTACTGAACAGGGCGCTTCAATCCATCCCCGTGTTTTGCATGAGGATCATCATGATTTGCCAGCATCTCAAAAGTTCTGAGTATCGTTCCTCTTTCGTCGAGGAATGTGAGCAATTAACATTCACCACCCTGTATGTAGTATGGTATATGCTACACCAAAGAGGAGGAGATTCAAGCCAGCAACAGTATAAATGAAGCTCAATTTTAAGGTTCATTAAGCATTTCTGGAGAATGGGATGGGCGTGCATTCCTTCACTCGTTCGTTGGGATCATCATCAACGTGGTCGTCGTCGTCGTCGTTGTCGTCGCCCCTCTCCTCCTCGATCCTCCCGAGGTCAATTGTCACTCATTGCATAATCATTCCATTTTTGTTGTTGAATGTAAAATCAATCGTCTGCATTTTAGGGCAATTAATTAACATGGACCACGATCCTTCGGTGACAGACCATCATTTTCGCTTGGCTCCAAATATTTGGCAGCTCCATCATCCCTTCGTCCATCGAGCCATCCCTCCATCCATCTACCACTCGTTCCTTCCTCTGTCGAACCTAGGAGAAGATGCTCTCATTGGGAAAAAATGAGCCAAGGTTCAATTCGGCCATTGTTTTTTCCTTCTCTCTCTCTCTCCTTCAGCCTCGCCGGCATATTTCACGTGGCTTGTTTGGCTTGGAGTGTGGAACTCTCGTGCTCCTCAAGTGGTTGGTTGACTAGAAAACGCTTTAATGAAGACGAAATTATTGAAGCACGTTTGGAAGTCCAGAGACGCCACGGCCTCATTTATCATCCTGGAATCTTGCTCATATTTCTCTGACTTGTGTATTTGCATATGAATTTTTCCAGGCTTTAATGAAGATCTTTCTTTACGAAGCCTCGTCTTATTCGCCACAGAAGTAAGCACTGATCTACACTACGAAACCAAACATTAGAACAGTGCTACCCACTCAAGCAGCTCCCTTTCTCGCTCTCTAATGAACTCAGCACGTACCGATATTAGAGCAAGAGGATCTCGTTTCGAACAATAAGAGGTTCGCTAAATTCCCTCAAGTGAAGAAAAATCCCGTGTAATATGTTATTCTGATCAAAGAACAGCTATAATGGGACGTTGTTCTGAGTGCACCTTAAAAGAGCTTTTGTTTATACAGCAATACTAATGCAGGCTTTTCAAGGATTTTGAACATGACCTCGTGCCAATGGAAAGTGTTAAGAAGCAATAATCAACATTGAATCCACCACCTTGTCTCTCGAAATGATTAACCGAAGGCGAAAAGTGCGACAAAGACTAATCAATTCGATTTGCTAATCTTAGAGGTAGTTCTTTAGCTTCCGTAATGATTATTGCAAATAAGGGTGAGGATGACAATCGGCCATACATCAACATTGATTCAAGATTTTAATATTGCAACGCATTCAGAATCAATAATTCAGCGAATTTGATCAAATAGCGATTAAGAAGTACGTGGTACGTTCCCTTACCTTTTCCCTTTCAGCCCCTTCTAGTGAAAATTTTGACCATACCCTAAACCATCAAATTCAAAACGGATGGCACGTTCAAAGGGGGTCAGGATTTTCCATGCCCCAGTATATGATCCTTTCTTTACAGAAGTGGCTCGATATAGTCGGGAAACCTTTCTTAGGGAGCACCCCGCCAAGAATTGGCCAGGAATAGCCACCACCGTCAAGACAATCAAATAGAGCCTATTAAGGCGTTTTTTTCTCATGCCACCACAGGATGCCTCAATAGCGAACGCAAGGCAATCGGCAGGAGCAACATACCATTGGTAAAGCATCAAGCTCAAGGCACTTGCTTGTGGTCTCAACTCTGAGGTCTTGAATTGGTAAGAAAGTACACTGTGGGCAGAACGGATGGGCAGGCTTGGAGGTGTAAATTTGGATTTGATTAACGATTCAGTGTGTTTGTGAAAGGATAACTCTATCAATATTTTATGGTCTTGGCTTTACTGAATTCGATTTGGGCTCTAAGATGGAAGTTTAATGTAGACAGGGCTGGGCTGAGAAATGTTAACGTGCTTTTGTACATACGTCAAGAGTAACACCAACTTGCTTCAAAGCCTCCCCGTGCTTTAGATTTCGTCAAGTTGCAATTTGACGTATCAATCTTGTTTTTTTTCCTGTTTTGTTATAGAACAACTAAGACCTTGCAAATGTTAACAATGAATCTTGAAATGGGTTAAAAAAGTTTTCGTATCAAAATGAAAATTGTCAAACTTTGAGCGAGGTGGCACTAATTTGATAGTATTCGGAAAAAGATTATTTGAAGTTGCATGCTTTTGGCAACAATTCTAATTCAAGAATAGCATTGTATCAATATAGATAAAATTTCAATTAAATATGTAGTTTCTAACGAATCACATAGGTATATGTCATAAAATTTGAGATCCAATTAAAAAACGATTTTATTCTTGTAAACCAAACATACCGTTTGTCTAGTTTCATGATAAATGCATTTTGCCCCATTCTTGAACCTTAGGTTAACCCAGTGTTACTCAAGCATTTTGCAATTGACAAGAAATTACTGTAGTAGGAAATGAATCATCAGATGTCCTAAAAGCGCGATTCCATTACGGAACTACTCCTTACGGTTTGCCATCCAGGCATAATTGAGAATGGGTGGCAAAAGATCGAGTTTATTTATTTCGACCCCTTTCAATACAATGGCTGAACAATGGAAGCATTACGATCGAGACGACAACAATAGATTATGTGTACAGGAGGTGGGTGTTATTTCATCCTTGATGGCACGTGAACACTCTTGGCCCACCTTTGTACGTACATTAGGCACAAAAAGACTCACAGAGGTCGTCGAGCAATGAAATGTTGAATGACACTTGGAATATTGGCTCTCTTAGTTGGCCTCTTTGAATTCATTCAATGCGGATTAGAATTGTGAATTTCTCTTTTTGAGTTCGACTGAAATCGTCGTCATCAACCCCAAAGATGGACAAACCCAGGGCAAGTGAGTAAGTACTGTAGACATGCATGGGTTCATTCAAGAATCGGGATGAATCCTCGACAATGCGTCAAAGGACAGCGAAAACGAAAACTTTTACTTTCGTCTTCCCATTTTCACGTTCTCGGGTTTTCTCTTCATCTCAGTGTGAAATGTCACGATTTTGATGACAGATACGAAAACTGTATCAACTGCTTGCTTGTCTGCTTGCTTGGGCGAATGAAATGGAAAACTGCAATTTTGGCATGAAAGTTGGAAGGTTTTGGGTGCGTCAGATTTGTATAACTCTGAATGACCGGCGCATCTCAAACGCATATTGGAATAGATGGGATGGTTTGCTGAAAGATTAATTGGTTTTTGATAAAATGATTACCATTACCATAAGGCTACTTTGCCCTCATGTTCGACTCAACAATCAGAATGAGTGAGAAAAATTACACAAGCATAAAAGATCACTATACCTTAAGTGCAATATTTTACTATAGCATTGATATGATCCTGATCATGTCAATATGTTCTTCAACTCCGAAATAAACGAATGTATATTCAATATCGCAGACAATTTGTGCCCAACTGCGATAAAATTTCCAAGAATTTTTACGCGTGAAATATTGCATCAGAACACAAATCAAAATAAATCATCACTAGTGTTTCTAACAATTGAGCGCAAGATGTAGTACCGTAGTTGAACGAACAAAGAAGAACATGGAAGCTTTTCATCGCTAAACCTAACAATGCTTATTTATTATGTTAATGCAATATGATCAGTACTTTCTAAAGAATTTTTGATCTTTTGGAATTCATACCACAGGTAAGTGTCGAGGGTATTAACGTGGGAGAATCTGGGTTTTCTGCAAAGTCTTTTTTCTTGTAACGAATCGGCCTTTTTACTTTTGCAAGGAATGTACCAAATTTGTGTTCCATCATTTTCCACGGTACACTGGAAAAAAAACACGCAACCTTAAGGCCCCCATTTATTTTCGCCCCCATATATCTGCTTCTGCTCGACACACTTGCTCTCGTATTTTAATTAAATGAAAGAAGGAATAACTGCCTCTGAAGATAGATGACTAAATTTCAAGAAAGTGGCTGGATGCTGAAATTACGTACATAAATATCTTTTCTTAAGGGCCAATGTTTTCCAAACGCGACCATTCTTAAATTATCGATTCTGAATTCGACCGGGAGCCCGAAAGAAGATATTCATCCATTCAAAAAAGCCCTGGCAGGGACTCAATCTATTGAGGAGTGGCAATCTTCCACCCAATTGATAATTACTAGTCCTCCTTTCTTACATGAACTATGGCGCTCGGTTATGAGGTCACACCGCAAACTACGGTATACATATGAGTGAAAATTTATGGGGACTTTTTCTTGGAAGCGAAATTTCAGGTAGCGCACCCATTACCATCGAGCAAGAAAAATAATAGTAGAGTCTCCTCCCTTTGGTTAAGATTAATCATCTCAATCTGATTTTGTCAGCAATTTGCATTCTCCTCGAACGAGGCAACGGAAAAAGCATTTCCTTTATCCGAAAGCCAAGATTATCCAAGATTATGCTAATATTGTACCCAAAGGATTGGGTCATATTTAGAAATTGAGGAGACAATTTAGAATTACAAAACTAGAGCCTGCATTCCGTGATTGCAAATGCCTTTTGATTCAATTCAATTAGACAGCAATTTTTTTTTTGTTTCGTCAAAGTCAAACGCATTACCCCCTTTTTACTCATTATTTGGCCATACATTTAGTCTTTATACTACTTAATGCAATCCGAAGTCTCTGTAATTACTGGAATGCTTTGGGAAACGATATTCCATATCTAAGGCTCTACTCCTCAAAAGTAAGCATGTTGTAATTGGGCAAATAACTCTATTGGCCCCTTTGTTGAATGATAAATGGAATGTGGCCGAAAGTATGTAGTACACTGCGTTTAATTCGAGAACCTATTCTTGTGATGTTCCATGAACAGTCATAGTTTACAATTAGCTTGTATTAAGTCCATTATTTTGTCTAGGCGCGGACTTCTAAATATGTGGACTGCGAACGGAAACCAAAATTTATTATCGCCTAATCCGTTCACTTATTCCAAATCAGCATTTCATACGACCACAAGATCTTGCTGAATAGATGGCGTTGGCCAAGTTTAAGCCCAAACTATGCATAGGGAACTCAGTAGATAAGTCCAAAATTATGTTGTAAACACTACATAAAATTCGAATTTTCGGCGTGCTCTTCTTGGTCAGCTAGATAAGCTTTTGACAACATATCTTTGAAACGAACCATTTTACGAGTAAATGATATAAAAATGACCTACTTGCGATTGAAAAGATCTCAGTTTTTTATTTCTTTTCTTTACTTCGAAATATGGCTCAGAATTGCAATGACCAAGAACATGCTGATTTGGTGCGAAGTCTCGCAAAATCATAAGGAGCCCTTCTGATCTTATCGCTTTCTTTAATCATTGCTCAGATTAAACGCTTATTTACATTCCCAAGATTTGATTTGATTTTTCTGCCAATTTTCAAAAAGGCTTTTGAACCATTGTGGCAGTCGTCTCACTGGTGAGATGATACGGGAAAGCTGATCATCGAAGAATCTAGCTCTACGTACTCTTCAAATTCCGTTCCAAACAGTGAGTTTACAGTGGTCCCAGTTNAACAATGAAGATAGAAACTGGTGAAATAGGTTGTAAAAAACTAACAAGCATTTTTGGAAATCACGGATTGAACCTTGGCAATTATGTTTTTATTCTTATCAAGATAAAATATCACACATTGATGGTTAAATAGAAGGGTTATCACGTCCAGCTACAACATCTTGACAATGCATAAAAATGCATCCTTATGAGAAGAAGTCTTTCATTGATTGCTTGGGATTTTTCGTAGGGACCATATCATGTTGCTCTAATAAAACATTGAAGCCTATTTGCACTTCATTCGTGTAGTGAAATCGGCTTTTCTAATTACTGGGGGATTTAACAAGTTTTGACATTCGACATCTCGTATCCATAGATAGTCTAGCCTAATGCATAATAATGACCATGATGTCCATCTAAAAAAGACAATCTTAAGCAATGCGTGGCTTTTAAGGAAGAGTTACTGGATGTTGACTAATATTACTGAAATAGTTACTTACCAGCATCATGTTAAAGTTTATGTTTCCGACCTTGAAATGAAGCCATAGCATTTTTTCCTTAATGACAGCTGATGAGTTTGACTGATTAACTGGAGCTATTGATTGGCTTAAAACACAATATCCATGGTTAGATATTATGCCGTGATTGTTCAAATCATTAAAATAACTAAAGTGCATGCAGGAAATATGAAATCGTTGGAAGTTGTGGCGATGCAAATCTTTTTAACCAAACATGCCGTAATGCCTGTCCCTTTGATAACCGCTATTCGGGAAAGTAGTAGTTGTTAAACTGTGAGATACTTCTAAATTCTGATTCGAGCTGATATATCCTTACTTTCACCACACTCTATGCTCTCATATTTTTTGGCATTCAAAATTCCTGCGGGGTTGTTTCAATAAAGTAAAGCACTTATTAGTGTTAGAGGTTGGGTGATTTATGTTCTCAAGATCTTCCGTTACTGATACCTAGACATGTGCCCGAACTTTTAGAATTATGGACTGTGAACGGGTTTCCCGCCAAATGGGCCTGCTCTTGGTCATAACTAGGACCGGCCAAAACTTGCATCCCGTAACTTTTGCAAATTTTGCAAAAAACTAGCAACTTGTTTGACATTTTTCTGCAATTCATANTTCTTTACTTCGAAATATGGCTCAGAATTGCAATGACCAAGAACATGCTGATTTGGTGCGAAGTCTCGCAAAATCATAAGGAGCCCTTCTGATCTTATCGCTTTCTTTAATCATTGCTCAGATTAAACGCTTATTTACATTCCCAAGATTTGATTTGATTTTTCTGCCAATTTTCAAAAAGGCTTTTGAACCATTGTGGCAGTCGTCTCACTGGTGAGATGATACGGGAAAGCTGATCATCGAAGAATCTAGCTCTACGTACTCTTCAAATTCCGTTCCAAACAGTGAGTTTACAGTGGTCCCAGTTCGAAAACAAACGCATTTTAGTAAATATTTACGCCTTATGGGCTAGTTTTAAGATTGAATTTACTCTTCAGGCGTCATTAACTGCAAATACGGCAACATAAGACTGAAATTATGTATTTTTTTCATAGAAAATTAACAAAAAGTGGTTTGTGAGATGGTGTTTAAAGCATTCAAAATGCGTTTTAGGCTGCTTGAAGTGTAACTAAAGTCATATATAACACTTAGAGGAACAGCTTTTGATTACATTGTGTTTGGTTCCGATCTGGAACCTATATGAACGCATTGTTTTGGAACGAGATTGAAAGTTTAAATTTCCACCGCAATGGTGCGCTGAGCTCACTCCTCTGATATGTATACAGAACTCTAGCTAGCTGTATGTAGAAAACGCTCACCAATGTAAATGTTAAAAGCCGAGTTTTGAATTCAAAAATTCACTTCAAAACGTTATGAGCTGGATCAAATAAATATAAAAAATGCATCTGTTTGATTGAAATTGCTGTCAGAAGATGAAGATGATGATGAAGCCCTCCGGCCAATAGAAGTAGCCTATGTACAGATAATTTAGTTGTACTTACAGAAGTCCACCAGGGAATATTCCTGGGAAAAAGGAGAGATTAGCGGGATGCGTTTCTTGATCAGTTTGATAGAATTGAGTCGATAATTTGTTGATTGTTTACTTGGACGCCCTGAGAAGCTTGTCACTTCACATTAGAACCAGGACATTTTTGTACCTCTATAGCCTTGATCATTTGCTGATTGGGAGAACAAATTGAGACTGGGATCCCTCTATCTAAGGGCATATTATGATTGTTTAGGTCTATATTTAAAAGAGGAATCATAGAGCTACAGCTGTATTTGTAGTATAATGTTAATCAAAGTATAAACAAAGTAGCTCTCGAATAATGAATGAACAACCGCAAGGTATTGAAATTAATTACAAGCTGGTATCTTCTTTCATACTCCATTATTATTGTTTTAGGCAAGGACGACTTCACCATTGGACAGAGACGATAGAGTGAGGGAAACATCACTTTTATCCAGATGAACCGAATTCCTTTTCCGTCACGCGAAAGACTCAGACTCGAAAATGTTCCCCATCTTTGATCTTAATCATGCGTCTGTGCCAAAAGCAATGAGCTTTTGAAACTAATGACGACATAGGCGCAAAATAACTGACTTAGCCCCATGTTCGCAACATCTCACAAACATGGTGCTAGCTCATTTAATTTGTGCTCTCATTGGGGTGAGTTTAGATACTCATAACTTGTAACAAAGACGTTCGATAGAGCTCAAAACTGACAAATACTTTCCGAGTCTTTAAAGACCCAACTTGTGTGAAGGAAATCACATTTGATTGATGAGGATGAAATAACTCCTTTCCCCCACTACCATCGTTGTCCAGTGGTGATGTCGTCCTTGGAGGGTGAGGGTGAGGGTGGTATAATATCTTGATTAGAAATCAGAAGCGTGGACGACTCAGAATCCTTGCACGAGTCTGCTATAAACAGAGGGAATTACGTAAAGGTTGAAATGAAAAATGACTCAAAAAATTGTGTGCTTCATGAAGATACTTCAGAACTAGCGAAATTTTAGCAATACTTTTTGAGGAAAGGAATAGCCAATTGTTTTTCATTTGTGTCCCAAAAGAGGCATCCTGGATGACTATCGGGACTGCTTGCTTCATAATGAAACATCTCGCGGAAAAAAAGGAAAGACAGTGTTAGTAAACCCTCCGCTAACGTTTGTTCTTGCGTCGTTGTAGAGAAAGCGAATTGACAACACTGAACAACAATTGATATTAATGCGTTAACAGTGCTATTTTCAAACCTTTATCCTGAACAAGTTATCAAACAAGAAATCGTTGTAAATTTGAATGAGATCAATTTTTAATCGAGCCAAAATTTTGTGACACAAATTATCTAATTGTGTGTTGCAAACTTTACTACAGCCAATGTTGCAACTTCTGAAAATGCATCATCCTCACAAAGGTCCAAATTTCAGATGCCACGAACTATTAACACTCTTTTATAAATTCTTTTGAATACTAGTTAGAAAAAGAGTGGTTTCCATATTTTGCAATTTATCTTGCTAAAAAAAGGAGCCAAGATTTGGATAAATGTAATGCTAAGTTGAACTAAATGAACGGTCTTGTTCATTAACAAGTTAAGTCCAACTTCTTAAAATGCATCTCCTCTCAAAGGTCTAAGTTTCAGATGCCATGAACTATTGACACTCTTTATAAATTCTTTTGAACACTAGTTAGAAAAAGAGTGGTTTTCATATTTTGTAATTTATCTTGCTAAAAAACGTAGCCAGGATTTGGATAAATGTAATGCTAAGTTGAACTAAATGAACGGTCTTGTTCATTAACAAGTTAAGTTCAGGATCGCAACAAAAAAAAACGCACCACTAGTGGCAGGGCTAAATTTCCTAAGCAAAAGTGACTAACAAATGACTCGTCGAAGTTTTAAAGTGCAGCATACATTAGAGACCGAAACCGGTAATTTTTGCGGAAATTTGGTTAAAACCACCTGAATGTTAAAAAATGCACCAAAATGACAAGATATTTAAACTATACACTTAAAGAATTCTCTACTCATCACCCTGATTTTACGATCTCGCATAAACTCAAATCATTAATGATTTGCATTCAACAAATGCATTCAAAAGAAGTTTTTCACTCTTGTTTGCATCTGTCTTCACATGATTTCCAAAGTTTTGAATGAAGCAAAAAAGTCATGGTTCTTCCCTACTAACGCTCTTTTTTCTTTTTCAGCCGCCAGAGTTTGTATAACTCCTACCTCGCAGTCCCTAATTGCTTCCTTCAATGTTCGCCTTTTTCAACCATTTTCCCGTGGCTTCGTTCCCAGGTCGCTTCAACTGAGCTTTCACGTGATAAAAAAGTCATCTGTGAAATTTCCAAAAGCTTTTAGAGACACCAGTTACGAAAGTTGGGCTAATTTTGAGCTTTTGCCTTGAAATTACTTCACTCCAGAAGCTGGTTATAATATTTCCAATCATATGAAATATGATTTGCATAGATTGCCC
>NC_081444.1:4387851-4416034 GCF_007210705.1 Tigriopus californicus
GTACATGGCTCGAGTCGTCATTTGAACTTCGTACTCCCTACCATTTTTCTCCTCGTAATAAAAGAGGAGAAAAAGAAGGAACGGGAAGATTTTAACATGAATGCAACCCAGCGCTAATGTGTGGATTTTTTCTTACAACAAATTAAAAATTATATATATTAAGACCCCTACGTTCAGTCACAACAACGTATTTAGACTCATTGAAGAACATGGTGTTCTTTGATTGAATATGGCACCTTTACACCTCGCTAGTGTAAAAACGTGTTAAGCGCATTCAGAATAATCTTCCATTCTCGCTCTAACTTTTTTACACATAGTGTACGAGTTAAGAAAGCTTTCCTACAATGTGAAACTAGGCTGGGAACTCTTCATAATGTGTTTGATGCAGCACGGACGGATCAGACAAATCTACAATGGTCAACAGTCATATCGGTGAAATAACGATGTCGTCGAATTTTATGTGCCTAAGTTTTAAGTTTCATGCCTACTAGAGTTCCTTTTTACTTGGAAATATGAGAATTCTCCTCGGAACAGGAGTATCTCTACTCTCTTGTCGATCTGGACGTCGGAACTCTCCTACGAAGCAAGAAATAAGCTCACATTCATCGAACAGAAATACACTTCGATTGTCTACCAATCTGGCAAAACACTGCCAAATTCACAACAACAATCTTGTGCTACTTCACTCCCATCGCTATTTACAATTACATATAACGAAATGCTTGATCTTGGAGGCTCACTTCAACCCGCTACCCACTCCTACTCCGTGGTGTAGCACACACGAATGTTTAGATGAAAACTTCCAACGCATCAACTTTCCTGTCGCTGGTTAAATAAAGACTCGAGAGGAAACAAAACATTTATGCCCGTACTCGCGGCCAGGAACAGTTTCATACAAAAAAACTTGCTTACCAGGAACTTACTCAACACCTCAAGGCTGTCTGTGAATAAACATGTTGTGACTGAAACTATAAAAATTGTCGGGACAGACGTTTTCAGCTTTAAGGAAGGGTCAAGACTGACTCTTCATGGTGGCAGTGCTGCCAGGTCGCAACAGGCTAAAAACGCCAGTGAAAAGCCGAATATTATGATCACGAAATGTATCAGATAGCAGAAGAGAATAGAATTGATGATCATAAAAGTGATGCATGATTCACAATTCAAACTCGTCCATTTGTGCCCAAAAGTGTGCTGCACTTAAATGAAGTGCTCTGAAGAATGAAACTGAAGGTGCAATGATAAAAAATTGCCCAGGCACAACTTGCATTCTTGCAAAGCATCCTTAAAGCTTAGGCATAACTTGCCAATTTCCTTGATATTTGGGTGAAGAACCACCTAAAGTCAGTCAAAAACGCCAGCAACCCACCTAAATCATCCTATCCGTCAATGTTGAAAATTTTCTCGCTGCACAAAGTTCAAAAACGCCAAACAATGGCCAGATTCATCTTCCCCGCCAAAAGAAAAATCTCCCCGCCAGACATAATAAAAAAACGCCGGAAGTAGCAAAATCTGGCGGACTAAACCGCCATCTGGCAGCACTGCATGGTGGGCCGTTTCTCAGGGTATCCTTTCTTCAGGCTGGCCAGGTTTTTTTCAACTAGCAATGCTAGCTCGTGCAAAATCAATGCTAAAAGAATGCTAATTGGAATTCAAAAATGCTAGAACAATGCTACTTTTTTAAGAAAGGCAAAGTATTCATGGTGCTCATAAAGAACTTCAGTTTCACAATTCAATTATATTTGGCACTCTATGACAGGATATGTTCAGGCGACATCTTGAAAATTATACTTTTAGAAAAAAAACATTTGAAAAACACAAAAATCTAAAACCTGGCAATAAAAATTGATTCAGTTGTGATTATGATATTCTCCTAATTTTGAACCCTGAGACTTAGAAGGGGACACCAAAAAGTGACAAGTTTTATTTGAGTAAAAATGTATTTTAGGATTTGAACAAGGTGTTTTTACACACAATTAAAATTGATTATATCGCCAAAAAATGTTCATCTTGGGCGAGATTAGATCAAGAAAATAAGATAAAATGTTTTTTGCTCGTGCATCATGCTTCAAAGCGGACATTAGCAATAGCTAATGGACATTAGCTGCAATAAGTTTCTTTATCCATAGAGCTCAATCGTTGTCAATCTCATCCATTCTGATTTTTTTTTTTTGCTATTTTTGCATCTTGTGATATTTGGTTTACCTCAAATGGGGGGGAACACTTTACGGAGAACAATGAAACTAACCAAAACATTTATGTTTGTTTGAATATTTTAGTGAAATCAACCCATAATTACATCTACTTAATGATTGGTACTTCGTCCTCTCACTGACCATTTTACTCAATTGTTCGATTTGTATTAGCCAACCCAAAATCTTTTGGTGGGCCAAAAATATGTTTACAAACAGAAATTAGGCTAAATCTTCCTTTGAATTGAGAAGCAATTAGAATGAATCATTTTGCTTCCTTTTTGTAAAGTAAACAATGGAATTAGCTTTTTGGCTGCAGCGTATCAATTTCATGCAACGGGAAAGGGATCCTATGAAAGAACATTGTTAACATCGCCAAATGTAGCTCCCTTGTGAGATTTCTTTTGCTTTTCTTCCCTTTTGGTCATTTTTTCAGTGAAATAATGCTAGAAAAATGCTAAAATGCTAAACAAGATCTCGCAATGCTTGGACTATACAAATAATGCTAGTTTGATGCTAAAAAACAGACCAATGCTAATAAAAAAATCCAATGCTAGCGGCTTTGAAATAATGCTAATTTTCAAAAATTAGCATCAAAAAATGCTACCTGGCCAGCCTGCCTTTCATCAGACGCTGAAAAAGTCAAGCCCTTGTTGGGTTGCAGATTCACCAAGCGTCACTGTTCGATTCTGAATTCACAAAGTGATGAAGGGTACTGAAAGAAAAGACGTAAAAGGTTGCGTTAAAATGCTTTCATTCTTCCGTAATAAGTCTCGCTTTTAATGCATCGTAATCACTAGAGGTCTCTAGTAGAAGAGTACGAGCATGAAAAGTGAACCCTGACGTGCGCAGCCTCCAAGATCCTATAAGCAAAATTTTTAGAAAAACAATAATATCAGAGCGTAGCGAATCTATGTCAACTTAGATGTACTTTTTGTCAAAAAGATTTGAAAGTAAATCAAGTAATAAGATTTTACATTTATCCCCAAGAATGACCAGAATTCTTAAGAAAATTATCCACACCTATTGATATTTTTGGCTTAAATGACTAAAATTACACAATAAATTGCCAAAAAAATCAATATCCTGTTAAACTTGCAAAATTTGCAGATGCAATAGATTTGCAGAAAAATCTCGGATGTGTAAGTTTTTGCAAAATTTACGCAATTTTCGGCATACAAGTTTTGGCCCGCTCTAGTATTGGAGGTTCTCTCTCAAGTATGATTAGGAATGGACTTGGGCGACATAAATCTACTGAACACTGTTGTATGGAAGCTACTCCTTCTTAGTCTGAGCCTGTTAGTGGCACTATTCTCATCCAGGATACCAGCTTCAAACAACGCTCACATACACTAAGTACATGGCATGGTAGTCGCCAATTTCGAGCCAAACTTAATGTTCGAATCTAGTTATCATATTGATCAATTTTTCTTCAATTCAAACCTTTATCTCTTAAAAATGTATGGCTTTTTCCTAGAATTGTGCTTCTTATGACGGCACTCTTCCTATTATAGAGCATCAAGTCAGGCCACCAATAAAGAAGTGTAAAGCTTTGGGATTTCATATTAGTGCGCCCTCTGGTTCTACCAAGAAGGAAATGTCACCACACTTCTTACTAATGACAAAATGTTGGTAGTAAATGTTTTTTTTGTATTTGATGGATATTTTTGTCACTTGCCATGTTATGATATATTTGGCAAATGAATGTTAGACTTAAATGGCTCAACGTATTTATCAAACGATGTCCTATAATGGCGAACAATTTTGTCAAAGAAGATTTGGGAACACTGGATAACCTAAAATCATGGTTGTTTTTGCTGCGATTGTGGTGCAGCCTGGCTAGCTCACACAGCTCAAATCCGAGCCGGTTCTTTACACGTCTCATAGTGCATGGAGTACTCCATGCATAGTGTACCTTTAGCTTGTTTCCCCTACGCCCTCAGAGCATATCAGCCAATATAGCTAGTGAAGGTGGGCACTGGCTAACTGTACTTTGAGTCGAGAATACCGCTTTTCCGAGTGAATAGATGAACTTAAAACTCACAAGCTGAAATTTGAATTAAGACTGCCACTTTTTCCATCAACTGTTCTTGAGGTTGGGGCTACCTGCCCAAGAGTCGTTTTGAGCTTTTCAGGGTCTTGAATAGCGCTCTATGTCTCGTCTAGGTGCTGACAAATAATTGGGAAAAGCTCAGAGCATATTGTAGGATTCTGGCGCTTTAACATTTGTTTTTTAATACGTGTAAAGCCGAACATTATGATCACGAAATGTATTAGATAGCAGAAGAGAACCAAAAGGCTGACGTGTATTGTCATGCTTACCTCCAAATCTAAGAATTTTGTTTTGATAGCAATAAGTCATGGAGGCCTTCAGGACTGGGGAGGAAAGGTTGTTAAGAATTTACAAATCCTCCCTAGTGGACATTTCAGCATTGCGCTTTCTTCTGATCAGATGCAGGCTCGGTGAGATTTTTTTTTTTTTTTAATATTTCATCAAATTGTCCTAAAAATGCTCATGCAAAGTAAAAAAATGGAATGTTTTTCAATTCAGTCACCAAATGCTTGCAAAAATATGCTTTTACATATACTATTTGTTGGAAATGATGATTGCAAAAGAGTTGGTGCGTGATCATAATCAAGAATACAACCTCCTGCAAAATGGAAAGGACTAAAAAATCGTCGTTCAAGGGCTGCTTTCTTACATGGTAAATTCATGACGGAGTAAAGCCCATTTTGTAATGAAATTTTGAAGAAAAAAAAAAAGAGTATTTTGGACCGGTCCGGACTCAAGTCCGACCAATTTCTCCAAGATTGAGTAAAAGACTCGAGTGGACTCGGTCTCGAGTTCAGCACTAGTATCAAGTAACACTGGGTTGGGCTTTAACGAAAGAGAATCCATTGGTCATAAATAGGGCGGGTAAAAACATTGCACTAAAACCGACCAAATGTTTAAATTATGTTTAATCGAAAAAGCTGCAAATACTTCAAAAATATTTTTTTTGAAATCCATAAACATACAAGTAGGATTTCGCATTTTTGTTTTTGGAAATGCACATCTGCCTTTGAGTTTGGTCTGATAGTATTTTTTGCTTCATTTGCGTACTGAAGTTCTCGAGATGGAGAACAAAATATCACTCCAGTGAAACCAGATTGTTAGCTTGCTCTGAATAGGATTGATTTGCCCTAGGAAGAGGCTAGTGAATCAAGCTTGCTAAATAGATTTTGCACCAATCAATCAATGTTCAACTTTTCCTCTTGTTCTCTTTGTTCAATACTGGCCCTAATTTCTCAGGCACATTCTGAAATTTCTGAAAAGAATATGAAACTCTAAAGGCTAAATTCTATGTTTTTGTCTAACCTGCAGCGGGTTTCATTATAAAACATCCGGTTAATAGTGCAGCCATCAACCTGCCATAGTAGAAAATTCCACTGAATCATACTTACTCTGGTTAGTTTTGTATATGGATGGCCCAGCTGCAGTAAAAAGCACAACAAAACTCATGTTTACCCTTCTTCCTATTCTGTTGAATGGTCATCCCTCTCAATGAACCCACCATATTTCTGTTGGAGGCAATGATGTTTTGAATTAGATACGATACCACTTGGATTGACCAAAAATCTACTAATTCACGTGTTTGGTTCCTTGAATCGCCAAAATATGATAGAAATGTGCAAAATATTACCCACGCGATTGAAAACGTCTAGACATTTACTTTTTGACAAAATAGGCAAAATATTTTAAAAAAATATTTTTTATCGAAATTAAATGTTTTTGCCCGGTCTAGTCATTAATGTAAACAATAACGTTTTCATTTACGTCCGTTGACCGAGAACATCTGGTATATTTCTGACCCCTTTCTCAAATATTTCTTCGTTGGTGACATTTTGATTTGATCATATTTCCCTAAAACTGATTGTTTTCGTCGCGATCACAAGGTTGCAACAAAGTCATAAATCATTTGACTTGACTTGAAGAAACACATGGCAGTGAGATTTGACGAAAAACCTTCCTGGAGCGGAAAGGGTGAGGGTAAACAGGAAAAAAACAAAAGACACCACTGATCACATCAAGAGTGACATTGTTTTCTTTTATCCTCTTTTTCGTTCATTCTTTCCTACTTTCTTCAAGTTTGAAGTGCCAGTGTGGAAGACAACCAATGCCACAATATAAAAATGTAAATCTACTGATTGTTCAAAGACAAAATTGCAATATAGCAAGCTTTTTTGTATCGTACCTCAACCCTGAGGTATTGAAACGATTAAGAATAATGCAAATCAAAAAATCAAGGTTGAAAAGCACCTGATGACTAGACCACGGAAAAAAGGTAGAAATTATCAGCAAAAAGATAATTAAAAAGTCAATAAAAATGACAAAAGGTGGAACAAGGTAGCAACTACAGTCATAAAAAGGTGAAAAACCTGTAAAATTTCGCATTTGTTGAAGAAAATCAAAGCAATAAAAGAAATTTAATGGGCGTTGGCCCTCTTGGCTTGAGACTAATTTTTTTTCGAAGGGCCTTTTTTCGAATTTTCGACAAATCATCGCAAAATGGATCGAAATAGGTGAAAGTTGTCTGGTTGCTATAATTGTAGTGTTGAGTCTCGCTATTCAGCGAAGCCAGCTTTCATATCGTCCCTAAACCATTTCTGATAGGCAGTGCCATGTCCAGGCCAGGTCCGGCCATAAACTTGCATCCTGTAAATTTTGCAACTTTGTAAAGACTTGCACATCCGAAACTTTTCTGCAACTTTATGCATCTGCAAATTCTGCAATTTTAACTGCAATTTTTGACATTTTTGTGCAACTCATAATACATTTTTTGTTGATTCTTGAGTTTGCAACCAATGCAAGGGAATGAAATTATCTTTAAGTCAAGGTGCGTCATAATTCATAAAATATTTGGTCGTGTAAACTGTTGGAATTAGCCGCTCTAGGGCACCCTTGAATGTAAGGCTGATGTGGGATTGTTCACAGAAAACGATCCAAGTCAGGCTTAAAACTCAGCACTGGGTCATCTAATATATAAATTGTCCTAAAGAGCACGGCAGCAAGTTGTATAAAGCTGGTGCCCTGTTTAAGACAAAAAAGGTTTTAAGCCCTTCACTAGCCCTTTATCCAAGGGAAGGAATTTATGGCACATTTCATCTGAAATGCCTCGTCTCTTGCTAACGCTATGTTGTATTCCCGGGTTAGGACAAAGGGAATGGAAACATTTAAACACATTCCCTATAACTTAATTTCGATATCCCTTCAAAATATTTTGTGAAACTCGTTCAATCTTATTTAACCCTCCAACAATCGTGGGGGGCCAGATTGGGGAAGCATATCCAAGATGCGGCTGGACTATTGATTAATACAGGGTTTTCATAGTCAATACATCTCTATTCAGCCATTTCTAGAAAAAATACCAATATTTGTGAAATTTCATAATTTTTTTCAGGAATTCTGGTCAATTTTAGGAAAAAATGTGTTGTTTTCCTTCTTGATCTTTTTTCAAATTTTTGTGCAAAAAAATTACTCGCAGGTATGAAATAGATGGTAGACATACTATCAGCCACATGTTTATGTATTCCAGCCAGCGTCAATAGCTCCTTAATCATTGATAGTTTTGAAAGTTTTTCGAATTTCCAAAATAAACTTTTTCGAAAAAAGGAGTGAGTCTACCTTGGATGCATTTCGGGGTCAGGGGGGTTGGACGGGTTGGACGTCAACACCTTCTGTTCTTGCGGAAATGACCGGTCGAGGTCTCCACTCTCAACCATGTAAGAACGCCCTGAACTTGATACGTTAACCTAACCTAAAAGCACAGACGGATAACCCACTGACAGGGACACGACACTGTCTATTAGAAAAATTGGACGGTCTGATGACCGGTAACTTTGGCCAGACAAGCTCAACTTATCAACAATAAAAAAGCAAAACAAATCGAGTCAAAAGGAATCTCACGAGGACCATCCGGGCATGTATGCCCAAGAGACTTCGGTCCAGAGGTCAAAACTGACTTGTGAGACATACCATGAGCCAAGAGAATGAGATATCTCCTCAAGAAAACGCCAAATTACTTGAATGGGGCTCTGCTGAAGGTGAGGGGCAGCGCAACCTCTTTAATCATCTGTTCTAATCAAAGAAAAAGTAACCATTGCCTTGAACCGTAACAAAACTTTCTTTCTGAGGGAGATTTTTGTTCAACAGTTCTTAGTTGCGAAATTTATCTTTAGCATCCTAAACAGCCTCACTCCTCATTCTGACAATTCATTCTGAGAGGGTTTGAAAAGAGGGTCGGGTTTTTCTGGCGCAATGAAACCTGGAGGACCAATCTTTGTGTTGGTCACCTTCACGAGATTAAAAAAGACAGGGTCCAAATTCCAAAACAGAGTCTCAACGGATTCAGCAGAAATGCTTAAGATTTTCGGATTATGTTTCTTGATACTCGTATTGAACAAGAGCACTTTTCTATCGGAAACAACTACCCTCGTCTTCTCATATTTCCAATCATTGGATGTGAATATAAAAGCAGTCTCCAAAGAGATCTGGTTCGCTAGGCTCTCTCTAAAATCTAATAGGATTCCTTCTCTATGCACTGCATTGATCTTCGCGTGTTATTTCGGAGAAAAAGATGAGGAGAGTTCTTATTTCACACTAATCGTTTGATATCAGTAAGACTTCTTCCACCCTTGCGCCATGTTGGACCAAACTCCTGAGGTTCATTTCGTTATTCTACTAGTTGGCATTAGTGGCATTATTCTCAACCTAAATGCAATGTGCAAGATACTCAATAACTTTGAAACTAGTCGCGTCATATTCATCTTGATCTTCTTAGACAATGCCATCTCTTGCATTTCGTGCACAGTGATCTTAATCAATGGGATATGGTTGTACTTTGATGTGACAAACGTTTTGACTTGCTGGAGCCTTTTTCTAGCCCTCTACTTTCCATCTTACTTCGGGATTGTTTTTAATAGCTTAATTGCTGCCATGCGAGTGGTTACCCTCCTGAAATCTAACAAGAACGGCTATTTAGCTGAAAGTACCCAAAAAGTGTTCGTCCTGATCGCCTGTTCGTTTTCATTGCTCGTTTTCATATCTTATGCTTTAATAATTATTGCATGGAACCAACCGGTGCATCCCTTGACCGAGTTTTGCCTAAGAGGTCGTCAAGGCAGACCAACCCATTTCCAAGTGGGCTTTTTGGGTATATTGGTGCTCCTTTGGTCCCTAGTGGCATTCATTTCTGACGTGTACATCCTGTGGTCAGTAAAGAACCACATCTCTCACTGTCAGAGTGAACTCATCGGGATAGGAGAATTCAAAGCAACTTTAATGAAAATTCCGGTTTTGGCCACCCTGAGCTCGTCTTTGATACTGATTCCGTATCTCGTGATAATTTCCTTCGCCGTTCGTGTTGGAAATTTAGGATTAGACACAACTATGGCCCTCGTATATATACTGGCTTCTACCATGGTCACCATTCGAGCGCCCTTAGCACTAAAACTGACTTTTGGAACTTTCAAGAAGAACGAAGAGAACCTTAAACGGCTCAGCAAAGAGAGACGCTTGGCTTGGGAGATCCATCACGCCCAATCAGAGAGAAAAGCTCGAAACCAACTACGTCTCCAACTTGATCGAAGTGTTCCAAAGCCTTTGGGAGATAGAACCGTTTACCCCGAATGGTGATGCTAACTTCATGAGGTCTATTGATTGTGTCTCCAAAAGATCCTAATGGTTGCAGTCTTTCCAGTTTGATTTTGTTTGTCCTGGGATGTGAAAAGTATGTGAAATAATTGTGAGAACGAATGTCGTCGGTTACTTAATGAGATATGTATGTGTACTAGTAAATATGATATTGGAATATTAATAAAACGTGAATAGAGACGCGCAAAATTTGCGTTTTCGGCAAGTCCTAAGAAAGTTTTTATTCGGATGGGAAGCATATTTTGTTCTTTCGGGAAATTTTTAGACAAAGGTCTGTATAAGACACACTTTAAGAGTTCGGCATGAAATCTCGTCAAACCCGGAGCAGTTCTTGGGCTTCAGCCCGACCAAGATCTGCCTCACTTTCTCGTTGGTAACGAGACTCAAATTCAAATACTACCAAAGATTTGTCCATGTAGTAGACCATAGACCACTGAGAATTATGGACGTATCTCGATGACTAAGACTAGTCATCAGGGCTCCACCATTATTCATGTCATGTTGCAGGTTCATCCTGTCCATAGCTTTCTTGAAGCTCAAGAAAACGGAATTTTCAACATACGCCTGGCAGCCCTGACATCTTGACTTGAACAATTTGGATACAGACAGCCTAAAGGTAACTGCGGCTAAATTGGCTTTTTGTTATGACTAGTCTTGGTCGAGGTACGTCCATAATTTTCAATGGTTTATGAGTAGACCTTCATATTTGACAACAAGTACGATTGTAGGCCATTATTTAAGTTCCATCCATACATTCACCTTAAATATCTCTGTCCCTCTTCTATCATTGCACTTTTAGAGCTGTACTATGGAAAAGGTTGGGATGCAGTTTTGTTTGTGCAACGTATATCTCCTTTAAACATCAGAAAGTAAAGTGAGTTGTGCCTTAATGTAAAATCTACGTAATTCCGTTTTGCCTAAGAGAACTACTGATCGCTTAAATCATGCAACAATCACACAGTTAGTTATGATGAAAATACAGCATTAGATTTTTTCCCCATATAAAGCTTCCTTACTAGTAACTTGTGCCGTAAGTCATAAAAATGTCAAAAGTTGAGAAGAATGGTGAAACAAGCCGAAGAAGATTCCTGTCATCTAATTACTTGACAACTATGCCTTGAATTGGGCTATACAGCCCAACCGTATTTGATTGAGGAAATTTTTACCCTGGGATAGAGTTGGAATTCCCACTAGCTTTTTACAACAGTTGTAGAAACTCTTAATGCTCTCTCTGGGTGTCTGGATACATTGAATAGCTTTGCCTCCTAAGCGTCATCCCTGATGCACTTGCGAATTTCAAGGGGCTCGCCAATCAGTTTCATGCTTCAAATGGCCATGAGGTCACCACTCATCAGAGACGTCTAGGCATATCAGGACGAAACCACCAGAACGTGGCTGGCAATAACGTAGTAACTAATACTAATAACTAATAATAATACTACTACTAATAATTGAGCAATAACAATGTTACAGAATTCCCGTCAAAACAACTTATTTAGCGTTTGTATAAATTGGTTCAAGTCCTAGCCACTAACATTTTGTGGATTTTCATACGTTTTCCCTTTTTTCTACTTCATTGCCAACTTGAGCGTGAAATCCGCCAAAATTAGTCAAATGCGGACCCCAAGTCCGCCAACCCGCCATCAAGATTTTTTCTGCCGCGAACTTCGAAAAACCGCCAATTTGGCAGAAAACCGCTGCACCTGGCACCACTGGCCATTGCACTGCCAAATGGTTAACGATTCAGCTGCAGTAAAATTAACACAACAAACTCGATTTTACTCTTCTATGTTAATTCTTCTATGCTCGTACGTCGGGGTTAGGTGCTTGGATGTAAACGTTACACACAGTTTTTAAAACGAGTACATAATACTTAGTGTTGTCATTTTGGTTTGCGCTACTGCCTAAGCATCTCCTGGCCCTTGCAACTTAGCGGCCGCATGCTTGCGCCGCGGTCTAGGCGCCCCCTGATCCTTGCAACTGAGCTGCCGCAGGCTTGCGCCGCGGCCTAGGCGCCCCCTGGCCCTTGCAACAGAGAGGTTATGTTAGGTCAGGTTAGGTTATGATTTCAAAATGGCAACACTGACTCTCTGGATGTTCTGTGCTTATGTACTCAGTTTAGAAACTTCGTGTAACGTCCATAGTGCTTGGACGTTAACCGGTATGAAAATATACTGGCCAAAATGGTGAGCGGATGCTCATTCAGTGCAACGTCGAAGCCTTAACTCGGAGGTAACTGGCCTCTTGGTACATTTCTTCGGCTTGATCCGTTCAGCCAGTTCTACTATTTCTAAAGCAGCATAGAAAACCTGTTTTATGGCAGAATCATCCCTTGTTTTGTTAGCCTGGTCAGGTATACCTAACGAAACAGGATGGAAAATGACACGAAGCACCAGAGCCGTAATGGCCCTCAGAATGACTCGATCAAGTAAGTAGTGAATTTATACCAACAAGATAAATAAGTTCTTGGATTTGACAAATGATGAACAGATTATTGATAGGAAGTTGTTGAGATACATGTTGAGCCTCTGTACATCATTTAATGCCAATGATGACGCCTTAAGTTTGTCGGAATTTTACAAAAATCAATAGTGTTTTTTTTCAATCATTAGAACTCAGAAGTATTGTTACTATGGGTTTAATGAAAGAATATATATATTGGGCAAGTATCTTGCATGACAATGTGAGTGCTTTTGCCGAACTTTTTTAAATTGAAGTAATTGTTTGCAATTACTTTTGTACATATCTCCTTCCAAAGCTAGTCGTAACATGTTATATCTAATTTATGAAATCATTTTTCTGAAGATAGGTTGATAGCCATCACTTGATATTATAAGAGCTGGCATTGTTTAAGGGGTGACAAGAGAGTGTAAATGGGAAGCCTTCGTTCTTAAATTGAATCATGGCCAATTTCATTGTTCAATCCCTACATCCATTCGTTAATAATATGTTGCAAGAACTTTCATTAACATTTTTTATATCATTCTGAATATGAGTTCAAAACAACAATTTGACACAATATAAAAAAGTGATTTGATAACATTGCTAATTAGAACTCACTTTTTCCAAATTATGAATCAGTTCCCTCCCGTGTCAAAGCTTGGGGTTCTGTTGTGATATATGGCAGCTCGTAGCAACACGTTTCACATCCTTGTCTCGTGAGTCAATGTATGTTTGGTTTGGTTTACTGTTCCTTCGAAAACGAGTTTTTCGTAAAAGTTTGTTGACGTTTTCATTCCCACTAAATATAGGCTCCAGCATCATGAAAATTGATATCCACAATCACATCTTGCCCGAAACTTGGCCAGACCTGAAAGAGGTAATCCGAAATTCTTCTTTTGAGCCAGACCCTTTAGAACATGGGGGCTTTTGCGTTTTCAGAAATATGGATATGGCGAGTGGGTTCAATTGGATCACAAAGGATGTGCCGAAGCTGGAAAGGCCAACATGATGCAAGGGGGCAAATTCTTTCGAAAAACGGATCAAAATTGCTGGAGTCCAGAGGCCCGGATTAAGGATATGGATCGGGATGGAGTACAAGTGCAAGCATTGTCCACGGTTCCTGTCATGTTTAGCTATTGGGTGAGTTTGTACGATTGATCTGTTTCTTTCAAGTTCAACCTAACTGGAAAGGCTTGGTTTCATCCAAGGCCAAACCGGAAGACACCCTGGATTTGTCACGGTTTCTCAACAATAACCTGACCCAAACGTGCCAAAAGTATCCAACGCGTTTCGTCGGCCTTGGAACCCTACCCATGCAAGCTCCACTTTTGGGTAAAAGAACCATCATAGGTACATAGTTCCATTGACAATTTACATTGCAATTCTCCTTTCAGCCGTCGAAGAGATGAAAAGGGCCAAATCGGAGCTAAACATGCCAGGATTTCAAATCGGTTCCCACATTGGCGATTGGAACCTCGATGCTAAAGAGCTTTATCCAATTTACAAGGTGAATAATGAACCCACGAAGAATTCAGTTAACAGATACCTAAAATGAACAAGCAGGAATTACTAGTCGTAGAGAAGAGATACAAAGAAACGGAACAAGTCCATTAGGAAACCCCAAAAAGGAATATTCATTTAAATTGGCCGTCATCAAAAGGATAGGATAAAACGCCACGAACTCCGTGTACAATACACTTCCTTATTTGGACAATACCTGTAATTAGAACTCCTCGTCATGATCTGCTTTGACTTCGAGAATGTATCAACATATTCCAAGATGTTTTCAGACCGCTGAGGACTTGGATCTAGCTCTGTTTGTGCACCCTTGGGATATGACCATGGGTGGTCGCCATTCCAAGTATTGGTTGCCTTGGTTGGTGGGTAAGATAAATTATCATACTATTCAACCTGGATACAAATTAATGAGATCTCGTCATCATGGATGCCTGCTGAGACTGCCACTGCCATTTGTTCCGTCTTGATGGGAGGCATTTTGGAACAATTTCCTCGATTAAAGATCTGCTTTGCCCATGGAGGGGGATCATTCCCGTTTACTGTGGGACGAATCCAGCATGGATATAATGTTCGACCAGACCTGTGTGCAACCGATTGTTCCAAGCCACCGAGGGAGTACCTTGGAAAATTTTGGACGGATTCCTTGGTTCATGATGAAGAGGCAATGCGACTTTTGGTTAATATTATTGGAGAGGTGAGTCTCTATTAAGCTGTCATGACAACATTGTATTAACAATTTTCAAATTAAGAGCAACTAAGAAAGAAACTGATGGACGTTTTTCTCGATCTGATTGCTGACCAATGATGCGTGCCAATTTTTTTCCTTCATTGACAGACCTAATAATAGTTTCATATGATTGAAAGTTTACAAAACGGTTCAGTTTTGATGAGAAGGTCGTTTATTTCATGTGAATTGGCACGCTAAATTGGATATAAAAATGGTCTCATTTTCTTTCAGGATCGCGTAATCTTAGGCACTGACTATCCATTTCCCTTGGGCGAAGTGCATGGTTTTGCTGATGCTTATCCAGGGAAAACCATTGAAGCCATGGGATATGATCAGCAACTGAAGGATAAACTTCTGTTCCGAAACGCGTTGGACTTCTTGGGATTGGAGGAGGTTCAATTTGCTTCTTGAGCTGGTTCAGATCAAGAATACCTGTAGAGGATTGATTTACAAACTGTCATTTTCTAAGGATTTTTCAAATATCTGAATGCAAAGAAAGCTTGATTCGATTTGAGATGGTTTCACATTTCCAGAGATGTCTTTAATGGATTTGAAGTCATGTGGTATAAAGGGCAAGATTGATGATAGTTACCATAAATATCCAATCTCCGCAGACTTATGTCTTTTATTCTTGAAAATTACTTGTTTACAATTAACAATTCGTTGATTTAAAATTATTCTTCTTTATTGCGACAAATTTGTCATTGCACTTTTGGTAGATTTACTGGTATATATAATGACATTTGTTCCCTACTACGATGTCTTCTCAATGGAAGTTTTGGGTTAATCCCAATTAGAGTCACTCTGTTTCTTTTGCGATTTCTAGGCAGCTTGAAAACTATTTCCTTCTTACGACAGCTCTGTGAATAGCATTAGCAGTAACGAAAGTTTAAGTATGAAGAAACTGATTTTGCCCTCAAATCCAAATCTATTTCATAGAATCCAGCAGAGAGCAGAACTTCGATAAATAAATATGATTAGAATGTTATTTTGACTCGTAGGTAAGAAATATCAATTGCTTCCATTCAAAAACATTTTTGACAACAAACATAAACACATTGATTTAAAGTTAATTCCAATGACTTGAAAATGCGTGCTATACAGATCAGCCGATAAAGGAAAAAGGCAAGTAGAGTAGTTCAAGAGGTGAAGTCGAATCCGAAGGCTTTTTTCTCTTGTGCAAACTCTACGAGAAAGATGAAACACCCTGTAGGACCTTTTGAGGTCAATGGGGAAGCCATAGACACTGTAAAGTCTATGGCTCACTTGGAGATCAGATCGCTAGTGTGTTTTCAACTCTTAAGAGTTTAGGAGCAACAACCCATTGCTCTATTGATGAGTTTGTTGGGACTGGCAAGGCATGTCAGGTTGAGCATTTAGATGATCTTGTAGTCACAGATCAGGATGTTTTAGATGCCATCAGGGACTTGAGACTCTCGAGCTCCCCTGGCCTTGATGGAGTGACATCTCAGTTTCTGATGAGATGCTCACAGGTTCTTGCTCCTGTTTTCTCGTACTTGATGCGTTGCATCTTGGATCAGGGCAAGTTTCCATCTTCACTAAAGTTAGCTCTTGTCGTTCCAATTTTTAAACGGGGAGATAGGTCGCTCCCCAGTAATTACAGGCCGATTTCTCTCACTTCGAATTTCTTGAAGTTAATGAAGTACTTTCTCCTAGCCAGCATGGGTTCCGAGCACATTTTAGCACGGTTACCCAACTGATTGAACATATTGAGCAGGTTATTGAGGGGGTGGAGAGCCATGAATCAGTCGATGTAGTTTATCTTGACTTTGCCAAGGCCTTTGACAAGGTAGATCATGGCCTTTTAGTTAACAGGCTCCATGAGATTGGGATCCAAGGCAAAGTTCTTAATTGGCTAAGAAGTTTCATTCATGGTAGGAAACCATTAGTTAAGGTTGAGGGATCCTTAGTGACATACATGATGTCAAGTTGGGCGTCCCTCAGGGTTCCATTTGGGTCCTCTCCTTTTCATCATCTTCATTGCTCCGCTTCATAAGCTTGGTAGTAGTAATGTCAGCATCTCTTCTTATGCTGATGATACAAAATTGGTATTTGGTAGGAATGGTCAGAACTCTGGTTGTCTATTAGAGGTCCTAGACCAAATCTACTCCTGGGTTGCTGCGAGTAACATGGCACTGAATGGAATGAAATTCCGCTCAATGATCTTTGGGTGGACGCCATTAGACACTCCTCTATTAGATGATGAAGGTAAGGACATTGAGTAGATCTCATCCATGAAGGATTTAGGTGTAGTCCTTCACGATAATGGAAAGTTTGATGAGCATATCCAGTTGAAAGTTGGTAAAGCTTTTCAAACATGTGGTTGAATATATCGCACGTTTATGTCCAGAGATAGTATCACGATGCTAACTCTGTACAAGTCGATTGTCCAGCCGAATCCTGAATATGCTCCTCCCATTTGGGCTCTAATTAGTTCAGCAGGTCGGCAAAAGATAGAACAAGTCCAAAGATGTTTTACTAGGAACATTGAGGATATGAGAGAGCTCTCGTATTGGGAGAGGTTAGAAAGGTTGGGTTTGTACAGTATTCAGAGAAGGTCCGAAAGGTACCTGATACTGAGCGTTTTCAAAAGAATTCATGAGCTTTGTCCCAACCCAGGGTTTAGGGTCAATTCTAGTGACCGTAGAGGCTTAATGTGCGTTTTGAGAGCACCTTCAAGTCTTCGAGAATCCAGGCTAGTTCGAACAATAAGTCCACATCTCTTCTTTCTCGGGCTCCTTCATTGTTTAATTTGCCGCCTTCAAATATTCGTAGGGCGTATGTAAGCGTTGATCCGGCAGCAGGATTTAAGTCAGACTGGGACAAGTTTTTGACTAAAATTCCCGATCAACCTTATATTCGAGGGTTAGCCAGATCAGCCGACTCTAATTCGTTGGTCAATCTAATATAAATCTTTTATAAATAAAAGTTAAGTAAAATGAATAAATTTCTCGTCTTGAACTGCTGGGATTCCCATCCCAGCAGTGGTAAGGAAGTCCGAAAAAAAAAGATGTCCGTGTATCATGAATATTCGGACATTTAGGTAAGCGCTGGTACCAGCAAACAAACTTGCCTGCCAATGCCAGTGATGCAAAATTGGCGTCTCAAATTGGTTGTAACGAAGCTGACCTTTCCTCATAAAGTAGTGTGACTGAAAGGTCAGATTCTCGAAAACCTGTTTTAAGCTCCAAACTTGCATGACTGACACTGGTACCAGCAAACAAACGAACCTGCCAGAGCTTGCCTAAATGGCCTCATGGGGACTCTCCAAATCCACGAACTTAATTGGCTGATTCGCTTTCAACTTTCACCGTCGCAAATCGTGATCTGTGAATTTCAACTATACTTGAGTTACTATAATTGATTTGAGTTTGTGTTTGATTTATATTGGTCTCTTGGCCTTGGGGGTGAGACCTGATGCACTATCATTAATAGGTTTCATTCAACGTAAAAGTTCTCTTTCCAGAATCATATCTGCGTCTTATCTGATTAAAAGCAACCTCGTGGGGACCGAGAAAACCTCATTTAGCCGCAACTTCTAGAAAACAGAAAAGATTTATTATCTGAAATTAAATCTAAAAGCTAGTTTATAAGTTAGATCATTTCAAGTTGAAATCCAGCCATTGATGCCCTAGATACTACAACCATACCTTTATAAAAGTAGTAGTATTTATTGTTTAAATTGCATAGGCACTTTTTGGGTTTGTAAAAGGTACTTTCCCCTTTTCGGGTATAATGGCATACCACTGTTGACCAGAGCAATTATTTGTCTTAAATTTGAGTATACAAACTAAAGTATTGTCATGAGAGACCCACAGCTGGATTCAACAGACGGACTCTTTATGTCCCAACAAGTTAGGACAAACGGAACAAGAGGAGTAAGCGCACCCATTCATTTGTACATAACTACGGTGGTACCCACAACACTGGTTGAAAGTTTGCGCAAATGGCATGATTTTTAGTAACGGTTTTCGTTGTTATGAAAACAAAAGGAACAACTTTTATCTAAAACAAATCCTTGAAAGTACCTCAGATTGGTACATAAACCCACTAAAAACCTATAAGATGACATTTTTAAAAACGTAGTATATAGATGCTGGTAGTACTCTTACTTGCAATTTCAGTTGAAATATTATAAATATCCGTCGAGCAAACGCCAAGATATTACGCTTTAAAAGATTGGATTTGCATCAAATTTAACAGCAAAATGGTCTGGCCATATTTTGAAGTAAAAATTAAGAAATGTAGCAACCTTTTTCCATGCATATAGAAAAACCTACAAATAGTTTGCACTTAAAACTTCTTAAATGTAAACTATAACAATTGCGATGCCATATTTGTCACTTGCATATTTCAATCAATCTCAACCTTGACTTTTGACGAAGTTCTATTAACGTTGAATAAAAGTGTCTCCATTGCGTAGAAATTAATCATTGCAAGAAGTGACAAATTTGGAAAATTAAAGTGTCTCATGTTTCGTTATGACATCTTAATACCGTGATAAAATAGACTAGTTTCCGGTGTTTCAGAAAGAATGGGGGCCAATTTTGTATCCTCTGTAAGTTTTCATTGACAATTTTCACTACTTTTTAATAAATTTTAAAGAAGACCAAAAAATATTATTTTTCAGTATGACATCGAAAAAGACAATCATATGACTTGGCAATAATTTGAAAGATAGTACGGCCATTTTTCAACCTTTGTTTGTGTAAAACGCGACTTTCAAACTGTAATAATTAAGCATCTGCAGAATAGATTTAATCTAGTTCAAAGCTTTTAACATACTAATCTGAGCTACTTTTAGTTATGTCATAAAAGTTGCTCCTTTTGTTTCTTTGACAATGAAAAGCGTATTTAGATGTGTTAGTATTTGAGTAAAAAGAATTATAATCACTCTTGTAATGCTATGTTCCTACTTAATTCACAAGGTGGCTCATTTTAAATGCCTTGTTTAAAAGCGCAACTCAAGAAGTGTTTTATGAAACAGCATTAATCCATAGATTTCTAGACGCTGGATGTCGGACGACCGACCACTCGGTTGGCTAAACAGTACAATAAACCGGTTTGTCATCAATTCCCAGGAGACCATCCATTGTACTGTTTTACCTGCCGAGTGGTCGGTCGTCAGACATCCAGTGTCTAGAAATCTATGATTAATCCTAGGGCAAGAAAGTATGGATTTACGTCCAATATATCAAGGAGGTTTTTGTTCAAAAAGGCCCTTTTTGATATTTTTGAGAATTTTGATTCGGCATTACCATAGCCAGTACTCTCACTCTCTCCTGCGATATTGGACATTGCTATCTAATGGGCAGCAGGGCATTAGTCGTTCCTCAATAAAAGGAACAAATTACAGTTAGGTAATACAGGTGGCAACCTCGTACATAATTTGAAGCTCAATTCAGCAGGTTGATAAAAAAGCACACGGTAAATCACGTGTTATTAATCCTACAACAACTTCTGCATAAACTAGGAATTGCTTATTCCTTATGCGTGCCTATCAATTTATATTAGCCTTGGAATATCCTGAAACCATCAAAAACAATTCACGGGCATATTTTTTGGTTTTTCACGAAGTAAATGATGGAAATGCCAGAGTCGTTTTTATGCTCTGCACTTCTCAAGATCGTTTTTCAGCACCTACATTAGGCGTTGTTTAACGCGCTAAAAAGCTCTACTAATTTATTTAGCTCGCCAAATGAGTGAACTTTTTTTTGGTTTCGTTTTTCACGGGCTTTTCTAACTGCTACAGGGAATGTAATCCCCAGTACTATGAAAATTAAAAGTTATATTTCGTCTATTTATTACCTTTCAATCTTTATATGATATTTTGTCTACTAACTAATGTGAGTGTGCAGACCGAGCTAGTCCTTGAATGTAGGAATGATCTGAAATGCTACCTAAAAATCTGTCCAAGTCTGACTTGGAAGACTCAACCGGCTCAACAAGGCCTACATATTCCCTACGAATATTAGAGGGAACTAAATGAAACAATGAAGGAGCCCGAGAAAGAAGAGATTTGGACTTGATTGTTCGAACTAGCCTGGATTCTCGAGGGCTTGAAGGGGCTCTCAAAATGCATATTATGCCTCTCCGGTCACTAAAATTGACCCTAAATCCTGGGTTGGGACAAAGCTCATGGATACTTTTGAAGACGTACAGTATCAGATACCTTTCGTACCTTCTCTGAGCGCTGTACAGTCCCAACTATTTTAGTCTCTCACAATATGAGAGCTCTCTTAATCCTGTTACGTTCCTAGTGAAATATCTTTAGACCTGTTGGACCTTTTGCAAACCTGTTGAACTCATTGGATCCCAAATGGGTGAAGCATATTCAAGATGTGGCTGAACAATCGACTTGTACAAAGTTAGCATCATGATGCTATCTCTGGACTTGAACGTGCGATACATCCAACCAACATCTCATATAGTTTTAGAATTATTTTATATTTCTAATTGCCGGTGTACTTTGTGGATTTGCTTAAGTTGGCCCACTTACTTTTCCAAACTATATCAGTTTTATAAACGTATCTAAAAAGCTACTCATTCAAGAGTAATATGCCTATTTCGGACATGTGTTATATGTACTTGCCCATGTTCTCCACTTTTTTGCGAAGTGACGTCACAGTTGGTCTAAGAGGACGAACAACTCCTCAATACATTGCCGTGCTACCTCTGTTTTTCAATACACCTTAGGTGAGAGTGACTAGCCCTCTACCTTAGGCCAATGAAGGCTGTCAAGTTGGCGTCATCAATTTCCAAAGCTATCGCCATCTACCGTTCAAAGGACTGGTTTCTAAAAAAGTGGCTCTTTTAAACTTACAAATTACGAACTAATTTGGCATTTATTTTATTTTCATACTGTGTGATCGAGGAATGGTTAAGCTAACATATGCTTTCAATTGTATAAGCATTAGACATTTGCCATTGATGCATTTAACAAAGCAATGAATATTTTCTCATATTTATGTATTGATTCTGACATGAGGGTCCTCAGGGGGAGCTAACAGATAGAAAAGAGGAAGGGCAAGATTAGGGCTCTCTAGTAGATGAGTACAAGCAGGAAAAGCAACCCTTACTGCGCGCTTTAATCCTGCCAATGAGTTTTCTCAAAAGGAGAGGCAACGTCATGCAGATTCTTGCGACGGGTATTTTTTCTTACTTTTTCGTTTGAATTTGGACCAATTCAAGAAGTATTTTCAGATATGGACGGAAAGTCCAAGTAAATCACGCAACTTCAATCAGCGTTGCCAAGAAACGGATGTCGCATTTATTTGTCGGACGAAAAGGGTTGCCAGAGAAGACTTCAGCTTGGCGTTGACATAAGTTAAAAGTAACTACCACATTGAAAAAAGTCATTGGCAGGATTAGAGCATGCATAGTCACCTAAAACTGGTTCCGATTATTTTCCATTGTTATAAAATTGGACTTCTTGGATCTTGGAGGCTGGGCTCGTCAGGGGTTGCTTTTCATGCGGTTACTCTTCTACTAGAGCGCCCTAGGCAAGATAAGTGCGCTCCTCAGTCTTGAGCAAGCTGAACCATTAGTCATTATGTTGCAAAAGGTTTCGCGGGTGAAGTCGAGTATCTTGAAATGCTGAATTTGTTTAATACACCTTTCCATATGAATACAAGCAGATGAGCATTTGCGGGCAGAAATCGATATCAGAAAATTTGAATTAAATGGTGAGAACGATAAAATACCTGACTAGAATGAGATATCACACTACTTATGACTAGAATTGTTTATTGTGTGAACTACTCAATCATCGAATTGATGATAACAGAAGGGGTTTAATAATGGACTAATAATTTGGAACCATGCTAGGAAAAAAGTTTTTTAAACGCACTCACTATTCAAGAATGTTTCAGGCATAAGTGTTCCATATACAAGCAGAACGCATAAAAATGAATGGTAACGTGTACGAGATTTGACATTTCATTCCAAAAAAGGCCCATTTTCTAATTTGCGCGTCTTCATCAAATCTGATCCTTCACGAGCTATGAAAAGTGATCGCAAAGATTGGTGATCCCAAAGAAGTGATCTTGTTAACAGTCTTAAGCACACCTTCAACATAAGAGGGAAGTCTAAGAAAATACGTCTCTCTTTTAATGTTTGAAGAAAGTGAAGATATTCTGTCCGGATAAGAATTGTGCCACTTGGGGATTATAGGGGATGTCAAGTAAAGGAAATTCAAGGAAAAATGTGGTCTGGCACCCTGATTTTGGGCATTTTTGGGCGAGAGAACTAAGACAAACATCAGTCAACTCGCACCATACGCCCATTGAATTTTCAATAATCGAGTGTTTTTGAGCGAGTTGTGTTACAAATCCCTACTGAATGAGCATGTTTGGTGTTAATCAGTGAACGCACTATCAAATTGGCTTAATACCACAATGTTGATTGCCATGACAAGCATGTAAAATGGAAAAAAATGTCAAAATCCAATGCATGCACAGTGCGGTTTGGCTGGGCACGTTGTCTTGGATTTTACTCCATGGAATAACGTCAGTTGTCCATGAACGCGTTTACTTGGCTAACCCTATATGTCTAGTCTAGAGCCTGCTAAATGTTACTTTGCAGGATAACCCCCCGTACAGAGCAATAGCTAAAGCTTGTAATCTAACTTATTGGTTTGGTTTTTCACGGGCTTTTCTAACCGCTACAGGGAATGTAATCCCCATTAGCATTAAAATGAAGGTTATAATTCGTCTATTTATTACCTTTCAATTCTTATATGATATTTGGTCTACCAACGAATTGGGATTCGCAGACCGAGTTAGTCCTTGAATGTACGGTTGATCTGGTATGCTATCTGATGTGATATCAAATGGTATAAGTATCCTAATTGAATTACCGAATGCGTTGACGATAAGATGATTCCCAACAACTGAATCGCTCGCCAGTATTTGACTTGGATCTGATGAATAGACGACATGATTTTAAGTATCTTTGTATTGCCACTGCCATGATATATCTAACCATGGCGCAGTTGACTCGAACTAAGTTCCCTTCGGAGTGATAATAATTTGAGCAGTGGTTCCATAACTCTGGACAAATCACGAACCGCAAGAGGAGAGGAAGCCCCTTTCGAACATTGCTGGTACCGTCTTCAAGTTTGTCCTAGTCGTGGAAAGGTACTTAACGAGTCGTTCAGTATGTCGAAGGAGAAGGATCCAATGGAATTGTTGATGAAACTGTTCCAAAAACAAATGGAGGAGATGCGGGAGGAAACCCGTCGTCGAGATGAAGAGACCAAGCAACGCGAGGACAGGATCTTGAGTGAAGCTCAGGAACGAGAGGAACGATTGATTGGGATGTTGAACCAACAAGATCGATCTCAAATCCAAGGAGCATCAAATGCCCCACAGGCATCGTCAAGCACCCCTGGGACACGGGCAATCAATGTGGACAGACCCATGTTGAGTTGTACGGCAACCTTGTCAGATTTTGTCACCTGGAAGGAGGGTTGGGATAACTTTTCGCTTTGCCAACACCTCGACACTCAATCAAGACCGGTCCGCGTGGCCGCCCTCAGAACTTGTATGGATCAAGATCTTCAGAGATATATCCTTCAAAAGACAATTGTGGTCCAACCGGATGACGATATAAAGGAGATCATTTCGGCCCTCAAGAAGTACATCAGAGCCCAGAGGAACCCGCTCCTTGATCGTATTGAATTCTAACAAATCGGGCCAAGAGAGTGGAGAATCCTTCGATAACTTTTTTTACACGCCTGAAAGAAACTGTATGCCACTTGCGACTTTCAAAGTGATCCAAACTGCCCCACATGCCATGATCGAGAAGACAACCAAATGAGAGACATGGTCGTTTGTGGCATTCAAAGCAACGAGACAAGACACAAGTTATTGGCAGAACAAAACTTATCATTGGCAAAATCAGTGCAACTATGCCAAGCTGAGGAGGCAGCTACATTATCTTTTCGAATATGGGAGGCACATTCATCAATAAAATCTCGTCCTATAAGAAATTGACACGACCGTCGAAGCCAAAGTACAGAGCGAACGCCACCCAATTAGAATCAAAGTGCACTCTTGTGGTTACGCAAACCACAAGACGAATTCTGCTTGCCCCGCCACAGAGCGAACATGCAATTCGTGCAACAGAAAGGGTCATTTCCAAAGCATGTTTGTTTGTTTGTTTGTTTTTGACAGTCTGGGTGAGTGGATATTGAGGATCCGGCACCCAAAGGCTAAACGCTAATGCGATTTTTGCTTTGGACTATTATAAACACATCTCTTAAAAGTTTTGAAATGAGTCAGACACATGGTCTGTTTGCTCTACCACCCTTCGGAACTGAAGAGTCTACCAATGGTTGGTTCCCGAAGAAACCTTAGTAGACTCGGTAGGTCCATGGGGATGTCAAAACCTGTTGTGTGGAGTGCCTTTTGCCTTTGCGAAGAGAGCGCTGGACACACCGCGACAATATGATGAGATTCTTCATTTGCCGCTTTGCAAAACCTACAAGAGTTCGGTTGATGTTCTACATTATCTTATACTGATGATAATTCAGGTAGCTGTGGCCGCTAATGGCTTGAATTAATTTACTTAGAATAGATCGATCGAGTTTTAAGAAATCTTTCCGAATATTTGTTATCTACGTTTTCAAACCAAAGCCTAGTTTGGGCGAAAGGCAGTTTGTTAAATGTTTTGTCTGGTTCCATCCAGAGTTCTTGCCACTTGTCCATGAGAATGTCCCGGAAGGCAATGGCATGAACAGTAGTGGGGCGTGGTAGTTGTTTGTAAGGTCCTTCTGTAGAGCCCAGCTTAGCTAGAGCATCTACTTTTTCATTCAAGTCATGTCCCACGTGGCCTTAATCCAGTGGAGCATGACCAATATTGTTGACACCCAATGAGTTCAGAGTGTTGATGCACTCCTCAACTACTTTGGATATTGAGCTAATTTTACCGATGGCCTTGATTGCAGCCTGACTGTCAATGTAGAAATCGATAATTTTGTGTGCTTCTGTTGACGATGCTAGGAGGGATCTCGCAGCATTCGTGATGGCAAACACCTCGGCTTGGAATACCGAGTTGTCGTCACCTAGTTTACCATGTCCTTGAAGAGGGTCACTATCATTCTCACAGACAATGTGGTAACCCCATCCTACTCCATTGTTGGTTTTGCTTCCATCAGTAAAACAGAGAATCCCTCTATTTTTACCCGGAGCAACCTTTGTCGAAACTGGCTGAGTTGATAAAGAAATTATTACCCAGTGTTTTGTCTCAATTTTACGATCGTATTCCATCGTAGAGTATTCATCGGATTGGTCTAGGTAGCTCGTCCATAGTAAGAGGTGACCTCGTTTTTGGCCGTTACCCACCCCATCCCAGATTTGTTTGTTTCTGCCCAAAATCCTTTGGGCAGCTTTGGCTCCCATGTTCTCGATGAATAAATCAAGAGGAGGAAGTCCCATGATGATCTCAAGAACCCGGGTTGGGGTGCTCTTGATAATATGGGTTGTTAGTAACATGGCCAGCCTTTGGAGCCGGTCCAGTTGCATTCTCTTGAATTTAGCCCTCTTCCCCCATACGATGGAAACCGTATGAGATCATGGGCCTAATTATAGCAGTGTACATCCAACTCATATTGGCCGGGGTAGGGCCCCAGAGCTGACCTATACCTTGCTTTAGTTTCATAAGAAGTCGCTTGGCTTTCTTGCATTTGTTGGTAATATGTGCAGAAAAGCTCAGCTTTTTTGTCGAGCTCAACCCTAGGTAAGTGGCAGAGTCTGAGAACGGGATCTCAGACCCATCAATGATTAGTTGTTCGGGAAGACTCATCCTTGTAACGGGTGTTGAAAAGTACCACAACAGTTTTGGCAGCACCAATGTGAGTCCATTCTGTGCACCCCATTGTGTCACTTGATCCACTGCCTTTTGGGCAATAGTCATGATTGTCTTTTTGTCAATACCTTTGATGAGTAGACACGCATCATCGGCAAAGCCTCTTATCTTAACAGGACCTGTTAAAAACAGATTTAAGAGTTTTCGTCAAAAAAGCCAGATTCCACACGAGAGGGCTCAGAACCCCGCCCTTGGGGTGTGCCCTTTGTGAGGTGCCTGGACCTAGTGATTCCCTTTATAGTGGTTGTGATTGACCTATTGTTTAAATAGTATTCATACCAGTTTACAATAGAGTCAGAATATGTTTTAGCCTTCATTCCACGTATGGCGGAGCACGTATGTCAGAAAAAAAAGAACAAGAATGTCAAGGACCCCAGCGTTGGAAGTCTCCAAGTTGGTAATATCCAAACACCGGAAAAATAATCTTGAAATGTCGTCCCGCACGAGCAATCATTTGAGAAAGTGGCATGGATACCTGATACCGGAAGCGATGTTGAAGCAATTGGCCTCGCGAACTTCAAGAGGATGGGCGGTTCAATTGATATGTTAAGCCCCGATCAAAGAGGTTTGTGCGTGACGTCACCGGCACGCCCCTTGAAAGTTTAGGATGTTGCCCTGTAGTATTCTTGCGTGGTAATGACAAGATCACGTCAGTAGTTCATGTGTTCGAGCATGTGAACGGAGCATACGCATCTCGAAGACTCCTGAAGGCTCTTAAGTTCTTACCTGAATCATGGCCAGACCAGGAGTCGTAAAGGCTGGTTTGTCGACTGGAACAAACAAAAAGAGACAGAAAAGCAAACTCCGTAATTGAGTTTAGCGATGTCTTTGACGAGAAGAACCTGAAACCCATGAAGGGGTCTCCCAATGACAATCATCTTGGAAGATAATGCAATACCATCATCAAGAGAGAAATGCTCGAAACATTCCAGTTGCTTACGAAGGGACAAGTAAAAAAGCAGTTGGATGATATGTTGGAGGATGTCATTATCGAACGGGTTACAGGACCATCTGCATGGTGTCATCCAATCGTTGTGGTGAACAAAAAGGACTAATGAGATGCAAATGACCGTAGACCTGAAGAAGTGAATTCTTCAGGTGAAACGCCCAGTGCACCCCATGAAAACACCTAAGGATATGGTGGTAGGCATGAACGGAGCCCGTACTTTACCAAGTTTGATGCTCGTCATGGATATTGGCAAGTCCCATTGGCTGAGAATCAAGACATCTCACCACATTCATCACCCCATTGGGTCGTTTTCGTACTGCCGTGACCCTCAAGGTTTTATAGCAGCCGGGATGAATTCAATATGAGGACCGACCAAACTTTTGAGGAATTGGAAAAACTAGCAAAGTTTGTGGACGATATCATCGTGTATGACCGTGATCTTCAGTCTCATGAAAAACGAGTTCGTGAAGTGCTCCAGAGAGCTCGTGTCATGGGATCACATTGTATGGAAAGAAGTTCGTTTTTGCCGAAACAAGGGTTGAATTTTGTGGATTCATCGTGGCGAGAAGGCTGGGAAATGGACCCCTCCAAGACCAAAGCTCTGTCAAGTTTTCAACGCCTGTGAATCGCACCGACCTTAGATCATTTTTCGGTCTAGTCATGCAATTCAGTGATTTCACACCCAGTATTTCTGCGTTCGGCGAGCCGTTGCGTGGATTGGTTGAAGGAGAAAACTCGTTTTTATGGAAAACGAACAACTCCAAAGCCTTTTGAGG
>NC_081444.1:4416085-4441032 GCF_007210705.1 Tigriopus californicus
CATCTCTGAGTTATTTAAAGGAGTTGACCCAAAGTCATTGAGCGGAATTTCATTCCGTTCAGGGCCATATTACTCTCAGATTACCCAAGAGTAGATTCGATTTAAGTCTTTTGCAAGGCTACTGAATCTTGGCCATTCTACCAGAAACTAACTTTGTATCGTCAGCATAAGAAGAGACTGGCAGTGGTACTAAGCTTTTGAAGCGGGGCAACGAATATTATTAACAAGAGGGCCCTAAGATCGAACCCTGGGGAACACCTGACTTGACATCATGTATGTCACTAAGGGATCCCTCAACCTTAACCAATTGCTTGCTACAGAAATGAAACTTTTTAACCAATTGAGAACCCTGCCTTGGATCCCATTTCATGGAGCCTGTTAACTAAAAGCCCATGATCTACCTTGTCAAAGCCTTGGCAAAGTCGAGATAAACTACATCAACTGATTCATGACTCTCTAGTCCCTCAATAACCCGCTCAATATGTTCAATAAGTTGGTAACCGTGCTAAAATGTGCTCGGAACCCATGCTGGCTAGGAGGATGGACTTCCTGGATATCAAGAAATTCAACAAGTTTGAACTTCATGATCTTCTCAAACACCTTCGCAATAAGTGAGAGAAATCGGCCTGTAGTTACTGGGAGCGACTTATCTCCCCCTTTAAATAATTGGAACAACATGAGCTGACTTAGTGAAAATGGAAGCTTGCCCTGATCCAAGATGCAACGCATCAAGTACGAGAAAACAGGAGCAAGAACCAGTGAGCATCTCATCAGAAACTGAGATGTCACACCATCAGGACCAGGAGAGCTCGAAGCCTCAAGTCCCTTATGGCCTCTAAGCATCTTGATCCGTGACTACAAATCATCTAAACGCTCAACTTGACTAACCTTGTCATTCTAACAGACTCATTTCAGAGCAATGAGCTGTGTCTTCCGAACTCAGTGGGGTTGAAAACACACTTGAGAACTGATCTCCAAGCATGTTTACCATAGTTCTCTACATTGCTAATGGCTTCCCCATCACCTCAAAAGGCCCAACAGAGTGTTTCATTTTCTCTTAGAGTTCGCATAAGAGAAAAAGCCTTCGGATTCGACCTGACCTCCTGAACCACCTTACTCTCAGTTTGTAACTGGTTCATATTCGATGGAGGCCTTATCTTACCCTGAACTACGTCCAACTTATTTTGAGACTAGCCACAATTACTGGATTCAAGTGCTCTCCAGCCTTTTTGCTAGTTTGCAACTCTTTTTGAACAAAGTCTTCCTATATTTGGAATTTTTGTCCGTGTACCACCTTTCGGAACACATTCAAAACAAATGGAGCAAACTTCCTTAAAAACTGAAACTAATTATCAATGGCTGCATCTATGGACGAATCCTTTTCAGAATTGAAAATTGAAGAATTACAAAAGTTTTTTAATCTTACTATAATCAACGCCAATGTTCATCTTTAACTTGAACTTAGCCAAACGACCTTTTGGACCGGTTTTACTCTAGAGCACGCGGCTTTTGAGTAATGGTCGACCCTATCTCAAGAACATGATGATCTGACAGATTACTAGTGTCCTATGGACATACTGAATCAGATCAGGGTCATTGGAAAAGACCAAGTCGAGAACGCTATTCTCTCTAGTGGCTACACCAACGTGCTGGAGGGAAATTGCGCAAGATCGCGAATTCTTCCAGCTTTTCGAACGACTGAGACATCGATTTCGAATGGGAATATACCATCAGGACTAACCTCCCACTCTGCAACGCTAGCCGGAAAATTAAAGTCCCCTACAAAGAAAACTTTCGAGCAAACTGCCAGATCCTACTCATTTCCAGTGAATTGGAGAGCTGAGGTAAAAGAGCTTGCTGAACAAGAAGGGGATCTATACATTGTTACAATAGACAGATCAAGCCTTTGGATATGACAAACCAAGACCTCTACTTCTCCATTCGACATTTGTACATGACTAATGTGCAAATCATTCCTAACATATAGGCATACGCCCCCATGTGGGAATATGGGATTATCAGGGCGTATCTATCACAACGAACTAAGTTGAACCAACTATGGTTAGTTCTTCATCTAAGACCCTGGCCGAAGACAGGTTTCTGTTATAGAGATGAATGCACTCTCTCTCTCAACGGCTAATTCTTCTAAGATCTTAACTTTTGTGCTGTCTTTTTAGAAATCAGACAATGCACGTTCAAATATCGCCCCTTAACGGGCCTCTCTTTTGACGGACCAAGTTACAAGATCTTGGACCATCCTCTCCAACCGTAAAAAATCCCTCTCATCAACAAAGCTACGTTCTACTGGAGGCAAAGCATGAACTAATGGGAAGGTTGGGTTTGTGGAATGGGTTGGGCAGCTACATTTGAATAGGAACGTATTTTGGGAATAGGGTGGGGCAAGGAATATTAGGGAGGAGAGTGGTTTATAGGAGTAGGGTGGATTGGGTATTTGAAGGAAGAGGAGGGAATTGGGAGAGAGGGTGGGGGGTAGGAGGAGAGTGAGGGAGGAAGCTAAATGGATTAAGGAAGGGGGTGGGGTGGGATTAGGTTTAGGAATAGGGTCAGCTCTAAAACTACGAAACTGAGCTATCCTATTTCTCGGCTTTCTTTGCGTCCCTTCAACATGGACGGAGGTACACCGTACATTAAAGCATGTCTTAAGTCTCATGGACTGACGGCACATGTACGGGTGAAAAAAGGACAATCTACCTTTGAACATCCCTTCTTACTATTGTACTTCTCAAGGCCGAACTTGAGAAGTTTTTGACACCATTTAGGGTGGTCAAACTGACAGCCTTTTCCTTCTTCAGGACAAGGCTGCTTTCGATAAACAGGACAGACTATTTTCTCTACAACTGTCTTTTCCTGCGCTTTTTCAAGAGGAGATAGTACTTCAACTTCTACGTTGGTCAAATTAGTCATACTCTCAACTACTGGGTGAGCCTGTTCTTCAAGCAGCACCCTGGTTTCATTGACCCAAGCAACTAAAGCCTCTATAATAAACGACTTATTGACTATGGAAGGATCCTTCCAGCTAAGACCAGGTCCAAACATTGTCTAGCCTCTTTGCTGACTTTTCCTAAAATAGCTTCCATCATGAATGCAGGAGGAACTATCTATTAGTAACAAATCAACAGGCCAAGAAAAAGGAGAAGAAAAAAAAACTAAAAAAGCTGTGCAATCTTGTCCTGAGATACAGGACAACAGAGCAAAATAGGAATGAAATACTTCACATTCAAACTAACATACAAATCAAAGATGGAGATAGTAAACAAGAAGTAAGCGACAGAGAAAAGCAAGGAATCAAGAACATATGTAAACTAGGACATCAACAAGAAAACACAGAAATAAACTCAACTAACTGGTCGAACACAAAATAAATCAATACAGTAATGAACAATAAATTCTAACTCTAAAGGACCCAAAACAATCAAACTGAAGAACTACACATAACGATTTGGAACTAGAAAAACTACACTACAAATCAGAAAGAAACTGCTAAAGCTAGACATAAACATAAATGAGCAATAAACTTATTAGGTTTTAAAGTAATTACGTCTTACCAAAGAGCCGTGAAAAATCAAACCTAATTGAAACTTGATGTCCATCATTCATAACCTGTTATGTTTTGATTGATAAAATTAATTGATGTTCCCAAAAGTTTAAAAAATGGTTACATGAATCATGTTATTTGAGAAAATAGTCGTCTATCTACGCCTCATCAGTGCTAATTACCCTCAAATTAGCTACCTCAATGAATGCCAAGTGCACTATATTACTTTCTGTTTTCAAGAATAAAAGCGAGGCTCTAAAATAGGAAAATTGGTCTTTTAAGTATTTTTTTTTCGTTATTGAAAGGTACAGTTTGTCAAAAACACAAAAAATAACTAAAATAAAACTTGTTAATAGATCAAACATCAATTCCTTTATGCCCTATTAGTGAGTAAAGGAACCCACGCAAGACAAAGACCCGAAACATCTGACAGTTTTCTTGTGCAATCATAAATCACATCTTCACAGATTAATACAGTTTGACGAAATCACATTGAAGTTTTCTTGAATTCATCATAAAAGGAAAATTTGTGCCTTGTTTGAGATACTAAAAAAGAAAACAAACCGTCGAATCTGCTTGTCCTTTCACCCCCACCTTTTTTCTTTAATTTATTGTCTTGTGTCATTTTCCACCAAAAATGCTTGCAAAATGTGAAAAATAGAGCACAGGTAACGCAAGATTTGTTTTGACTTAAGATGATGTTGTGATCTTTGGACCATTTTATCATTTATCTTTCAATCCAATTGATTCTGGCTGTATTATAATGAAATTTTGTTGGCACTGGCTTCCCTGGTTAGATAAATATGATGGCAAAAAGGGGCTACAACATTAAAAAAAGTAGATTTTAACGCTGGGGTGTAACCTTGAAAGTCACAATTCGTTCAAAAAAATTGCCGCAGATTTTTTCAATGGGAGATTCGAATGCATTTTGCAAGTGACGGATTGTTCCTTTGTGAAAACAAATTGAAAATGTACTTAAACACATATTTAAGCAATATTCGAGAAACTATGCTTAAATTTGTGTCAGATTTTTTTTTCTTCACTTCATGCACTTCATGGACTTCAAGAAATTCAACAAGTTTGAACTTCATGATCTTCTCAAACAACTTTCGCAATATTCGAAGTGAGAGAAATTGGCCTGTAGTTACTGGGGAGTGTCTTATCTCCCCCTTTGAAAATTGGAACAACATGAGCTACCTTCAGAGAAGAGGGGAACTTGCCCTGGTCCAAGATGCAACGCATCAAGTACGAGAAAACAGGAGCAAGAACCTGTGAGCATCTCATCAGAAACTGAGATGTCACTCCATCAGGGCAGGGGAGCTCGAGAGTCTCAAGTCCCTGATGGCCTCTAAAGCATCCTGATCTGTGACTACAAGATCATCTAAATGCTCAGCTTGACAAGCCTTGCCAGTCCCAACAAACTCATCAATAGAGCAATGGACTGTTGCTCCTAAACTCAGTGGATTTGAAAACACACTAGAGAACTGATCTCCAAGTATGTTGGCCATAGTCCCTACATTGTCTATGGCTTCCCCATCGACCTCAAAAGGCCCTACAGCGTGTTTGATCTTTCTCTTAGAGTTTGCATAAGAGGAAAACGCCTTCGGATTCGACCTCACCTCTTGAACAACTCTACTTTCCTTGTTCAACTGATCTGTCTCAATGGAGGCCTTAATTCTACCTTGGATTAAATCCAACTTTCTTTGAAGCCTAGCCACAACTAGTGGATTCAAAGTGTTCTGGAGCCTTTTTGCTAGTTTGCAACTCTTTTTGAACAAAGTCTTCCTATACTTCGGAATTTTAGAATGTGCCCCGCCCAGTGAAACTCATTCAGAGATTGCTAGACTGGAACAGACGTCCTCAAAAACTAGAATCATTTTGTCTAAGGCTACATCTATGGACGATTCCTTTTTCAGCATTGAAATAAGATCAAGCTCCCCTAACCTTTCTATAATCAACGGCCAATGTTCATCTTTGAACTTGAACTTAGCCAGACCGACCTTTTTGGCCGGTCTTACTCTAGAGCACGCCGGCTTTTGAGTAATGGTCGACCCTATCTCGAGAACATGATGATCTGACAGATTACTAGGTGTCACATGGACATACTGAATCAGATCAGGGTCATTGGAAAAAAACAAGTCAAGAGCGCTATTCGCTCTGGTGGCTACACCAACATGCTGAGAGAGATTGCGCAAGATCGCAAATTCCTCCAGCTTTTCGAACGACTGAGACGTCGATTTCGAAATGGGAATATACTCATCAGGACTAACCTCCCACTCTACAACGCTAGCCGGAAAATTGAAGTCCCCTGCAAAGAAAACCTTGGAGCAAACTGACTGGTCCAACTCATTTCCAGTGAATTGGAGAGCTGACGTAAAAGAGCTTGCTGAACAAGAAGGGGGTCTATACATTGTAACAATAGACAGATCAAGCCTTTGGATATGACAAACTAAGACCTCTACTTCTCCATTCGACATTTGTACATGACTAATGTGCAAATCATTCCTAACATATGGACATACGCCCCCATGCGGAAAAATGGGATTGTCAGGGCGTACTCTATCACATCGAACTAAATTGAAACCAACCATGGCCAGCTCTTCATCTAAGACTCCTGGTCTAAGCCAGGTTTCTGTCATTGAAATGAACGAGACCTGCCTATCTAAAGCTAGTTCCTCAAGAGCCTTGATCTTTGTGCGATCTTTTTTGGAAATAAGACAATGCACATTCAAATAAAGCCCTTTTATGGGCAGATAGCCCTTCGATGGACTAGAGCTATCAAATCTTTGACTAGGCTCTCTAACCTTAAAAAATCCTGTTTTTGGACAAAACTAACCTTAGGTGGAGGATAAGAGAACCTTTGAGGAGAGGGTAAAAGGGGAGAAGAAGGAGAAAGAAATCTGGCCGCCACCTGAGCATACGATCTAAAAGATGCGTGGGGCTCATGCATCTTTTAGATCCTATGCTCAGGTGGCGGCCAGAGTTTATATTTTACAGTTAATTTTACGCCATGAGATGACCAAGAGTCGCAATAAAGATTATTATTATTGGATTAGATTGGATTTATTTAGCGAAACAGGTAGATCGTATTTGGTTAAATTTTAAGCCTGCTAATCCACCGCAGCCCATGAGCCAAGTGGCTTTTTTTCATGGGAGCCGATACTACCCTCAGCAATGAGGATATCAGTGAATACGAGGCGAATGAGGAGCCACCCAAGGTGCTCAAACCACCACTCGGCAGGATTAACATTTATCTATATTGCACTCGGATGAGTAAGCACGATTGATTTCCTCCGTCAGATCGGAGGCCCACGATTTCAATGAGTTCAAGGCTGATATGTCAATAATTGCTTCACTAAGGCAGTAGTTCCAGGTCCAAGGGAGAGAGAACTTTGGGAAAGTTTTATGCCACTCGAGGCGGACTACTGGTAGACTGAAGTATAAAGACCCATTTCTTTTTATTTAATAAGTATACTGGTTAATAATCAATGGTGTTTGTTTGCAAAGACAACTGTATAAAAATTTCAGTGTCAATAACTTTTAAAATATTATGAGCCCTAAAGATTTTACTTGTGTGAGACTTCTTTTTGGCTTGCATTATCCACCTAACAGCTTTCTTTTGGAGGACTTTTCATTGCCTAACTATTGCCAAAAAACTCAATCCCAAATTGTTGTTTATTGTTATTAAAATAGGATGGTGAGCCTATTCAAATATCTAATCGCACGTTGTTGGTTTTCCCGCGTTCAGATAGTCCTCTAACAATCGCCACGGGTGTTTTAGACCCCGCATTGGGCGCAGTGTTTGAGCAGAAGTCTTCAAATGGCTCGGAGCCTTTTTACTCTCGCCTTCTTTCAAAAGCACGGGAATGAGGCCTTTAGCTAGGCTAGGCTAGGTTAGGTTAGGTTAGGTTTCCTCTTTTGGCGGATCTGATCTTTAAAAGAGATCTTGGAGACAAAACTCATATCTTTTACGCACCCCTGGCCTATTTCCTTTCTTCTCTGAATAGGCGTGGGGCGCACGCGCGTTCGGGCAAGAGGTAGTAAGCATGTTGGAAGGTGGGTCTCCATGGTGGCCGTTCTCCATGGTAGTAGAGACTAAGCGCGCGCGCGCAAAAAGGTCCGTCAAAGTGAATCTTAACCACTTCTCGAGCCACTTTTAAAATCGCATTCCCCTAGCACCACCAAGGACGGCTACACCCTTAGCCTAACTGTCCCTGGCACCACTTGGCTGCCAATGTTGATCAATTCAAAAGTCTAAAAAAATATAAAAGGTGAAGAAAAAAATAAAGAACTGAAAATATAATCTTTTGTTTGAAGGCAATAATTCATCATCATGTTCATGTGATTCTAAATGGTATGGCTCTGAAGTCATATGATGAATGAGTTACCATAATACTATGCTTGCTATGTACACTCCATGACTAGGGCCCTTAATTTTATGCGATTATTAAAAGATGTAACTGATGTGATGTTTGGAAATTAGACAAATCTATGCTCCAAAATAAGGAAAAATAAATAAATATGAAAGTAAACATGTTTTTTCATCTCTTATTGATTAGACTTGTGGCTTTCTAACAAGAAAGTAGCTCTTGGAAGTTTCACAGAAGGTGCCACTTTGCAGCCCAGAACTTGGTTCAAGTGTCGAATCTGGCTTCAAAAGCCTGACTCAACCCATCAGCAGTTCGTAGCCAATCACCATTGTGCACACAATGCAGCCTTACTAGAAGGAAAAAAAAATCTTTCCGAGTTACATTTCTATGCCTAGACTTGGAGTCCTTTTCAATTTTTGAGTTAATTCAAAGTTATTCTCCAGCTCAACACTCCGTATCTTTTGCAGCAAATGTGTTTTTTTCATGAGACAACTTTCTCAAGGCAAAAGAAAGGTTTAAAGAGTTTTGTAACAGAATCAATCAGCTTTTCACAACTTATGTGCTCTTCTTACATTCTTGCATCATTCCATATTTCTTGACTATTCAAAGAAAATAAAAAGATTGATGAAATCCCCCTTAGGGCGATTCAGTTGCTCCTCATAGAAAAGATGATTGCGAAAACTAGGGTGATTTATGCTTGAACGACTATTTGATTGGAGGGAGACGAAAGTGACGACACTCAGGAGGTGTGTAATTAGCTATTTGTTAACCTGGAAATGCGGGAGATAATGTCCAGGGTTCGGTAACGGGAGTTTCATTTTATTGGCGCCACGAGTGCGTCAGCACGAGGGGCGTCAACTAAAATGAAACGAGCAAGACCGGGCCCTGGGGATGAGCCCCCGCATTTCCAGGTTGATATGGCCTTTTCCTGATCGATTTTGTCTCATGGGCCTTCCGCCCAATTTTCTACGACCCTGCTACGCCAAGCTGTCACTGTCTCACCATCTTGCTACGTACAAGAAAGCGGGGCAAAAAAGTACTTTATTTCCCGCTTACTGGCCAAGCGGTTAACAATGGGGACGTTTAGGCAAGCTCTGGCAGGTTCGTTTGTTTGCTGGTACCAGTGTCAGTGATGCAAGTTTGGGGCTTCAAACACGTTTTTGAGAAGCTGTCTTTCACATTGATATATGAGGAATGGTCATCTTCGTTGAAACTAGTTTGAAACGCCAATTTTGCATAACTGGCAATGGCAGGCAAGTTTGTTTGCTGGTACCAGCTCTTGCCTAAATGTCCGAATATCACATTGTTAACCCCTTACTAGTGGGCAAGCGGTGAGCAATGTTGGAACCGGTTGGAACGCACCGCTTACGCGATAAAAAGGAAGCCCGCATGAGGCAGTTGAGAGCAGGAAAATTCAAAGGGTGAGATACGAAAGATGTACTTGGCGTCGTAATAATCAACCAACTAAAGTCTCCAAAGATCAGATCGAATCCTAATGCGTTTTTCTCTTATGCGAACAGTAAGAGAAAGATGAAACACCCTGTTGGGCCTTTTGAGGTTGATGGGGAAGCCATAGACAATACAGAGGTTATGGCGGACATGGTTGGAGAACACTTCTCTAGCGTGTTTTCAACTCCACAGAATTTAGGAGCCACAGCTCATTGCTCTAAAGATAAATTTGTTGAGATTGGAGAGGGTAGTCAAATTGAGCAATTTGATAATCTTGTTGTTACAGATCAAGATGCTCTAGAGGCCATCAGGGACTTGAGACTCTCGAACTCCCCTGGCCCTGATGGTGTGACATCTCAGTTTCTGATGAGATGCTCACAGGTTCTTGCTCCTATTTTCTCGTACTTGATTACAACATGAGTTGGTGCTTTTAACAACTTAAATGGGTGAGCCTGCGGTCATTCCCGAGGGTGAGTTAATAATTAATGTTCGTTGTGACGATGGAGCTGGAAGACCCCTCAATAGTCCTTTTCATTCTCCTCTGCTTTCTCTCCTTGGGACAAACAAACGTAAAAGGACGAGAATGCGCTCTAAGATGCCTGATTTGAACAAGGCATTTTTCGTTGAATATCTTTTTGTTGATACATTTCTAGCTCCATAAAAAGACCACCAACTCGTCTGAGAGACCTTTCAAACCCTAAAAAAGTAAAATTATCAACACTTTTGACCTCTAAATTGAAAAAAAAACAAGGAGCTATATATTGGATACTTGTAGCAAACCAGCGACTTTTTGTGATCGTCTTATTGCATTAAATTGTCCTAAAAAACTAAATTTAAGTCTAGATACAGTCATGAATTAAAAGTTGGTCATCAAAAACTTGTGAACCTGTGCTTTTTGTAGTACTATTTTGCTAGAAATGATGATTGCAAAAGGGCCAATCATGCAGTATTCAACCTCCTTTAAAATGATTACTTACATGTCATAATTGTTCGGAATTTTACCCATAGAGGATTTGAAAAGTCTCCCACTTGAGTTGTGAGGTTATTTATTGTACCACAAAACTTTAGCAATACATTTTTCATCAAATAGTCTCTTGATAAAATCTGGCACCTTAAAGCGTGTTCTCTCGTTTCTACGTTTGTTTGTCCGCACCTAAACGAATCAGAGGGCGTCGTCTCCCTCAATGAAAAGTAGTATTAGCACGCCCATTATCGGATGGCTGGCCGAGCGAGAGAGCTGCCATCTGACTCCGTAACAAACAAACAAAACAATATTTATCAGAATTCTGCTTCATCTTAGATATGAAACATGTCAATAAAATGATTGAATGCGAGGTGGTAAAGCGAATGCAATGTTTGAGCAAGAAGATTATGTTGAATTTGAAAGAACGCCAGTGGATGAGCCCGCAGAAAAACGTGATCATTGAACTCTGTTTGCCAAACCTTGAATCTTAAACTTGTAACTTGCTAAGGCTTTATAGTCCTAAAAAATGAAATGATCCTTCAAATTTTGAGATGCCAAAACTGTTTTTTGAAATCATTGCTTTTTATATCAAAGAAAACACAAGCTGAACTGGACTAGCCTAAGCTGTCTTCTACCCCAGCAATGGTAACACAACTTTTATGCAAAAAAAAATATTTTTTTAAAATCTTTGGCAACATCATGATGACGTATTCGTTTTCAAAAACTCCTAGCTAATTTGGTTCAGAGACAATTTCTTTTAACATTGCCATTTTTTGCGATTGAGAATTAGTTCAAAAATATCAGTCAACATAGGTTACATTTATTACTCTATTGTTTGAAAGGGAAAACCGGAAGTTTATAATATTTCACAAAGTGGTGCAAAATCTCATAATATCTCTAGCACCCCGGTCTGAAGATTTTGCACAGTCTAGAACTGACAATTTGGTTTTGAGGGAACTCATTACATTAACCGTCACGTGAGACTGGCCCCTGGTCATTGCAAGGGGGACGTGTAAAGCGCATGCAGTCTTTGATTTTTTATAACTTATGCTACTCATTTTGACCAAAAATTTCGGTTAAGAAATTTTGAATTAGAAGAGGGGCGACGACATTGACGAAAGATGGTCGAGCAAATGCGATGTTTTCAGGTCGATTCCGGAAAAGTCGAAAAATTCTCAACCCAAGCGTCCCCATCCACATTTCCGACAAACTTTTGTCTATTCCCAAAGTAAAGGCAGAGCTTTTGAGGATTTCAGTCGAGTTTGAGACCTTGAGATATGTCAAGGAACGGGTCCCTCCAAAGAAAGACTCGCGATCACCTTCCACTAATAGTCAGCTATAATGTCATAAGTTACCAAAAGAGTTCTACTTTATGGAGACAAAAGTTCATAAATGGTTAAAAACATGGCTTTTTATGTTTGTTGTAATTTCTAAGATGATAATGCATTTGTAAAATATAATGATTACACATCACAATTCTTAGGGTTAAGTTTCAACGTTGGACAAAAATGAAAGAAAGGCAAAGTGACCCGATTCCTCAAAGAGGCGAGAACTTTAGGGTAATATTTTACATAATCATAGAGAATAAAAAAGAATGATCTAACCATTTCCTTGACATATCTTTTGATGGAACAATGAGCCGGTAAAAAAAAATAGATGATTCGAATGATTGAGTCAAGGGCATAATCCATTGTTGAAGTTGTCCTTGTTTGCTTCTAACTGGAATTGCCCATTTTTATTTCACCTCATTTTTGAATTGAATTACGTTTACGAAAAAGTATAGTTGTCGATTACTCCACTGTCGCCACTGACGTTTGAAAAATTGCAGGTAGTCTTTTGTCATTGATTGAATGATGTTTCAAAGTTGAAGCAAGACAGGACAGTTGCAATGACGAAAATCCAATTCATGTCACAGTATCTTTTCCGGCTTCATGAGGCACATTCATTTACAACCATGTCTATTCTAATTCAGGGTCTTTTGACAGTTGGGGTCCTAGCTTTTTGTCAAGGTAAGAAGTTCAGTTGGGTTTAACTTTCAATAAAAGATATTGTTGTTAATTTGTTCCATTAGCGACCTGTCCTCCCGTGGGAAGTGTCACCAGCGTGATAAACGATGTCCATTATTGGGTTCCTCCAAAACTAACAACATTTCATGAGGCCAACGATCTTTGCCAAGATAACGGAATGGCCTTGGCCAACGTAACAACTTTGACTCAGGTCAATCAAGCGCTGCAAGTGGGAAAAGGTTTGATAAATGATGATTTTGAGGGACTGAATAGATGAACAATTTGAGCTTGATGAGAATTCATTGCAGGTTCAGTTAGTCTATGGACAGGAATATATAATCCCAATCACAAATGGCTTCAATGCTCCAATCAAGATTGTCACTATTTTTTGAGTACCGTTTATGGCAGAACTTTAAATTATAATGGTTTAAACATCTCAATGGTGGTTAAACAAAACTACAAATGCCTTGAGTTAAGCCAGAACTCGTCCTTGTTATCTCAAGACTGTCAAGCGCTACTTCAACCAATTTGCGAGGCCGATTGTTCCCATAAAGGTTACAAAATCAAATCTCATTCTTACCTCCCAGGTTTCCGGATTTATTTCATATTCTAGACCCTTGTGTTCAACCGAGTGCTGGGATGTTTCAGCTCCACGGAAGGTGGATCGCTAACTTTTTTGCCGATGACGGTGCAGGCAAAACTTTCAATGAAATCAAAGCTATTTGTCAAAATTGGAATTCCGAAGTGGTTTTTGCCAAAGAATTGAGAGACCTATGGAGTCCTAATTGGGTAGTGAAAAAAAAGGGCGGTCCCAATAAAGAAATGTACATTGGTTTGGATCCAAATAGCTTGACCAGAGCTTGCACAGCTAAAGAGTGGGTGGACAATTGCGAAGGCTTGCGGTGGTTGGACGGCACGCCTTATGAAAGACGGGTAGCGACGTGGGGTGTGGAAACCTATGGACAGACCTCGGTGGGGTGCTTTATTTTGAAACTTAATCCTAGTGGAACGTCCGTGTATATCCGAGGAGTGAATGATTGTAACGTGAAAAGGTCTGCAGCTTGCGTCAGTAGTTGCTTGTATCCAAGATGCCCGATTCCGCGAACTCTCGAACACAGTGAAAATGATCATGACGAGTTCAAACACAACGAGGGAGACCAAGTCAGGTTAGTGTTTCTCCAGTCCTTGATGCTTTGAAATGGATCTCACTGTACTGATTGTTCTGACATCATATGTTTTTATTTTGGAGAAAGTAGTGCAATATATAGCAATCAAAACTTTATTAAAGCCCATGTAAGTCAAGGAAGAAAGAAGCGCTGTTCACGCAACCTCACAATTACTTTTGCGATATTTTCTCTAAGGCATTAAAGTGGGAGAGGAAAGCTTTAGGCTTCAATAAATTTTCTGGATTTTTTTTTCAAGGTTTTTCATAGTTGAAATATTTATCTAGCTCAATAAAAACTTTAGAATGAAAAATAAGACTTGACATGTTAATCCATACAACTTCATGCTTATGTGTATAAAATTTCATCTATTTCAGACTAACAAGTGCAGAAATATCATTGACATTATCATATCATGTCAGAATTTTTGGGTTTGCTTTTTGGCATTTAATGACAACAATATGTAAAGCAGACTTTCTTGATTTCTTGAAGGATTCATTTAGAAGTACTCGTACATACCAGGCACTCAGAATAATGTTCTCTAGGGCCTCGAAGTCGCCTGTGGTTTGCCATTGACAAGTTTTTCCACGGCTGGCCACGCCCAGCAATCAAGCAGGTTTTGTCTCCAACTCCCACGAAATCAGCGCGTCCGACATTGGGCGAAGACAACTGAGAGGCACTCGAGAATGAGATCTTGGATATTTGGCATAAAGTTCACAATAGGTACAGGGGAAAAAAGAAAATATTTACCCCCTGAAAATTTCAGACCTCAAACCCTCAGCCTGTGGTACTGGCCACCCTTGGAATAGGCTATCAAAGCCAGAGGTCAAGGCAGCTTTGAGGCCCTCAAGAGTAGGAGCCCAGATGAATGTTGCATCAGTCTCAATGAATGCAAAGAAAATTAAGAATGTCTGCCTTATTGCCGTTAGTTTGACTAACAAACGGTGTACCTCTGTCCAGGGACGCAAAGGAAACAATGGTACAGACAAGCTCAATCTCGTAGTTTTAAGGCTGACACTATTCCTAAACCTAATCCCACCCTTCCTTAACCCTCTTCCTTCAAATTTCCAGACTTTCAGATTTTTGGCAAGTTCGAGGAGGACAGTTTAACTTGAAAGGCTTTGAGAAAATGGATTCAAGTCCAACTTTTGGACTTGAGTCTTAAAATCCTACTTCTTTTTTTGGTTTGGTTTTTCACGGGCTTTTCTAACTGCTACAGGGAATGTCATCCCTAGTACTATGAAAATTAAAGGTTATATTTCATCTATTTATTACCTTTCAATCTTTATATGATATTTTGTCTACTAACTAATGTGAGTGTGCAGACCGAGCTAGTCCTTGAATGTAGGAATGATCTGAAATGCTACCTAAAAATCTGTCCAAGTCTGACTTGGAAGATTCAACCGGTTAACAAGGCCTACAAATATGAGAGGGAAACAAATTAAACAATGAAGGAGCCCGAGAAAGAAGAGAAGTGGACTTCATTGTTCGAACTAGCCTGGATTCTCGAAGGCTTGAAGGTGCTCTCAAAATGCACATTAAGCCTCTACGGTCACTAAAATTGACCCCCAATCCAGGGTTGGGACAAAGCTCATGGATGCTTGTGAAGACGAACAGTATCAGATACCTTTCGTACCTTCTCTGAACGTTGTACGGTCCCAACTTTTTCAGTCATGTTTCAACTGGATATGACCATCAAACTTTCTATTATTTTGGAGGACTACACCTAAATCTTTCATAGATGAGACCTGCTCAATATCTTTACCCCCATTATCCACGAGTGGAGTATTCAAAGGAGTTGACCCAAAGGTCATTGAGCGGAATTTCATTCCGTTCAGGGCCATATTACTCTCATCTCAGTAACCCAAGAAAAGATTCTTTCTAGGTCCTTTGCAAGGCTAGTGGAATCTTGGCCATTCCTACCAGAAACTAACTTTGTATCGTCAGCATAAGAGGAGAGACTGGCAGTAATACTAAGTTTTTGAAGCGGGGCAACGAATATCATAAAAAGGAGGGGCTCTAAGATGGAACCCTGGGGAACAATTGATTTGACATCATGTATATCACTAAGGGATCCATCGACCTTAACAATTTGCTTCACATCATGAATGAAGCTTCTTTTCCAATTGAGAACCTTGCCTTGGATCCGAATGTCATGAAGTCTATTAAGCAAAAGGCCATGATCTACTTTATCAAAGGCCTTGGCAAAATCAAGATAGACAACATCAACTGACTCGTGCCTTTCCAGTCCCTCAACGGCCTGTTCTAAATGCTCAATCATTCGGTAACCGGGTTAAAATGTGCTCGGAGCCCGTGCTGCCTAGGACGAAAGACTTCATTGAATTACAGAAATTTTTGAAGTGAGAGAAATCGGCCTATTGTTACTTGGGAGCGACATATCTCCCCCCTTTGAAAATTGTAACAAGAGCGAGCCAATGAAGAGGGAAGCTTGCCCACATCCAAGATGCAACGCATCAAGTACGAGAAAACAGGAGCAAGAACCTGTGAGCATCTCATCAGAAACTGAGATATCACACCTTCGGCTGCATCTATGGACGATTCCTGATTCAGAATTGAAACCAGCTCCAGGTCTTCAAATCTTTCTATAATCAACGGCCAATGTTCAATGTTCTAACTTGAACTTAGCCAGACCGATCTTTTTGGCCGGTTTTACCCTAAAGCACGCCAGCTTTTGAGTAATGGACGAGCATATCTCAAGAACATGATGATCTGATAGATTACTAGGTGTCACATGGACCAAGGACACTAAAGCAAGGAAACGCCACTTTTTGTGATCACCAAACCTTTCCCGCCAAATAAGGCCTAAAGTTTTGCTGCTGAAATTTTTGAATGTTAATTATTGACGAAAATATGTGACTAAAATCATTTTCATAACCATTGATGGTATGTGCTTAAAACCAGGCATGTAAATATACTTAAAATGACCTTGAATGTGTCTCAAAGTACAACAACTGAAAAGTCCTAATCAGGTTTTCTGGATAAAGCAAGAATTTGCTCTAAACAAAATCAGTTAATACTCTTTTGCTAATGGTTCTCACTCTGGGAATGGCCCTCAATCCAAAAGTAGACATACTGTAGCTCTGAGCTACATATTGTTCTTTAAACTTATATGGATGCTTCATAATCATAAAATAATAATTTTAAGAGATATGGCACCTGCATAATTTGACTGTTTTGATATTTTGGATACTTTTGCAAGAAAAACAATTTATTGTAGTCCAAAGTTCAAATTGAGATCTAGTCTATTATGTGCCCCTTAAATAATGCCTGCCTTTTATGCAAACTTCATAATAGGTAGAAATTTTAACTCTACAAAAAGATAACTCATTTATTTTTCACCAAAGCCTTATGTTTTTTGTCAAATGTATGGATTAAAACAAAAGTATCAATTGTCCATTCCAGATATTCTAATATGTTAACATTTATGTACTTGCACTTTTATTGCCCTATTCCATACATTTATTTTATACTTTGTTAGTGCAAGCTCCTCATCAATTAATCAAATGATTCTTGTTGATTTTCTATCTATGCGTGTTGTTGAGCCAGTTATGGCAATATTTCACTCATTTGAAAGACAATTTGATTGTTTTTGATTAATTTGATGTTCATGGGTATTTCATTTATTCTTCTGACTTTCAAAATTAACTCAAAAATATTTAGTATATGGACCGAGTGGTATATCGAGGAGATCATTATTTAATTAAAAACACTTTAATGTACTATGAAGTACGGATAATCTTTTTTTATTGATACTAGAGTTACTGTCTTGATTCAACGCAATGGCCTAACCTGGCGGTCAGGGGAAAGCCGTGTCGTTTCCTCTCTTTAGAGTCCCTGCATGGACACACTGGATCAGATCAGGGTCATTGGAAAAAAACAAGTCCAGAACGTTATTTGCTCTGGTGGCTACACATGAGACATTTGGTCCGCTCGTTCTGCCCACCTACCAACAACACCTCTTGAGAATCTTTGATGGCTGATGAGTGAAGGACAAGAGCTTTAGTTCTCAGCCAGACGGACCATGATGCGGACTGACGGGGTACGAAATCGATGTCTATATTGAACCAAAACCGACACCCATTCTATACATTTTTCCAAAGTACAATACATACAATACATTGTTACAATAGACAAATGAAGGCCTTGGATTTGACAAAGTAAGACCTCTACTTCTCCATTCGACATTTGTACATGACTAATGTGCAAAATATTCCTAACATATAGGCATACACCCCCATGTGGGCATATGGGATCAACTAATCAACTAAGTTGAAACCAACTATAGTTAGTTCTTCATTTAAGACCCCTGGCCAAAGCCAGGTTTCTGGTATAGAGATGAATGAAATCTCTCTCTCTCTCAACGGGTAGTTTTTCGAAGATCGTAAGTTTTATGCTGTCTTTTTTAGAAATCAGACAATGCACGTTCAAATATAGCCCCTTTACGGGCCTCTCTTTTGACGGACCAAGTTCACAAGACCTTGGACCATCCTCTCCAACAGTAAAAAATCCCACTTATCAACAAAGCTACAACTGGAGGCAAAGCATGAGCTGGGTTTGAGAAATGGGTTGGGCAGCTACATTTGAATGGGAACGTATTTTGGGAATAGGGGTGGGGCGAGGAATATTAGGGAGAAGAGTGTTTATAGGAATAGGGGTGGATTGGAAGTTTGAAGGAAGAGGAAGGAAGTGGGAGAGAGGGTGGGATGTGGGAGGAGGGGGACGGAGGAAGCCAAACGGGTAAAGGAAGGGTGGGATTAGGTTTAGGAATAGGGTCAGCCTTAAAACTACGAGATTGAGCTTGTCTGTACCTTTGTTTCCTTTGCTTCCCTGGACGGAGGCACTCGTGCACCGTACGTTAAAGCACATATTAAGTCTCATTGACTGACAGGATATATACGGGGCTGATGGGATCAAATGTATAATCACGGGAGGTTGCGACTTGGGGTATCCATTTACATTTTCAGTGGCATGTGACAACACTAGCGGAATATTGGAAACCCGATAGTTAGTCATAAAAAGTAACCCTGATTTTTCTTCGTTCAAACCAGGGTTGCATTTTTGGTCACACCCAACCTTTCACGTTACGTTGGAAACGGCTGGTACTTTGACTTTCTTAGCTTTCTTGCACTCCTGATTCTGAAAATTCATTTGATCCCATCAATAATGTACGTGTGGAAAAAAGGACAGTCTACCTTTGAATATCCATTCTTCCTATTGTACTTCTCAAGGCCGGGCTTGAGAAGTTTTTGACACCAAACTGACAGCCTTTTCCTTCATCAGGATAAGGCTGCTTCCGGTAAACAGGACAGGCTGTTTTGTCTACAACTGCCTTTTCCTGCTCTTTTTCAAGAGGGAGTACTATTTCAACCTCCACATTGGTCAAAACAGTTGACTTCTCAACTACTGGGTGAGCCTGTTGTTCAAGAAGCACCCTGGTTTCATTAACCCAAGCAACTAAAGCCTCTATAATAGAGGGCTTATTGGCTACGGAAGGATCCTTCCCAGCTAAGATCAAGTTCAAACATTGTCTAGCCTTTTTACTGACTTTTCCACAAATAGCTTCCATCATGAATGCAGTGGAGCGAGCTATCAATTAGAAGCAAAATCAAGTGACCAAAAAAAAGGGAAAAATTAAAGGCTATAAAATCTTATCTTGAGATACAGGACAACGAAGCAAAATAGAAATGAACTACTTCAAATCAAACTAAACATACCAATCGAAAATGAAAATAGTAAATAAGAAGTAAGGGACAGAGAAAAGCAAGGAATCAAGTACATATGCAAAGTAGGAAAACAACACAAAAAACAGAAATAAACTCAACAAACTGATCTAATGCAAGATGAAATCAATACACTAATGAACAATGAATTCGAACTGTCAAGGACCAATACATTCAAAGTAAAGAACTACTTATAACGATTTGGAACTAGAGATACTACGATTTACAAATCAGAGAGAAAATGCTGAAGTTAAACATAAACATAAATGAGCAATAAACGATTTGATTTTCCTCTGCATATTTCCTAAGTGTATCTTTTAAGCAAATTCAAACCCGCAAACGAAGTTTCAACTTAATGGATACCGGATGTGAGAATATCTATTGGAATGATGCGTGAATATTTACAATTGCTGGATTTAATTCCTCGGTGATACTCAATCCTCTGAATCCAATGTTATACATACAAGTATTCAGTATCACGCGCCTTAACAATAATTCATAATACTCATTTGAAGATTACTTGTGCTGGTTGGCTTCAAGCATTGGGCACACGATGGTCTTCAAAAACCATATATATACCAAAAACGCTCCAAATTCGTTCAAACTTGGCTCACAAATAACTGATCAAATAGCAAGCAAAACATTTTGGTAAAATTACCAATAAGATAAAGAACTATTGACTTGGATTGTAAATTGGAAAGCATCCCTAAATTGCTCTTTGCCGGAAGGTCCCCATCCTCCAATGGAAGCGTCCTGATCACCTCTATGTACCTGCTTTACATCTTGAGGAAGCATTTCCTGGAAACTAGAGGTCCAAAACAAAGACATGACTCAGTTGTAAACATTGTACCAAACTACTTTTGTGGCATAAAAAGCACAGAGGTCAAAGTAAAAACGAATCTTTGAAGATTTCATGCTAGACCAACGGGGGCCAGATTGTTTGTCTCTAGAGAAGAGCCACCCTGTACAATATTCGGCTTCTTTTGAAGCAACCTGTGGATGAATAAATCATTGCTTATTTTTCTATCCAAAATGAAGCTGCACGGTTTGCATTAGACAGCCCATGATTAAGTCAATAAGGCCGCCTGACGCGGTCCAGACTATAATTGCCTAATCGTTTGATACAAATGAAACCACTCGACAAGTCCGTCGAAAGAGGCTCGTGGGACAACAACCATGTCTACTTTAGCACGGTTTATTTTGGCTTTCGAGGTTTTAGGGATATGCCAAGGTAAGAACTTAAATAGTATTTGACCTTCAACGTCAAGTCTCACGCTAGATGGTTCCATCAGCTGTCTGCCCGCCAACGGGAGGAGTCACAACCGTGATAAACGACGTCCATTATTGGGTTCCTCCGAAACAAACGACATTTCAAGAGGGCAACGATCTTTGTCAAGAGAACGGAATGACCTTGGCCAGTGTAACAACTTCGGCCAAGGTCAATCAAGTTCTACAAGCCGCATCGGGTGAGAATCATCAAAATTTTGCATGAAGAAGAAAATGGAGATAATGTGAAGAGCAAGTTTTAATGTGCTCGAAATGTGAATGTATCCTTGCAGGTCCGGGAAGTTATTGGGTGGGAATCTACAATCCCAATCATGATTGGCTTGAGTGCCAAAATGAAGGGTGCCAATCTCGATTGTTTACTGTCTATGGGCTAGTTTTGAACTATTACGGTTTGAACGTCCCAATTGTTGTTAAAAAAAACTACAAATGCCTTGAGCTAAGCCAGAATTCGTCCTTATTATCTCAAGACTGTCAAGCACTTCTTCAACCAATTTGCGAGGTCGATTGCTCTCCTAAAGGTAAGGATTGATAACTCATCAGGCTTGCGCCAATTGATTTTCATGCGATCAATTAGAATTACCTTTGAAAATCAAGCAATGATATTTTTAGGCGTGGTAGATTTTTTTATTGGGAATGTAATTCCCAACAATTTGGATCAAAGATATTCACTTGTTATGTAACTTGGGCCAACTTATTAAAACGATTGATCAAAGATTTTAATCAAAAGCTTGCTTTAAGCATACAATAGGATCACCGCATACGTATTCCCTACGTAAATTACGTGTAGTAAATTGAACACTGAAGAAGTCCTCGAGAGAGGAAAGGAAGACTTCATTGTTTGACAAATGATAACGCTTTTCAAGTACCTTAAACAAGATTTTTCCTTTTTGATGAAACATAGCAAAAAGGTCAAACGAGACAACTATGATGAGCTTCCGACTGATCAACCAAAAAAAAATTGTCGGACATGAAACGCTTACAAACTGAAACAAGAGGCAATATATGCTCAAAACTCTTATGAAGCCTATACACACGAATCTATTCATTATTCCCTATAGAAAACTACAATGGCATGGCAAATGCAGTCAAGTTTTGTAAAAAAAAAGCTGATGACAGAATGATAAGTATATTTGGAAGCTGGCAATTTTCTGTTGATCCATCCACTTGTACATTGAAAGCACACGTTGATTAAAAGAATCCTTTGTTATTTGCAGGATTGCCTTGTTCATCTGGCTTCGCTGACATCTCTTTGACCAAATTTTCATATTCAATAGATTGCAGTTTTAAGAGAGTTTGGCAAACAGATCAACGTTACGCAATGAATGAAGCAAGAAAATGTTTTTACAATTTTTGAAAGAAATTGCCTAATACCTATGTAAGAATGTATTTGATAAGAATCAGCTCCAAGTTCCGATATAACTAATCAACATTCAATTGTTAGCAAATGCGTCGCAATTTCGTAATTTTCATTTTGTTTACTATTGCATCATGGGCCTATAATTCATTTGCAATTACCAAGTTTAGGGGGATTCATTCCTGACTGAACCACACCATATCCATTCAATTTTCCAGATCCATGCAACCAGCCCCACCCAGATATGTATCCCTTGCACGGACGATGGGTTCTCAACTTTCTCATCACCAACAATAATGGGAAATCATTTGACGACATCAAAGCCACTTGTCAAAGCCAGAATTCCCAAGTTACTTTCATCAAAGAGGTCAGAGATTTGTGGAACCCTGACTGGCTTGCCAAGCATAAAGGAGGCCCTCACAATGAAATTTACATTGGGTTGGATCCAAGCAGCTTGCCAAAAGCTTGCACAGAAAGAGAGTGGATCGACACCTGTGAGGGCTTGCGATGGTTGGATGGCACACCTTATGATAGGAATGTGGTTTCTTGGGGAGTAGAGACCAATGGGCTGGCCTCAGTGGGCTGCTTCATTGTGACCAATTCCAGCACGGGCCGAAAATACATCAAGGGAGTGAACGATTGTCAGGTGCAAAGATCCAGCTCTTGTGTTAGTGACTGCATGTATACCAGGTGCCCGATTTCACGCGATATTGAGAACGGCAACAGCGATCGGGATAGGTACCGGCATGTCCAAAAAGACAAGATCAGGTTTGTATGAATGGCGTTTGGTTTAAATTGGGTATTACTTTTAATGTGGCTTTCCATAATTACAATGACTAGTGCGTTTCCGACGATCAAAAGATATTGGACATGTTTCCGTTTGATAGGGACTTATGAGCTTCTCGAGCTGATGTAAAATTGCAAAAACTGTCAACGACATGCGGATTATTTTACTTGTTGGATATGATTGGTACTACAATCAATTTAATGATTTTAGCTCATATGAAATATGCATCCTAATGCCTTTTGATTAACGTTGGGTTTATAGTTGTGTGGACTGCGAACGGAAGCAAATATTGCTTAGCGTATACTTTATATGAAATAAGCATTTCACTGGATCTTAAGATGTTGTCAAATAAATGAACTTGGCCATGTTTGAGCCCAAAGCCTTGCTTCGGGTACTCAGGAGATAAAGCCAATGTTATGTAGTTATAGTGGCATAAAATTCGCGTCTTCGGCCTGCTCTTGGTCAGCTACATAAGGTTTTGACAACATGACTTTGAAACAAATCACTTTACAATTAGATAGTATAAAAACGACATGCCTTTTATTGAGGAGATTTGCGTTTCTTATTTCATTGCTTTATTTCGAAAAGGACTCATAATTGCCATGACCAAGAGCTAGCCGATTTGACGGGAAGCCTGTTCACAGTCCATATTTCTACAAGATTGAAGATTTATATACTGTAGTCAATGAATAGGGAATAAACAAGTGCCGAAAAACAGGTGAACATCGGTGAAAATATGTCTTCCATGTGACGATATTGAGACCCTGAAACAAACCTTCATAAGTTATTGGTACTCTTTTTAGTTTAATTTTGACAAATACCTAAGCAACATGTATTTGTCTATTAAAGCGATAGCACCCTTGTTGATAAGAGTTTTCTTTTCTATCTTCAAGAGTCTCAATAACGTTTTCGAAAAGAACGCTTTGCCTGTTTATTTATTCCGTTGAACACTTCAAATTGGCAAACCCTACAGGCACTTGAAAGAATGTCCGTTTCGCCTCTTTTTCCGTTCAATCAAAGAAGTCTGATTCGTCAGCTGCTTTTTTTGTTTTTGTTTTTGAAAATGATTTCCGGTATTTTGAATCTTAGTCAAATAATTTGGTGTTGTTGTAAACATTACCCACATGATCAAAAATGATAATTCTGTTGATCACATGCTTTGTCATTCCTCAAAAGAAAAATACCTTATCGACTTCTTCGGTCTACATTTCTTATAAACATATTAGCACTATCTGCACAGAACATGTTCGAGCACTTGCCTTAAGAACAGGGAAGTGAATCGAATTGCAAAAATATCTTTGTCATTTGGATTTGCAAAAGAAAGTATTGCTATAGCTAGCCATTTTGTCACTATATTTACAAAGTTTATTTACAAACAAATGACTCCGAGTGTCAGGGCATTCAAAGTTACTACGTTCAGCACTGCATGCTAATTTGCAATTCATCTTTTATTCTCCAGCAATGTGCATTGCCAATTACAAAAAAAGTTGAAAAAAGAACATAAACAGTCAATTTTCTATGCCTAAAAACCTTAAAGCTCATTTGACACCTTAATCTGCGAAAGTTGGACCTCAGTGTAACCAAATGGTTACACTCCTCCTGCAATAAGGAGCCACAGACTTCCTGGTTAGGTTTTTGAGTGGCTGTTGCATTCTTTATGCATGAATTATTTACTGACTTGGTCTCAGTGAATACCGGTTGAGCATGGGGTTTTCAAACATCTGGCATTTGCTTTCAAATCAGAATGAAAATCAAGCTCTCTATTTTGCGTCTGGACGAAAATCGCTGATCTTGTCAGAATTTTTTTTTATTTTGCATATAATTCGTTGCTTTCAATGATTGTCTTCATACATCAATGCAATGGAAAGTTTTGTATCAACTAAAAGAAGCATTTTGAAAGACAAATAACTGGACATTCCATACCAATGAAACGAAAAATCGCTCCTGATCGACTTACATGCAACGATTTGCTTACTACTTTTGCGTCGTACAAATAGAGATGGACCAAAGAGCCACTGATTGACCACTAATTAGGCTGTAAATTAAATGGTGAAGGGAATCCTAGGTCAAACTTATGAAAGGAGCCTTCAATGTGTCGACAAACTATTGAATAAGTCAAACGAATGCCATTTTATTGAAATCTCTTTAAACAAAACTCACCTCACGTTGTACGAAACTAACATGAAGAAACCCTCCTAGGACGGCCTGAAACGAAATTGACAATTTGTGTTTCCAAGCCTTGTAGTCGTGTCGTTTTTTCTTGTTTAATG
>NC_081444.1:4441071-4446759 GCF_007210705.1 Tigriopus californicus
TGCTATTGATTAAGTGAGCCTCACATTGTTTTTCGTGTTTCTTTCGTTCTATTTCTTACAGAACCCTGCGTCGATCCGAGCCCAGAGGCCTGTTTTTGAATCGCGTCTAGTTCATGCCCTGATTCATGTACCAGAACATGATTAGTTTAGCGGTGACTTACTTACTTCAAGAACTCTTTCGCGTCCTTGATTCACGGTGTATTCATGTTTAGTTACCGGAGAATCAGTTATTGACAAAGTCCCAATCAGCTGACAATAGGCCAAATCCGTCAGCTTCAAAAGCGATGAAGTTTGGGGTTGGAATTGAGATATTTTACCGATAAGTTGGGAGTGAGTTCATTCAAAAGTACTTCGAAAAATGATAAGTGCATTTTAATTGTCCTTGAATTTGTCAAAGAAGTCTGATGTAGCCAAAAAGGGCTTGGAAAGGCTTATTTACCACCGTTGGAGCGAAAAATATTCGTAGAATTATTAGTAAATGTAATGAGAAGGAAATGAAAACGTAAACAGAAACAGCTTTGGAAAGCATTTTACGAGCACTCGAAACATTTTAAATGGGTGCTTACATCAACATTAGCTATCCCACTTTGAATTCGCTAACGGAATCATTCAGTCGTAGGTCCAATGGTAATGCGTTCCAAAAGGGAATAACTGGATTAGAGAGGAAATGACGTCGGCACCGTAACGTGGGGTTTTCGAGACGGGGGAGGCCGCGAGTAGAACTCCTAGTTGTGTAAGTCGTGATTGTGGGATCAAGGGGAACCAAAAATTCGTTCGAGTCAAGGCAGTGAGAAGGAAGGCTTCGGGTAAAGATTTTGTGGATTAGAAGCAGGTCTTGTCGGATTCACCGCTTCTCCAAAGAGTCCATTCCCAGCCAGGGTCTTCAATTTAACGCAATACGGACTTTACACTTGCCAAATCTAAGGGATATATCACACATCAAAATAAGCTGGTGTGCTTTTTCATAACTATAGAAGAATATAATTTTTTTCTTGTCCCTTCTTTCTTCATAATTCGAACATCTATTTTTTCCGTCGAATTTTCAATTGATTTTGTCTTCTTCGAACTCACGTTACCGTGTTGCAGTTTGGTCTCTGTAACATTATTGACTGACAATCAATGTCCTGAATCTCTCGGCCAGGTCTTGGTGAAAGCTAACTTTTGATTACACAAAACCTGAGGAATTACGTGTTCATGAAACAGTTGGTAAATTATGAATTTATAATGCAAAACCCTAAAAACTAGTTGCTGACGGTAACTCATCATGATCAAATTATTCCTCAAAAAAAACTCTGTAAAAAGAGTTTCGAAGAAAGATTCCAGATAGGAAAGTTACTTTCAAGGAGCCTCATGAATGGGCTCTGCATCGATCCAATCAGATCCTAGGACCACATATTGCACTTCACTTAGGATAAATGCTCAAACGCAATCTAATATCAAACAAATGTGTTCATCATGTATGAATAAATGATTAAAACAAAAAGCCAAATAATTTGCCTTCCAGTTTAGCGGCGAATTAGACGGTCAAGTCTTGCCGTCGAGTTTCACCTGCAAATCAGTGCAAGAGGTAGTCGCGACATCAAATGAGTTGGACAAGATTTAAAGAACCCATCACAGATCTGACAACCTAGCAGGTTCAGGGTTGGCGAGTTGTGGCTCAGAATTCAATTTGGCCTTTTTGGAGGATGGATTTGCTTTCTTGATGGTCTGAGACTGCAGACGTGGACCCTTCTCAACGGTAACTGGCGCATAAGTGCCATCAACTATTCAGTATTCATTATGAATCCCCCCGCATAGCCAAAGTAAATGATTGTCACGCCAAGTGGGAAAAAGAGCCCCGTGGGCGCCTAATAGCCATATTTTCATTATTCAACATATAGGTATACATCGGTTCTTTTGGACTATTTTGCATAACTTGTTACTAAACAGTCCGTATTTTGAAATTAATTTGAACATAGTGATTGTTTTGCAACAATTTTTTAACATATGTTTCGAAAATTGATTTCTCCTCAAAAATAAAAATCTCAAAAAGGTGGGGCAACATTTTTTTTTGCTCTCTTGCGTAATTGTGAAATTCTCTCCTCTGCCAAATGCTGTTAATGTAAGTATATTTTCAGGCTCATTACCTCATTACTCAAGCAAAAAGTAAAAAAACGCTAAACAAAATTAAATGAATGAGAGAGGTTCTCATCGCCTCCCCGACCATTCTCTATGAAGGGAAGGTTTTCGACGTCAACCACTCCCACAGAGGGATACCCTATCTCATTTGGACTTTGACACATTGCTTATCGGTTCATTGGACTATGTGATTACTAGTTTGGTTAGCCAGGGGAGGTGGTGGCAAAAAGTGGTCGGTTTTGGCAAATTTTGTGACATGTCTAATGAAGGCGGTTACTTTTAGACTTTGAGGCAACAGGATATGGCAAGGCCAAAAGTAACGTCGCATTGTAACTCGCTTTCATTAGTTGTATACTCTCCCAAACGTGATAAACAATGTCAATTATTGGGGTTCTGCGACATTTCAATATATTTGGCACAACTACGGAATGGCTTTTAATTCAACAGTTTGCTTAATATTCGAAGTAGACGGAATTATCTTAATCATTCCATAGGGAAGAGTAAACTACAAATTTGTCCGAAATACGCATTCTTGAAAGTTCAGTCATGCATTTTTGTGTTGGAATTTACACAATTGTGATTGGCTTGTGCGTCAAAATCATGATTCCCATTATCGGTTGAACAAGGATAGGCAACGTTATCAAACTCTCCATGAATGTGTCTGTGACTAAATGAGACAAGAATTAAGGTTTGAAGCCATGATCACGCTCAAGCAGTTTATCATCGTCTTGGGCAAGTTCAATTGCCAAATAACGCGTGGTGAAGTGAAACATGTTCGAGGTTCAATCACATTTTGTATACTTTTGTATCCAAGGAGTGGGTAAGTTTGGGCCTGTTGATCTTTGGCATTTAGTATTTATATTATCATTTTTGCCTCATGCAAAAAAAACAAACAAATATTAATCGTCAAACCCGTCGTTTTCGAATCAAAACACCTTGGTTTGGTGTGGTAAAAGAGGGGGTAAAAATTCAAGGAAACGTAAATCCCTCTCGAGTCCATTTTACGGTGAAGGTCAGTCAGGTAAGCTATTGGTTACTCTTGCTCANATTATGAACAAAAAATATGGCATTTTTAATAACGCCTCTATTAATACCTCACTTTCTCGATGAACTCATTGAAGTGTCTGGCATTATTTAGTATATTTACCAATCAAAAAAATAGATTTTATTCACCCAATTTAACTGGTATTGTCGCGTGCTTTTGTACTTAAAGAATGAAGTTTAATTTTCAAATATTTCTACTTGACCTAACACTATCTTCGTTTCTGATAGATGTGCCACGTTTCATCGATGCTTCCTGATTGCAGAGAGCCATTCATTTTTATTTCTTGCCCCTTTGCACGGATGAACAAACTACTTTTGCTTTCCGAATGTTGCAATCTGCCACGTTGTACAGCACAAACATCTAGCCTTTTCCCACTTTTCTTTTGAGCTCCTGATTAAAAAAAAAACCACATTTATTGTTTTAGGGAATTATTTGAGATAAGTCTAAAATAAATAATGTATTATCAGTGAGTTTCAACTGAAAAGGAAGGGCAGTAGTATCGCCACAGTGCCCTCCTCAAATGAAAATGCCGAGGGTTTTTGAACAAAAACACGAGGAAAAGAAAAACGTAAATGAACTATGCAAGGACACTAAAGCAATCCTTTTGTCTTTAGAGTCCCTGAACTATGGGAACACAGAGGAAGGAATACCCTTTAAAGTTTTGACGGAAATACCCAAACAAGTGTTGGCATTTTTCTACCTCAGAAAGTCGCAAGTAACACTTTTGATTTTATTGCTCTATAGTATTCTAGCCCAAATAAAAAACTTTCATACCTGAAAACATTACAAAAACTTTAATTTTCCAAAACCTATTAATAAAAATTAGGAACACACTTAGTTAGCACTTATTATCAATAATGATATGATCTACACCGCTACTTAGTTAAATGGGATTTAATGGTCAAAATTCCATGGTTTTTAGCCCCAAAATTTTCAGGCATGTAAGTTTCTTATGTGGGCTAGAATACCATAAACCAATATAATCTTTTGTAGACTTCGTTTTTCGAAAACGAAAAGAAAATGTTTTTCGTTTTTTTTCGAAAATCTTTCTGCACCCAAAAACCGAAACAATGAGTAAATTTCATACGAAAGGTTAAGAATTAGAAAAAGTATTTAGACGAAGAAAGACTGACATGTCAAGATTGCTTTATGTATGGTTTTGCTATCCGAGCCATTCCCGTTAGAAGCCAAATAAAATTCATGCTTTCTAAAGTATATTTCAGTGCCCAAGCATCGTATGCTCAGAAAGAACCCAGAATATATACGCTTTCGAGTAAAGGATCTATAATAGTTGAGGTTTAATGTACTCACTATTTGAGAACGAGAGGAGGGGGTGGGTGTGATTGCAAATGATAGGTTCCTTGTCTCCCAGCACGTTCTTTCCCTAGCTACCAATTTTACCCGCCCTCCATTTCTCGAACTTAATCCATTCGTTCTTTGTCTGTTGCCCCATTCACACCTCCGCCATATTACCAAGGAAATATAACCTAGTTGTTCATCTTAAATTATTCGGTTTTAGTTCGAGCTGCGTAATGGATGAGATAGCGACACGTCTTGATATCCCTTGCATTGTCGAATGTTTTGGAATTTCTCTCGTTCACCATTTTTACCCTAAATGAGACTCCTAATAAGATACCTTCTTCATCAACTTTCATTCAAAATGGTCAATTAGTTAGTTTTCGATCATTCGAAATATAGTGTTTGTTCGCTTTTCCGAAAATCTGCTAGCATGCATATTGAGTACCTGATTCACCGTCGCACCTTGAAAAGATTACTGCATATGGTGTGGGATCTCAACTTGTTAAAAGCTGAGCCATTCACTCATGATCATCCATGACTGTTTTATACAAGTAGAAAATTGCATTCATTAAAAAAAATTCACTGATAAATGAAGCTTTTAATCATGATTCAAGGGACCACCCAAGGTTCCGCTTTGATAAGTACAATAGAAATGATTTATCAGGTTTTTTATTTGTTGCTCCACAATACTTCATTGAAAGCAAGCTGTAACCATGATTTCTGAGCCATGATTAATAACATGCAGCGATTGGCCGTGCGACTCTACTTCAACATTTAGCTTTTGATTTAAATGAGTCACAGTTGCGCCATTCCGAAAACCACAACTATGTTGGGAATGAGCTTATTAGTCGTAACAATTATTGCTCTTCTTTCGGCTCAATGCCAAGGTAAGTTTTCTTTAAGTGGAGCTCAAAACCTTTCTTTCCATTCTAAAAGATTATTGCTATCACTAGCTGATTGTCCTCCTTCGGGGGAGGTGTCTACAATTTTGAATGATGTTTATTATTGGGTACCGCCAAATTTGATGGGTTTTCAAGAAGCCAATGATCTGTGCCAAGACAATGATATGGTCTTGGCCAGTATTTCGACCGAGGACAAAATGGAAACAGTCATGGAATTAACATCGCGTGAGTTAAACGACTTTCGAAAAGTATATGCCACTGTAAACAACTGTTTTGTCTCCGGATTTAGAAAAGGAAGGTTTATGGGTAGGGTTTTACAACCCC
>NC_081444.1:4446795-4459394 GCF_007210705.1 Tigriopus californicus
ATGAAGACTGGTTGTCTTGTAGTGATGCTGATTGTTCCGGACGCTTATCAAACATTTTTGGCAAAGTCTTTGACTACAATGATCTGCAGATCAACATTGAAGTTAAAATTAATTTTCGATGCCTTGAGTTGAAGACCGGCAAATTATCCTCTCTTGATTGTGAGGCTCTTCGTCAACCAGTTTGCGAGGCTGATTGTTCCCCAAAAGGTAACTTGACATATTCAATTCGGACTCGTAGGTATGTCAATCTGAATGACAGAGCTCTGTGTAAATTTATATCTGTGGAACATTATTACATTTTTCAGATCCTTGCCCAAGACCAAGTAAAAACTTCTACGAACACCAAGGACGATGGGTTTTCAACTACTTTGCTCATAAAGATGAACAAAATTTCGAAGACATCATAAAAGCTTGTGACGAGTCAGGGGCCAAAGTGAGTTTTGTCAAACAACCGCCCGACTTGTGGAACATTAACTGGGTGGTAAGAAATAGAGGAGGTCCATCTAACGAGATGTATATTGGACTGGATCCGAAAAGCTTACCCAGAGACTGCAAAGCTGACGGATGGACCGACTTGTGCGAAGGCTTGCGGTGGTTGGATGGAACACCTTATGAGAGAAGAGTTGTGTCTGTGGGCGTGGAGACGAACGGAAAGAGCTCAGTGGGGTGCTTCATCGTCACAATCAATCTAAGCACAAACCAAACATACATCAAGGGAGTAAACGATTGTGGGAAAGAAAGGGCAGCTGCTTGTTTCAGCGATTGCTTGCGCCCAAGATGCCCGTTTCCACGGGGTCTTACAAACGGCCACAACAATTGGAGCAGATTTCAGCACCTCATCGGAGACAGAATTAGGTTTGTTATATCTTTCAGATTTTGTGTGCAACGTGTGCCGTGATGTAAATCAATAGGTTTGATGCTGCCACTGACCCGTTATGTTTTCAAGAGTGCCGTGTTATTGCTTAATATATCTACACTCCCGTTCAATTCAATGCAATGCTAAATCATATGTACCAATTACTAGATTTAAAGATCACAAAATTCAAGTTATATAGCATGCGTCCTTCGAAAAGCAAGCCATTTTATCGTGCAATGAAATTGGCAAGCTACACATTGTAAGACATTTAACGAAAATGAATACAAACTTACATGTTAAAATATTGACGGTGGCATTGTAAATAGAAATATTGCAATCAAATGTATTTTTGCACTCACATTTAAATTTTGAAAATTTTCAAACATAACTTTGGTGACCAGACGGTATTTATCACGTTTTCTAATGATGATTTAAGAAGCAATAATATTTTATGACGAGGGTTTGGAAAAATAATTTTTTTTTAAGTTAACTAATGTTTTCACCTATTTCGGTCAGTTTTGGGCAAAAACACGTTTTCACGGACCTTATCCATAAGATAACATAAAACCGAGGATTTTCGAGGAAATTCAAGGATTTTGGTCCTTTTATAGGGGAAATTGACGAGAAATAAAGGTATGAAGTTCAAGGCTACCTTGGGCGGCAATGTTTGTCCCTGCTCAATGATTTGTTTTACATTGATCCCTAAGCTTTTATTAAGAGGAGCAGTCGAGCACAATGGGGCATACAAGTGACCTAACTACTATTGCCGCCGAAATAATATTCGAAAATATAACAAAGCGCAATCTTGAGGTCAGAACCAAAACAAAGGGCCTGCTGAAGATTGGCAAGAGGCTGAGGGAAGTGGGCGAGCCTTTCAATGTCCATTCTCTAACCATTAGTGAGTGAAGTACTTTATGCAAAAACAGCGAACACCTTGACGGCACAGCGACCCAAGGGCAAAGAAAGATCTTGGATTACAGGAGTTAATCTTCAGATGTCTAAAATGTCTAATCTCCATTAGACAAAAACGGGATCATTCATTGTATGGTGCATGGTTTTTCAAAAGACCCTATAACAAAAATATGAGACTTAAAATGATCAAGCAATTCTTTGAGGGCAGGGGAAGAATTTTCAGAAGGCACAACGAATGGCCCTTAATTTCTTTTCATCCTCTGCAGAACAATTCATATGAAAAAGTGTGCTTTTGCCCACTATTTTGTTCTAAAAACAGAAGGGTGAAAACATTTATGTTTGTTTTGTACTTCTTTTGTTTCCATTTTGAATGAATTCCTTTTTTTATCATCTCTTCCAAAGAATTCATGTGTTATTTTGATTGGGATTGATGGGTAAATTCAAGCGTATTGTGAATTTTCGTACGTTTTTGTGTGCTTTAAATTCTTAAACAGCGATGACATTAATTTTAGAGACCTCTCATCTTTGTTCTAGACCATGATTTCACATTGCTTCAAAGTGTGATTTTCACACTCACAATCATAAATATGATTATATATGGAACTTCAATTCTTCTTTGGCGTATGTTTCTCAACTCAAAGAGCAAGAAGATCTTAAAAAAATTGATCAAGCAATTTGTGCCTAAAAAATCACAACAATAGATAAATAACCAAAACAATAAAATTTCACCTTTTCATGACTTTTTTCGGATTTAATGTTTTTGGAATTGTGCCTAATTTTCATAAACTAAACAGAAGTATTTTAACTAAAAAAGCAAACTATTTCGCCATCCCCTAGTTGGACACTCCTTTTTGTACCTTTTTTGACGTTTTCATTCTCACTTGCTAGATTTAAATGTTTTGGGTTGCTGTCACTTTGTTTTTGACTTGAAAAAGCATGAACAAGAAAAGAATGAACAGACTATTGGGTAAGAATCTTAGTCTGGAAGACATGAAAGATATAGGTGTCAGCATGTGAATCACAAATTTATGGCTTATATGTGCCGAAAATGGGCTCGTCCAAACACACCATCAGGAGATGTATGGTTAATTTGGGAAAAATTTGGCCTACTATCATTTTTAAGAGCCTTGAAAACAATTTAATATTTTTCTTTATCATTTAACGAAACATCATCTTCGTAGCAAAACTGTTGGGCAAAAGTATCACTCTAACTTTATCAATATGATTCTGCTCAGGTTTCTTTATGTTATGTAATATTAAAGATGTGAAGTCCCAGCACACCTACTCCCCAGCCGCTTTTGTACTTGATCACATCTTGGTAAGATAGGTGCATGGTCAATGTCCAGAAGCGTGCAGCTTAATTTGAGGCCCTGCACTTTTCCACCAACATTGGGAGCGTGACCAACCCTGCTGCAGTGGTCCAATGCATTTCGCCCTCCATTCTTCCTTCTTCCCACCAGAGTGGATGGAGTCAGCCATTATCTTCATCCATGAGAAGGGGCCCAGGGACATTCCAGCCATTGCCCTCTTCTTGAAGATGATGTCCACCCTACTAGCTGCCCATTTCTCCGGATTAGTCAAGGATAGGTAGGTATCTATTTCTTTTGTTCCAATTCTGTTTCCAGAAAACCCCCTCTGCCACCACGGCAGCTCCTCTCCTCTATGAAATTGTGCATTCCAACATCATCAATAAGAGGAGAGCGTGTACTGTTGCTTTGTGGATTTCTCAACAGCATTCGATAGGGTGGACCGAAAGCGGCTATTCCTCAAACTCCAACTGTGGGGAGTCCTACGTTCAATCTGTGTTCTGGTGGCCAACATCTATGCAAGACGCAGATGGTCTATTCGTTCTGGTGTGGAAGTATCCCCTTGCTGCTTCATTTCCATTGGTTTTCTGTATGGGGATTGGCAATACTTTTCAATCTTTATGTATCCAACCTGCCCAATGCCCTCACTCCCCAAGGCCCCACCATCAACCAATTTCATTATATTCCATGCCGAGACATCCTGATTCTCTTAGCTGATTCAGCCGTGAAATTGCAAAATGCCACCAATGCACTCCACGGTTTTTGCCCAGAGAACGGCCTTCAAGTCAATACCCTCCAGGCAAAGGCTATGGTTTTCCATAAATGGCGTCTGCCTCACACCTCCTTCTATATTAACAACAGACCAATTGAAATCGTCAAGCAACTTGAACTATGTTGATTTCACCTTTTCCGCCCAACTCACCTTTACCAATCACCCCAGGTCCTCAATAACCAAGGCCAGGGCCAGTGCCAGGGCCAGGATCGGATACAAGTGCAATTGCCTCCCCATCAATAATCTTCCCCATCTAATAGTCCTTCAACTCTTCCGGATCTACATCACGCTATTTTCCTCTACGGTCTTCATCTTTGACTTTCCAATTCCGCTCAATGTGCCCTCAAATCCGCCAATGGCACCTTCACTAAGTTCCTCAAGCAATACCTCTGCCTGCCCCAATCTGCCAATAATGCTTGGACGCATTTCATATGCCAAACTAAGTCCCTCGCCATAAGGCTTGCTAGGTTATTGTCGACAGTGTTGGGAACCTGACCTTTCCAGTGGTGGTGTCGACACACAAGACTTGGTCAAAGACTTAACAACACCTTGTTATCCTTGGGAGTCACGCACCTCTGTCCAGCTTCCAGTCTCTACACGTTAACGCAAGAATCAGAGTGCCACTCCCAGATTTGGACCCTTGCCACCGAGGTGCCGCAGGCTTTCACCGCTGCCTAGCCGTCCCCAGGCACTTCCAAGATTTTCATCTTTTACCTCCATCCACTTGTCTTTGTGCTGTCTGCGTTTGCGATGCTCCTCTTCCTTTCCTTTTTTTCATGTGCACTGAACCAACTTCAAACAAACACTGCAAAAGTAAAGATATCGGTTACAGAACAAGTTTATCCCTCCAGTTGGGGATACTTTTTTAGCGAGGGGCAAAATGTAGAAAGGTTTCCTTGCCGATTAACAAGTTGAATGGACAAGCTTAGGAACATCTTTTTACAGCGGTAGTGTCAAAGTAGAAAAAGTGGGGAAAATATCTCGTGGAGAGGAATAACAGAAAGGAATTCAGGAAAATATGCAGAAAGAAATTCAAAATCACGTGGTGATCAGGCATGCAACTGTGGACTATTTACCTTACTGTATGCTCACTTTTATCAATCCATAAAAAAGATGGAAGAAATACTGGTTAATTTAATGTGTCCAGAAAAGGAAAAAAATAACTAAAATCGAACTACCCTTAAATCCCGAATCCTCGTATCTTTTTGCACCCTTTGATCCTCGTATGCTCGTCATTTGTGTCACTTTTCACTATTTACGAAAGGTTTTATGAAAAAATAAAGAATCGTGTTAGAAGTATTTTGCACTATTACGCTATCTGCTTTTTTTGCAAAGATACGGTATCGGTAACGGTAACGTGTTACATTTTGTACATTGTAGCAGTAACGGTAAAGTAAAAGCGTTATAGAGAAGTAACGGTGATACTTTTTCTCGTTAACATTTCAAGCCCTGTCAATTAAGAATGCTGTAATTTAACAATAAGGACACTTATTTGCAACGCCGTACAGCCCAAACAAAACGAGAAGACGCATGGTAGGTTGCTAAAAACTGCTTGTGACGTGCCATGAAAGTGATTTCTTTCCCGAACATTATGTGACACAGGTCATTAATTATACATAAGATTTTGAACGAATTAGCCAAAAGCAACACAAACCCATTAAAATTTAATAAAGAGGAATCGGCCCAATATGCCCTTCATTTGATTGGCTGAGTCACAAAGCGCAGCTATGAACCTTGAGAAGAAACCGCTGCAGGATTAAGTTCTGACAAATAACCACTAGATGGTACTACGCTGAAGGTCAACGAACAAATTCAGACAAGAATCATTAAGAAGCTTTGGGGACCACAGAATCTCCGGTTTTATTTAGATGCTATTGTAAAACTAGTTTGTGTTTGTGCTAGGGGACCCATACCACATTTGCCACTCATTGACATAAATACGTTGATTGTGCCACAAAAGTAACGAGCTTTTAGTTTGGTTATAAGGTTAAGTGATTCAACAATTTTCTTGATCCGTTGAAAGCGGAAATGTGAAGTTATTATACCCCTAATATTGTGCCTAGAACCTATCAATGAGGGATGAAACCGATTGATAATTTAGGCACAGCAAATCATATAAGCCCCAAAGATGGCAAGATAGAAGCCAAAATTGCAAATTAAGATCATTTCAGGCATTCCCCAGGGCACGATACTCGGGCCAATACTTTTTATCCTATACATCTCATCTTTACCTGGCCAGATGACGAATTGCATGATCTCGTCTTATGCTGACGACACCAAGCTCATCGTTGGTAGAAATGGCCAAGATTGCTCCCTTCTTCAAGAGGACCTTAATAATGTATACAAATGGGTCGACGAGAGCAACATGAAACTAAATGGATCCAAATTCCAGATCATGTCATATGGCTCATCGTCTTTCCCTCCACATTACTTAGATAATGAGGGAGCCGAGATTGAAGTTTTCTCTTTTATAAAGACCTTGGTGTTACTCTTCAGGATGATGGATAATTCAATATTCACCTCAGCGAGAAGGTTACTAAAGTTGCTCAGATGGCAGGCTGGGTCTTACGCACCTTCAAGAACAGGGATAGGTTAGCTATGGTTACCATCTACAAATCCATCGTACAACCCCATCTGGACTATGCCTCATTGATTTGGAGCCCAAATCTTGTTGGCGAACTAAACAAAATTCACTCGGCAAATCACTGAAATGTCTAAACTCTGCTACTGGGATCGACTTCAGGATCTACACCTGTACAGTGTGCAAAGTACGGTATGCCATATTACATACTTTTAAATGCATCAATGAGCTGTCCCATAGCACGGACATTAACTTCATCCAACGAGACAATGAACGTGTTACATGTATCCAACTTCATTGGAACTACAATAAGAATGCGACTGCTAAATCAATCCTGCGCCACTCATTTCTTGAGAGAGGCCAGAGACTCTACAACAAACTGCCCTCCTCCCTTCGAGTCATCCATGTTGAAAAAAATCCTCTCCCCAAATTCAAAGAGAACCTGGATAACTTCCTCCACAGCATTCCAGACCAACCTCCAAAACCCGGGTATCATCGATCAGAATATTCAAACTCGATTACTGATCAGATTCACTTTCGAGTGATTGTGTAAATATATTTGTGCCTTGAATCCATTCAAGACATCTGTCTGTGTACCGTTAATAAGTTGTTATTATTATTATTATAGATAAACCCAAACATCTACACATGTCTTGAACTATCAAGCTATCGAACTCTTTGCCTAAGATATACAGGCCATATGAATAGACAGATTTTTATGCTCTCTTCTTCATGTTCGTCACCAAAATAGACATGACATCATAGGTTTGCCGATCTGAAACTCATGGAAAGACTTGAATGTAGGAAAACAGATAAATTTGAATGACTAATCAAAGGTTTTTTTTTTACCAGCTAAAATACAAACTGGCAAGCAAGAAGTGAAGTCTCTTTAGCTAGATTTCTACACACCTAAACTTTTTGTTGTTTTTTCTTGAACAATATGAATGCTGGCGCCAAAAGACCTTTAAGGGAGGTTCAGTAAGGCTAATTTGGCATAGATAATCACATCCTGTAGGCTTGCTGGGGTACTGAATTGGTAGAGCATCCGCTTTCCAATTTGCGAATCCTGGTTCCATCCCTGGTAAACCAAGTCCAAGCTTCTTTGTGGTATTCAAATTACAGCATGAGTTGCTGCTTTAACAACTTAAATGGCCGAACCTCTGTTCATTTCCAAGGGTGAGGTAATAATTAATGTTGACTGACGACAAAGCGGGAATATCCCTCAATTGGGACGCCCAAAATCAGATGGCAGGCCGAGCGAGGGAGCTGCCATCTGACATTGTAACAAACAAATAATCACAAGCTGTGTGCCTTGAGATTTTCATTGATTCTTATTTCTTTTTTTGCCCCTTATTTCCGGCCGAACAATATATAAATTTTCTTAAAAAAGAAAACGTCTAGGCGCAGGACCCCGGGATAGAATTACCTGACATTTCCGCGCTTGACAGATTGTCAAGAAAACTGTTAAATCACTCAACCTTGTAAGATATTTTAGCTGCTCATTACTTTTTTGCCAGAATCAATGCAGTTATCACAAAATGAGGGAAAAATGTAGTTTAAGTCCCCAAGCACAAACAGAAACTAGTTTTGCAATCGCACCGTAAAAACGGAGATTCTGTGGTCCCAGTAGCTCCTGTCTAAATTTGTTCGTTGACCTTCGGCGTAATACCATCTAGTGGTTATTTTCCAGAACATGATCAATCATTTCCAGATCATTTCCAGAACACCCAAGAGGAATATTGCAACATGAAAATGCCACTACGCTGATTTTTGGCAGTCCTGTCCTCACTACTAGACCACGTTCAGAACCTCAATTATTCGCGCTTTTGAGTCATTTTTGCATTTTGGCCTTGAGTCTCCCCAACACTTGGGCACTTTGAAGGCTCCAGTTGCCTGTTGGGAGACGTCACTTCCTATACTAGGGCAGGGTTCGACCTGTGAGGACAGGCTCGGAAATGAGGGGATATGGGTATTATATTTAGCCATTCATCTATTAATAAACATAAAGCCATCAACAAAAAAACGTTGTCTGGTAGAGGTCTTAGATCGAGTCTACTGTTAATCTTGCGTTTCTTAGAGTAAAATAGCACTGAATGGTATTAGATTTCGCCCGATGACATTTGGGTCGATTCCATTAGGCTCTCCACTATTAGATGATGAAGGTAAGGACATTGAGCAGGTCTCATCCATGAAGGATTTAGGTGTAGTCCTCCAAGATAATAGAAAGTTCGATGACCATGTCCAGTTGAAAGTTGGCAAAGCTTTTCAATCATGTGGTTGGATATATCGCACGTTTAAGTCCAGAGATAGTATCACAATGCTACTCGTCAGTCTGTACCAGTCGATTGTCCAACCGCATTTTGAATATGCCTCGCCCATTAGGGGCTCCAATTACTTCACCAGGAACATTGAGGATATGAGAGAGTTCTCGTATTGGCAGAGGCTTGAAGGTTTAGGATTGCACAATATTCAGAGAAGGTCCAATGTTATCTGATACTGCACGTTTTCAAAAGCATTCACGAGCTTTGTCCCAACCATAGAAAACCATAACTAGAATGCTTAAGCTTAACAGGAGCTGTACCGCATGAGCATATTTTCAGGTCAGCTGACGCTGGTGGAAAAGGGACAAATATATTTTGTGACATCTCGCTTCAGACAAGTTGAATCATTCTCATGAAACGTTTGTTATTCCTCTTTAATCTTAATTTCTTTTGAATCTTACAAATATACAGGTAGAAAGAGTGGTAGAACAATAAAAAACATGCTTTTTAGGGCATAATACACGTAACATGTCAAAAAAAGATTCGGACATTAGTAGAGCAAATCACGTACTCTATTGATTGCCCTTGTTTAGCAACGCATGTCGAAAGTGTAACAAAATGTATCCGAAATTGCAACGCAATGATGAGGCATTCGGAATTTTGTTTCAATCTCCCAACAATGTGCTTGAATGTGGGCGACATGATTGCGCCTATACGTAAACAAGGTAATTCCGACACCTCTGGAGGTAATCCTGAACCCAGGCTTGTTCCTTGGGTTTCAGTTAAGTGTTTCCATCACATGGATGAAAACTTTAACTTGAGCCCCATTTTAACCTCTTCAAAATTTCGTTCTTAAAAATGTGGTCGGACAACTTACTCAAACCCGTTTTATGAAGCGTGTTGGACGAGAGCAATTGCTTAACAAGGAGTCTTATTAGGGGTTTCTACTCTGAATTTGGACGAGCCGTCAACGATTCAAATTTGCACCGTAGTTGTCCCAAGTCTCTTCTTCCTCGGGCGTCCAGGTGTTCAATTTGATGCCCTCAAATATTTGTACGTAGAGCGTACGAGAACGCATTCCTTTTTTAATGTTTAAGAGTTGTACCTATAAGTTGTTGCACATTCCAACGGTGTTGCCATGAGGATCCCAATCGACTTCCTAAGAGTTGCTTTAGATAATGACATTGCTTAATTTTTCGTCATTCGAAAAACCAGAGACCAATGCACTACATTTAGTTCACCATCGCTCTACTCATCAGAAGTGTCAAGAATGTTGGTGCTCTGGGGAATACTCTTCAACTTCCTGGTATTTGTTCAATGTTCAGGTAATTTCGTCGATGGAAAAAATGTGAAATTTTAAACAATCTGGATATTTGACCCAATGGACTTAATTTGAAATTGAGCTCAAACTACTGTTAAGGTGGACTTAACCCGACCCACCATATTGAATTCATCTTGATACATGACAGAATAAAGTCCTTGTTCCTAGTAGTTATCCTTCTCTACATTTACACTTAATCATTTTTGGAGACAACCATGTCTGAAAGAAGTTACTAAATTACTGTAGATCACTTTAGCAAACTTGCGAATTGTTACGTTTTAATTGCATATAAAACATCAAGGTCATGGTTGATTAAATTTGCAATTGATTATTTCAGGATACTTATAGAAAGTAAGTCTTAAGTAATATTGTAAACTATCTTTACCTTTAGTTCATGTTAATCCGGTGAAACATTTTATTCAATTTCAATGGCGCAAGGCCAATTTGGTTGCAAAATGCTGCTTTTGAAGGATATATTTGAACATCTGCTGAGTAAGTGTTCATTTCAATTGAATCTCAAATTTGAGGTTCTTTCAAAAATGTTTTTTCTTTTGTTTTTATTGCAATGGTTGTTCATAGAAGTCTTTGCATTTGAGCACAGTCTTTATCGGTATTGTTGGTACCACGTTGTAGAAGTAACTGCCAAAATAAATAACGAAACAGCTACATCCGATACGTCAAGGAAGACAAAAAAAATGAATTTTGGGACACCATGTATTCAACAACAGCATTTTCAAATTTCATATTATGAAAAGTTCACTTTCGCTCGATTTTCCTAATTATTCGAAGTTCTTCAAATCGCATTTGGATTCCACAAGAAGGACATTCCCAGTTTTTGTTTTTATGGGGTTGAAGATTAGAACCTCCAGTCTTTTAAAAAGTGCATTGGGCTTGTAGGTTCTTGGCGTTTATTACCATTTACTGTATCCGTTCCAAGCTCCTCCTTACTTTTGATGATGTTATCTCCCATGTCCTGAATGCTGGTGTAAGTTTAATTTCATGTTAATCGTTCGTTTACAGCCAATTGTCCTTCTGGACAACCCGTTTCAATTATAAGAGGTAGTAATCACTATTGGTTTCCAGCCAATAAGACCTCATTCCATGATGCCAATACTTTGTGCCAAGAACGCGGAATGGTCTTGGCAAATATTTCCACATTTGAAAAACTTAATGAAGTTTTGGATGTCGTACCAGGTAGGTAGAACGAGACGAACAAAAAATTGAAATTCAACAGGGTGACCCTGATCTTGCACACGAAGGTTGAAGTGTCATAATTCACACAACTGTAATGTCAAGTGCTGTATTGAAAAATGCTTTTATGTAATGACGACATATTTTATCTCACAAACTCATTATTATTACAACAAATTCATATCTTTATTTTAGGTTCCTCAGCACTGTGGGTAGGCATCTTCACGCCTTTTTCTAGTTGGCTCAATTGTGAGGATGCAGCATGTCACAGACAATTATATAGTATCGTTGGGACTCCTCTTAGCTACTACGAAATGAACGTTCCCTTGAATGCCGATCAATCATCAATGTGCCTTCAACTGAATCGAAGTGGTCACATACTCAGCCAAAATTGTGAAACACCTCTGCAAGCGGTTTGCGAAGTGGATTGCTCTCCTCCAGGTAAGTGAATCACCATCAAATAGCTTCTTGAGGACATCCTAGTAAGGTCTAACTCCAATGACAATGACTCTTAGTCTTTGCTTTGAGCAGGGTCTTTGCAGGATTTCAGCCTTGGCATTTAGGCATCGATCTGTTGCCACTTACAACGGTTTTCCATTGTGATTTAAAAAGTGCCAGATAGCTTATAGTTCTTACAACTTGGGTTTTCCAAATTTAGGTCACTTTGCTTCTGCATTGAATAGTGTAGCTCGGTTTCGCAACTGCCGCATGTGCCTCGTTTGGTTCCGAGAAATGTCTCGTATGACATACGAAGCAATCAATATTTGCTACAATCAGCTCCGGTCATCACCTCAATGAGGGAACCCGGATTCGACACCAAAAGGTGTATTTTGTCCTTTTTTGAGGCTACGAGCCAATGAACGATTTTTTATATGCTTTCTTTGACTTAGCCAAAGCGTATTATTATTATCTGCCTCCGTTTCTATTCTTGTTTTGGTGAGCCGACATCCAACAAGAATTGTATTAAATATGAATTGAAAAGCTAAGAATTATCATCTGAATCAGAGGAGTAAACGATTGCAAATGTCTAACACTGATAAATTTGAATCTTCAAATAGAATTCATGTTCAAGGATTTTGTATGTACGCTTAAGTGCAAATGAATACCAGTTTGCGAGTACATTAAAGAAAGTTCTGTAGAATGCAATCAGTTATGACTAGAGATGGAGTCCGTCACGACTGGAGAGGAAAGCTTTTTGAAACCTCGTTAGTAGACGTTTGAGCGTAGCGTTGCCTCCTAATCGGGTACTTGATTGCGAAAGAAGAGTCGATGTTAGCAACCTCTCAGCGAGAATGCATCTGATCAGGAGGTAACGCATAGGTCGAACGTATTCTAGCGAGGTTTTGTAGAGCTTTCCTCTCCAGGCCTGACGGTTCCCATACACTAAAAGAATAGATT